>NC_134206.1:238040281-238381281 GCF_965140235.1 Caretta caretta | reverse complement strand
CAGAGCCAGATTCTTTTAACCCTTGTGCTCTGGCTAAATTCTGGCTGGGGATGGAGATGGCAGCAAGCAAAATAAAATGAGCTCAATGTTTTTTTTTCCTTCTGTCCTCACTGGTTGGTTGGCAGAACAGTCTGTTTTATTGAACTATATTTTCTCCCTGTCCTCTTCCTTTCACCCTTGACGTTGAGAATGTACGTGACATTTTCATTATAGATTATATCATAAATAAAAGAAAAATTGTATTTTCTCCAGTTTGCAACAAAATGGCTTTCTGTGTACCTTATATTTTCAGTATAGTTGGCTATATTGCTCTCTGCCTCTATAGCATTTTTTACAAGTACAATGAGTGTTAACTGTGTAGTTAAACCCTGTTTATAACAAGCCTTGTTAAAATAGCAACTCACTACAAATCCATGAGAATGGTGTTATGTAGAGAGAAACTATCATCATACGGCATTTATAGCAGTGTGTGACTCTTAAAATTCTCTTTATGAACAGGAGAACTTAAAAATTACAGCTGGGAGAAAAACATTTCCATCCGTCTCCCCTCCCCCTCCCCCTCCCCCCCCAACCACACAGACACACTTCTCCAAAGTTCCCTGGATTGAAGGAGCTATAATTTTCTCGTGCTGCTGCTCATAAAGAGAATTTTCAGAGCCAAATACCAATATAAATACTGTGATAATGGCTTCATTCTTCATAACACAGTCTTTGTAACCAGGTGCTATTTTAACAAGGGTAGTTATAACAGGGTTCGATATAGCTCTAGGGCTGATGTGTCAAGGACACCCAGATCTCTCATAGAAGATTAGGGTTGGAAAAGACCCCAGGAGGTCATCTAGTCCAACCCCCTGTTCACACAACGACCAACCTCAACTAAATCTTCCCAGCCAGGGCTTTGTCAAGCCGGCTCTTAAAAACTTCTAAGGATGGAGATTCCACCGCCACCCTAGGTAACCCATTCCAGTGCTTCACCACCCTCCTAGTGAAATAGCTTTTCCTAATATCGAACCTAGACCTCCCCCCACTGCAACTTGAGACTATTACTCCTTGTTCTGTCATCTGCCCCCACTGAAAACAGCCTAGCTCCATCCACTTTGGAACCGCCCTTCAGGTATTTGAAGGCTGCTATCAAATCCCCCCTCACTCTTCTCTTCTGAAGACTAAATAAGCCCAGTTCCCTCAGCTTCTCCTCATAAGTCATATGCCCCAGCTCCCTAATCATTTTCATTGCCCTCTGCTGGACTCTCTCCAATTTGTTCACATCCTTTCTGTAGTGGGGGGACAAAAACTGGATGCAGTACTCCAGATGTGGCCTCACCAGTGCCAAATAGAAGGGAATAATCAATTCCCTCAATCTGCTGGCAATGCTCCAACTAATGCAGCCCAATGTGCCGTTAGCCTTCTTGGCAACAAGGGCACACTGTTGACTCATATCCAGCTTTTCAACCACTGTAACCCGCAGGTCCTTTTCTGCAGAAGTGCCGCTTAACCAGCTGGTCCCAAGCCTGTAGCAGTGCATGGGATTCTTCCTTCCTAAGTGCAGGACTCTGCCCTTGTCCTTGTTGAACCTCATCAGATTTCTTTTGGCCTGATCCTCCAATTTGTCTAGGTCACTCTGCACCCTATCCCTACCCTCCAGCATATCTACCTCTCCCCCAGCTTAGTGTCATCCGTGAACTTGCTGAGGGTGCAATCCATCCCATCACCCGTTAATGAAGATGTTGAACAAAACCGGCCCCAGGACCAACCCCTGGGACACTCCGCTTGATACCAGCTGCCAACTAGACATGGAGCCATTGATCACTACCCGTTGAGCCCGATGATCTAGCCAGCTTCCTATCCACCTTATAGTCCATTCATCCAATCCATACTTTTTTAACTTGCTGGCAAGAATACTGTGGGAGACTATATCAAATGCTTTTTAAAATCAAGCTAGATCACGTCCACCGCTTTCCCCATATCAGCAGAGCTAGCTCTCCCTCAACTTTCACTGAGCAACTTTTGAAGGAGTGAGGAATATTTAGCTTTTATATAATTGACTCTGATAGTGTGTTTCATCCATATATCTCAAAGTGCTTTATAAAGGAAGATAAACATCACATTTCCCATTTTACAGATGGGAAAATAAGGCACAGAGAGGTGAGGTGACTTGCTCAAGGTCACCTTGAACTATATGGGATATTTTCAAAGGATCTGTTTAGTTTCTTTCAAACACAAATCACTTCATAAAAAAACAAAATGCTTGTTTACTGTCTGCTTCTCTTTCCCCTCCTGTATTTTTCCTGGACTGGCTCTTAACCCACTTATTAATAAACAAAGGTTTCCTTTCCTGCTACCTATGCCAGAAGGAGATTTATCAGTGACCTTTTTAGGCTATGTCTTCACTGCAGAATTAATTGGAGTGTAGCTAACTCCTCTTGAGTTAACTAAGCTCATGTGTGAGTGGCCACGCTGCAAGCATACGATCTGCAGTAATTGTGTCAGTAGCTGAGGTGTTGCACTTATTCGGCATGTAGCCTCTACTACTTCTAAAGCCATCCAACTCAAATTGAAAGCACTAACAGAATTGAGTTAAAGGGTTTTGTGTGTGGATGGGACTTGTATCACTGGAGGTAACTCTGCAGAGAAGACTTATCTTGTAATGTGATTTATTTCCAGGATGCCCTACATTGCTATTCTTAATAGCAATTTTTGTGTGGGCAGCCCCATCGTAATGAAATGCCACAGTGTGATATTTGTATCATGATATGGCAGAATGAAATAACATTTTTGTTCCAGGAGCCAAATTGGTTAAGATGGTCACCCTCTACTAGGTCTCATGGAGAATAATGAACCCATGACTTCTTTAGCTGCTATCAGCTGGCCTGGGAAGAAGTGAAGAGAATGAGCTGATATCTTACCCTTGCAAATCAGCAGGTTGCTCTTATAGGCAAGTGGGTAGCTAATGAATCAAATCAGTATATCCACGGGTAGGTGCTACGCCTCCATCCCTCACTATAATGAGCACCCAGAGTGAAATTCAAACTTGGTGTAAATCCCTGGACATCAGTGGAATTGTATTCACTTACACCAGGGCTAATTTTGGCCCATATTCCTCAACATCAAGATGCTGTTAAATACAACATGCTGGCTAACCTGATGGGAGTAGTTAAATATAGTTTTTTTTATCAGCATATTAATAAATGGCCTTTTGGAAAGGAAACCTGGCAGCACTCCACAAGAAGTACAGCTATCAGGAAATTAAAAAATTGAATGTTGTAGTGTATGTAGTATATTACTCTGCATTATCATGTAGAAGTTTGAGTAGAAATCAACATTTGAGAGTGGTTCTCACATTTTGCTGCCTTATGTTGCAAAACTGTTGTTGTATATTACCTGATCTGCTAATGTCATTGGATCCCTGGATATGCGTTGGTTCTACTATGATACATACACGAGCAAAACAAATTGCAGGATTGAGGCAGGAGCAGACTCGGGGGATAGAGATCTACACTAGGTTTATGTGGGTTATATCAGTTTCCCAAGTCCAGACTGAATGGAGTAGAACAGTAAAGCCACAGCTTAAATGTTAGAAAGTAAGGGCAATCATTCAAACTGAAAGAATTTGAAAAAACTAAATGTGTAAATATTAGAAATATAAGTAATTATTTAAATGTATTATTATTTCAACACTGTCCCTTTTTAAAAATGTACTTTTCTACACTGGTGATCTGGTTCAGAGTTTATAAAATTCAGAATTATTTCCAGTTGTTTTGCAGATGTAGGGCTTGATTAGCCATAGATTTCCACCCTATTTTGTGACCCTAGGCAGCAAAGCACTTAAGTCCATCTCTATTCAAAAAAGCATTTTAAGCACACGCTTAAGTTTAAACACGCACAGTCAATGGGATTTAAGCATATGCTTAGCTTTAGGCAGTTGCTTAAGTGGTTTGCTAAATTGGGGCCTTAAGTTTGTAAAAAGTAGGTATAAAATGCCACCAGGTTGGAGAAGTAGCACTTTAAACCTACTTTGTGCAAGGGTAAGTGACTACAAAAGGGTAGTGAAGTGTCATGTCCAATATTCCTTGAAATCTACATAAGCACTTGTTTTGATTCTGAATTCATATTTACATCAATGTAAAATCACCGTGGCCATTGAAGTTATTCCTGATTTACAATGTGAGGTAAAAATAATGCCCACTTTCTTTTTCTACCTACCATTAACTGAATGTTGATTTTATTTTTTTAATTTCCAGGAAGAACCTTGTTACATTTATTATGAAATATGGAGGTCAAGTGGAATATCTATTGCAAAATGAGGTATTTGTTCTCAGCCCGTTTTGCCAGAAAAGCATTAGCTTACTTGTGAAAAGTCTCTAATTATTAGATTAATCTGCCTCAAAGTGAATTAAAGAGGACTCTTAATAAAAGCTGTTTAACCTGTTTTGGAAAGGGTGTGGAAATTCTTAACTAAAATTAATGACATCTAAATTATGATAAATGCTACAAGATTAAAACATTCATGGTAACTATTTCCTAGTGTTAGGGAATAATAAAAGGATCCACAGCTCATTTTCAGTTAGCACCCAAATATTTGGATCTAGTTTTATTGTAATCACTTGAGTCTGCATAATTTGCCCCTCCCCCCACTTCTGCAAACACTTAAACATGTATTTCAGTGGTACTATCACATGCATAAAGTCAGACATGAGTTTGAGTTTTTCAGGATCAGGTTTAAACATAAAACTTGAGGGGGTTCCAATTCAACTGTAAACGCCACCAGAAAAGCTTAATTTTAGCCAGTCCCAACTGTAGGCAGAATCTAACCCCAAAATGAAGATACATGTTTCAATGACAGATAATTTGGGAGGGAATGAAGAAGACAAATAATAGGTTCAGCTGAGTTTCTGGAGGTGGTGCAGACTCATCTTATTTTTGGTTGAACTAGTTCTTCCTTTTTTCATTTATGATTTGGGAAATGAAAGAAAGCACAAGACCTTGTTAGATCACAGAATATACTCCTGCAGCAACTTGAAGCTATTACAGTTTGATGCAGTAGAGTTTAACTAGTTGTGTTAAAGTAAGGAATTCTCTTGCAAAATGTTACGCACCAGAAAACAAAACAAAACACACACCACCAAAAATCTCCATTCTGTTTTAGGGTACTAATCCCTCGCCGCCCCAGTTTTCACTTTTTCAAGATATTTTTGTGCAGTGGATATTTCCATTCTGAATTATGAAAAATTACCAATAATTCCTGCAAAAAATTACCTTTGTGTGAAAATCCTTGAGACTTTTCTTTTGCAGGATCCCATCATTTGTTCAATTGCAGCCTGGGCTGTGTTCTAGTGCAAGGGGATATGTGCAATGCAGCCCCATAATGGCGTTCATAGATCAGCAATTCAGGACCGAAACTACACAGCAATTTCAAACTAAGGCCCTGATCCGGAAAACACATAGGCGTTTGCTTAATTTAACACACATGAGCAGTGTTCCTTTGAACTCAGTGGAAGTACTTATGTTTGTGAAGTTAGGCACGTGTCTAAGTGTTTACGGGACTATGCTCTGAGACCCCAGTACTGCAGCCTCTTAGACTTTTATTTATGTGAGAAGTTCCATTAAGTTCAGTTATACATGTGTGCTTGCGGGATTAGCACCAAAGCAAAAAGGGTTCTAAATTGGAAAGGAGCTATGCACAGCATTAATCACACAATTAACTGCACTCCAAGCTCCATATCCTGCAATATATACTGTGTAGGCAGACCTCTGCACCTATATAAAATCCCTGGGGCATCCCTTCTCGTAAGATTTTTACCTGGAGTTCCTAGCCATCAAAGGCTAATCAAACCTGAAGACTAGACACCACAACACTGGACACCACACAATCATTTGTTGCAGTCTACAAATATTTGTAGTTTACCCCAGCGTAAACTCATGATACTTACATTTTAGCATGAGTTAGTTAACAGATGTTAAAAACAGTGTTTTTGCAGTGTTGATATGGCCACAGTTTACCTCAGGATCAGGGCCTAAATTTGTGCCTTGTTGAGTACACAATCCTTACCTGAAACTACAGTAGTGTTGTCTTTATTCTTCACTGTGTTACACCAGTTTTAGGCCAGTTGTAACTCCATTGTAACACAGCAGAGAATTGGGCTGTGTATGTGAAATTTTCCATGCACATAAAAACTACTATTATTAGAATTAATTGTTATGGTAGCTGGCCTGAAAAAGTTATGAAGTGGTCATGGAATCTGCCTGTTTAGCTTGCAGCAGTGCAGGAAGTTAGGAGGGTAAGTCCATCCCTATTCAGTAGAGCACTTAACTTTAAGCCAGTGGGACTTAGGTACTTGCTTAACATTAAACATGTGGTTAAGTGCTTTGCTGAACTCAGACCTTAGTCTGGCCTCCAGCTCTGGTTTTAAGGTGGCAGATCTCCAGGTCCTCAGTAAATTTGTTTCAGTCATTTTACATCCCCACATCTTCAAATCCCGTAAGTCATGAGTATTTGTTGAGAAACTCCAAAGTTGTGGAATCCATAAGTGAGATTCATGGCAGAACTGTAGTCCTTGCTATTATTAATGTACAGTAAATGCCCTGCAAGCTAGATGCTGCTATTACAAAATGAAAATCAGAAAGATAGAAGTATGGAATATTTGGCACAAGAGATGCAGTTTGACCAAACATGTATGGAGCATTTCCACAGAATTAATGCCCTAAACGTTAGCCATTCTGATCGCCCGAATCATCTCTTGTAATTTTGAATAAAATTCCCGTTAGCCTGTAAAGAAACTTTTTGTTTAACTTTTGATAAAGGGGATGTTCCACAGTGGGATGGTGTTTTAATTATAGAAATTATTTAAACATCAAAATATCCTCCAAAAGTTATATTATTAAATAGTAAAAAGAAAAGGAGTACTTGTGGCATCTTAGAGACTAACCAATTTATATGAGCATAAGCTTTTGTGAGCTACAGCTCACTTCATCGGATGCATAAAGTGGAAAGTACAGTGAGGAGATTTTATATGTACACACAGACCATGAAAAAATATACATTGTAAGTGATCACTCTCCTTACAATGTATATTTTTTCATGGTCTGTGTGTACATATAAAATCTCCTCACTGTACTTTCCACTTTATGCATCTGATGAAGTGAGCTGTAGCTCACGAAAGCTTATGCTCAAATAAATTGGTTAGTCTCTAAGGTGCCACAAGTCCTCCTTTTCTTTTTGTGAATACAGACTAACGCGGCTGCTACTCTGAAACCTATTAAATAGTAGTATTTAAATATTTTCAGTAAAATAAAACATGTACATTATGTTGACTTTAATTCCTCCTGAATTTTAGGACATTTAGAACAAAAACCTCCCATAATATCTACAGAAAAATGAGTGTCTCTGTGTTAAGTCCATTAAGGTGAAATCAATGTGATATATCTATATATGGAAAGGGAAGACTCTCCAGGTATTAAATGTCTGTCTGGAAAGAGAGATGATGAGAGAAAAATCTATCATCAGTCATATCTAGTTTAAAATATTTTTCATATCTTTGTCCCTTAAGGCAATAAGACCCATGCCTTGGGAGTACCAAGTCCATAAACCATACCTATTTATAAAATGTCTTGCTTCACACTTAACAGCACGTTATATCATGGAAATGCAAACACTCTTCAAAACTTTCCAACGTGCTTTTTATAGGAATCCACAATGTATTCTGAAAATGTTAAACAAGATAGTTTTCCTCCAGAGGAAGTACAGCCATCACCCTATTCATGGATTAGCCTTGTGTGTCTGCAATGATAATGTATTATTCTGAAAACTCCTGTGTGTCCGTGTGTCTGTAGAGATAAAGTCCCCTGTGTTACAAATTCATATCCACATGTGGAAAAGAAAAATAGTAATATTCTCCAGGTCCATACAATAAAAAAGCCCACATAATCCTCTGGCTTTGTCATTGTTAAGGTGGTGACAAAGCTGTCCCATTTTAGCAGCTCCCGCCAATATGGTTATGTGTACTCTGTACATACAGAGAGGAAAATCTGCAAGCATTTAATTTAAAAATCAACATGATGGGGGGAGGGGAAAGGAGGAAGAAAGGAAAATGCAATAATTAAAAAGGGACAGGTTAGAAAGTGATGAATCAATTTAAGGCTGAAGGAAGCTCCAAAGTTTGTTAGCGAACACAAACAACCATAAGCAATTTCCTTCCCCTTCAATCCTAAGGCCATATTTTCTTTTAAACAGTGTGTTCATTTTATTTTTCAAAATTCTGTGAGAGAGTGTGCCCAATATATCCCTGCTCTAATTAAGTCAGGGGAGTTAGACCAGTGATAGTTATTCCATGTATTTATTTATTTGTATTAATGATAGATATTAACCTTCTTGTTACAGTTCAGTTACAGGCCTTCAGCTTAGAAATAAAAAAGTTTATTTTAGGGGCAATTTTTCTCTTTCGGCCATAGAAATGGATGAGTTACAAAAGTAATTTTATCAGCACATAAACACACTGTAGCTCACTGAAAGGAATGTTATCAGTACAGAGACATAGAGAATATTTTAGGAGGAGAGTTTTTGCTTGCTCGGGGAATGTATTTCCGTCTTTAAGGCGGTCAGTAGTACAAATAAAGAAGGAATCCATGTTAATTATTTTAAATATTCTCCCCAATATAGAGTATGTAGTATTTACAGAGATCTCCTTTTAGATTCCTGGAGTCATAGAGTTTAAGGCCAGAAGGGACGACCAGATCATCTAATCTGAATATCCCAGGCCACCAAAACCACCTAGCACCCACGCCCTAAAGCCAACAACCTATATTAGACCACCGTATTTCAGCCTGCAGGACACTAGACTGTTGTGTGCCACAGACAGAGAGTAGGAAGGAGCACCAATGCCTGAAGCCCCCGCAATGGCAAGGAAATGACTACCTGAAATATACCCAGGTAATCCTGGCAAATGACCCGCACCACAAACAGCAGAGGAAGGCAAAATAAACACCTAAGGTCACTGCCTATCTGATCTGGTGGAAAATTCCTTCCCAATCCCACATATGGTGATGAGTTAGATCCATAGCATGTGGGCAAGAAGTAGGCAATCAAGCTCCTGAGGAAGAGACTGATGGCACCCCACCCCAGAGCCCTGCCCCCCACTCCAGGGCCCCATCTCCAGCCATGGCCATCCCTGATGCTTCAGAGGTAGGACATAAAACAAAAAAATGAGAATAAACTGGGAGAGGGGAAGTTGCTTCCTGACTCCTGCAGGGGGCTGGCTGAAACCGTGAACAATGAGCTTTTAGGAACAAAACATGTTAACTTGAAGTGAGCCCCAGGGCTGCTGAGCCCTGTGCCTCACCATTACAAGCAACCCTGTCGTACAGTCATACGCATACATTTGTCTAGTGCTCTCCTAAAGTTGTTTTGCCCTCCCACCTCCTATTGGGAGGCTGTTCCTGAATCTCACCCCTCTGATGGTTAGAAACATTCTTCAATTTCCAGCCAGAATTTGTTCATGACCTGTTTGTATCCATCAGTTCTTGTGCCATCATTGTCTCTTAGCTTAAATAGCTCTTCGCCATCCTTGATATTTACCCTGGATGTATTTGTATAGAGCAACTATATCCCCTCTGTCTTCTTTTTGCAATACTAAACAAGCCAAGCTCTTCCAGTCTCCTGTTAAACTGGTTCCTCCATTCCCTGGATCATCCTAATAGCTCTTCGCTGTACCTGTTCTAGTTTAAATTCATCTTTCTTGAACATGGGTGACCAGACTTGCACACAGTATTCGAAATCAGGTCTTACCAATGCCTTGTAAAATGGCATTAATATTTTTCTCTCTCTCCTGGAAACGACTTGCCTGGCTCTTCTTAGGATCACCTTTGTCTTTTTCACAGCCTCATCACAGAGGTGGTTCATAGTAATCCTGTGATCAACCCACACACCCTGGTCTCTATCCTCTGCCATTTCCAGCCCCCAGCTTGTCGAAGAAATTCATATTATTAGACCCTAAATGAATGACTTTGCACTTTATACTATTGAATTTCATCCCATTTCTGTCACTCCCATCTTCAACATTATCCAGATCTTCCTGCATAATATTCTGATCTTCCTCTGTAATGACGATGCCTCCCAACTTTGTATCATCTGCAAATTTTAATAGCGTACTCCTAGTTTTTGTGTCAAGATCATTAATAAAAAATTGAATAATACTGTTCCCAAGACCAATGCTTGAGGAACTCCAGTAGTAAGTTTCCCTCCAGTCTGATAATTCACCTTTTCGCACAACCCACTGCCTTCTCCCCTTTAGCCAGTTCTTTACCCACTTTACTTTTCTTGTATTTGGAAAATACAGTCTGCTCAAATTTAACTAATAATTTCCCATGTGGTACTGTGTCAATTGTTTAATGAAGTCCAAGGATATTAGATCTACTACATTTCCATTAGCTAAAAAAATCAGCTATCTTCTCAAAGAGAGAGAAAAGGTGAGTTTGGCACAATCTAACTTCAGTAAACCCTCATTGCATTATGTCCCTTTTTGTTTATCCCATTAATTTAATTATTGTTTCCTTCATAATTTGTTCTAAAGCCTTGCATATGACTGAGGTTTAGACTAACAAGTTTTTAATTGCCCAAATCACTTTTTCCCTTTCTTAAGTATAGGTTCAACATTAGCTATTCTCCAGTCATATGGTATTAATACGTCTGAATATACAGCTGTATTAAAAATCCTTATTACCAGACCAGCAATTTCATGTGTTCATTCTTTCAGTATTCTGGGATGTAAATTATCCCTTCATCCTGATTTGAGTGTATTAAACTCTTTAAGTTTTTGTTTCACCTCAGATGAAATAAGTTTTATTTCTAGACACTCATTCCCATGAGCCTTATTGCCTTCCTGCACATGTTCTATATTATTATCCTTATTGAAAACAGAGGCAATTTATTTATTTAGTTTTTGTGCCATACCTAGATTATCTTTAATCTTCTTCCCATTCACACTGCATAGTGGTCCAACCTCATCCTTCTTTATTGTCTATTTATGAAACTAATAAACCTCTTATTATTTATTTTAATTTCCTTGGCAAGATCTGTTTCTTCTTGACTTTTTGCAGTTCTCATTTTATTCCTACGTTTTCTAATCTCCACAATGTAGTTTTCTTTGCTGATCAGTCCCCTTTTCCATTCCCTCTAGGCTCTCTGCTTACTCCTAATAACCTTTTTGATGAGGGTATTCATCTACCTGTGTATGGAGCCTTTACCTTCAAGTTTTTTCCCCTTGCTTGTGATGCAAATTTTCAGTTTTTGCACTGTTGATTTGAAGAAATTGCAAGCCTCCTCCACATGTAAGTTCTTGAGCTCTTTAGTGCAGTTGATTTGGGAAATTCCTTTAATTTCCCAAAGTCTGCCCCTTTGAAGTAAAAAGTCATAGTTAATGACCTGGTTTTGATTATCCTTCCATTTAATTTAAACTGAATCAACTCATCATCACTTGATCCAAGATTATTTCCTATGACCTTCTATGATGTCTTCACTACTTACCAAAACCAAGTCTAAAATAAACTACATCACTTCTTATTGATACAGTGACAATTTTGAAGGGAACTGACATCTATCACTTCCAGGAATAAATGGGACCTACCATAATTAGTAGCATTTATTCTTCAATCCATATCCAATATGTTTGTCTCCCATTATGACACAATTTCCAATAGTACTTATCTTTCTAATCATATTTGAAGAGATCTCTATCCATATGAGTGTGACCCTAGGGGTCTATAGCAACCCCCTAACATTATCCTGATTCAACCTCTTTTACAATTGTTGCCTAAAGTGATTTTGACCCAAACAAATTTTCAGTGATGTACAACACTATCCTATCCTATCTGTCCTAAGCAGCACATACCCTTCAGTACCTGTATTCAAGATATGAGTGCTTTTCACCAGGTTTCTGTAATCCCTGTAATACCTGGTTTGACCTCCTTGTAGACTTTAAGGTCAGAAGGGACCATCATCATCATCTAGTCTGACCTCCTGCACTTTGCACATCACAAAACCTTACCCACCCACTCCTGTAATAGACCCCTAATCTCTAGCTGATTTACTGAAGTCCTCAAATCCTGGTTTAAAGACTTCTAGTTACAGAGAATTCACCATTTACACTAGTTTAAACCTGCAAGTAACCTATGCCCCATGCTGCAGAGGAAGGTGAAAAATCCCCAGGGTCTCTTCCAGTCTGACCCAGGGGGAAATTCCTTCCCAACCCCAAATATGGTGATCAGTTATATCCTGAGCATGTGGCCAAGATCCTGCCCCAGTAGTTCCAGTTCCTCCATTTTATTTACACTCCTCACATTAGTGTACAAATATTTCCATTGTTTCTCTAGGACCTCACCCAGTTTTCTATCTGGATTAGAGATAATCCTTTCACTAACTGTAACAACTACTTGTCTACCACTCCACTCAATATTTGTAATTTTTTTCTCTGTGGTGTTGATACTCTTACTTTGTGATGTTCCATTATCCTTTACTATATCTTCATTTAGCCAATTTTCCTCCTCCTGTGTATTGAAGTCCAGTCGTGGAGATTTCATGAGTCTCTCCCAACCTTCTCCTCTCATCTCCTAGTTAAAAGCCTTCTTATCAATCATGCCAGCCTTGGTCCCAAAACTTAAATACTCAAGTGAAGTCCATCAGTTGAGAAGAGTCTCTTCTTTCTCTGAATATCTTCCAATGGTCAGTCAACCCAAAGCCTTCCTCATAGAACCAATCCTTGAGCCATCTGTTGATTATCATTATCTTGTCATGTCTTCAACCTTCTTTTCTAGGGACCAGAAGAATTCAGCTGAAAATCACCTGAGTTTCCTCTTCTTTAAGCACCTTACCCAGCCAAGTATACTCATCCTTGAGTCATTCTAGTGGAAATCGAGCAATGTCATTCATCCCAACATGCAGCACAATCAGTGGATTCATCTATGCTCCCATCCGGATCCTCATCAGCTTCATGTCCACACTTCGTATCCTTGCTGCTGGCAGACAGCATGCTCTCCTCTGAATCTGGTCTGGTGAGAGACCTGATGATTCTTCTGAGTATGGAGTCCCCAACCACATAGATCTGTCTCATCCTGGTGTTGGAATGAATCTGTCTTTTGTTCTGTGTCATAGTCCCCGATACATCATCCTCACTTTTCTTTAAACTCCAGTTTCTGGTTTTCTCTGTCATCTCTCTCTCTCTCTCTCTCTCTCTCTCTCTCTCTCTCCTGTAGGGACTGACTTCCCTTCTTTTCTTCCTTGCCACTGTATCTTCTACTTGTCTCCTCCTCATTCCACAAATCTTGAGTTGTCTGTACCACCTCCTCTCTCCTGTCCTGCATTATGCCTTCAAATTCCCAATTGAATTCCATCATTATCTCCAGCTGCATCTCTAATCTCTGCCATGAGTTCTATCAGGTGACATTTCATGCCTGAGTAGCTTCCATCGGATACCCACTCAAGGATAATATACTCTTTTGGGTCACAAATTCTTAAATGCACATCATATATCTGGAACAACTCAGTTTGTGTAAAAGACCATGTAATTTGGCCAATGGGCTTGTAAAATACAATATTTTAAAGGTCTGGACTTTATCTTCATGAACATTTAATAGATTGGAAATTATACATTTTTTGCAGAAAAACAGGTTGCAAAATACTCAGTTTCCTTTCCGTGTGTCAGAGGTAATTACTTGAAGGAGTCCGTACTTCTAGGAAGGAGGAACTTGGCTCTGCAGAATGGCTCATTGGTATGAGTAGGAGACAAAAAGTGACATTAACTCTGAGGGTTCCTGAAAAGCTTTTGAAGTTTCCAAGTCATCCGGTTCAAGTTTCCACAGAACTTGTTTGTTCAGAATTTGTGTTGTTTTTTTTTTTAATGAAACCCAGCTAAACCACCATGTTTTGCCTTAAAAATCAATCTTAGAGGCTAAGTTTGTCACAGTTTTCAATCAAAACAAGGAATTAGTCCGAGAAGCTTAGCTTAGCTTAGATATGCCAAAAGGTTCTTGGACCACCACAAAACCTTTGGTGAAACTGGCCTGACTCTTTCAGGTATGTAACCAAACACCGAAGCAGGTGATGCCTGGCTTGTTAAAGATTTCATTAGGAAAGTTTCACCCTGCTCTATAGGAATCATGTAAGGCATATAGAGTTTCGCACCTGCTATCTTGAAGACTTTGCTACTCCTCAGTGGTCTGCAAAGTTCCTGGGTTTATGTATGGTGTCTTGTCTTTTGTGCCAGACTTATTTTTGGATGCACCCACAGACTTCAGTTTAACTTAGTGATAAGGTTTTTGTGAGGTTTTTCTATTAAATGGGGTTTTTCTCCTTGCCGTCAACAGCATAAAGTGGATAAAGTAATTGAAGAAGCTAAAGCAATCTGCAGCTTTCTCTGTTCTGTGGAAACCAGGGCTATTACTGATGCAGTCAAGAAACTCCGTTCAGTGCCACTGGGAAAAACACAGGTAAAGGATGCACTGAAACCTTTACAAGGTTGGCCTGAAGTGCTGATGTCCTATTCCCTCTTGGACACCATAACTTAAGTAGGTATCATTCATTTCTTCATTGATCAAGATGATGAGTCGAGATACTGCCTTGCTACTTATTTTCTCAGAGGTGAATATTAGGAAGAGGCAGCTTAAAAAGAGAAAAGGTTGTGAGCAATGAAACGTATGACTAGAAAGCAATAAAAGGTCGGTCTTGTGGGTAAGGTACTGAACTTGGACATAGGATAGTTGGATTATGTTCCCAGCTCTGCCATAAAATTCTTGTGTGACCTTGGGCAAGTCATGTAGGATTAGGTTAGCAGAGGTTCTGAGCACTCAAAGCTCCATTTTAAGTCAGTATCCGGGGAATGCAGGTACTCCGCACTACTGAAAATGAGGCCATCCATCACTGTGGGTTAGTCGTGCTAATGCTTTCTCACATTAATGAAATTCGTACTTCAGCACAACTCTATGGAGGGCCGGGTAGGGAAGGCTGTGCCTCCCCAAACAGCCTAGCCCCCGCCCCCTATCCGCCCCCTCCCACTTCCTGCCCCCTGACTGCCTCCCTCAGAACTCCCGACCCATCCCATCCCATCTCCCCCTGCTCCTTGACCCCTAACCGCCCCCACAGGACCCCACCCCTACCCAACCCCCCCGTCCCCTGACTGCCCCAACACCTATCCACACCCTCGCCCCCTAACAGCCCCCCCAGGATCTTACTGCCTATCCAACCCCATGCTCCAGGTCCCTGTCCCCTGACTGCCATGACCCCATCCACATCCCCGCCCCTAACCACTCCCCGTGACCCCACCCCCTATCCAACTCCCCCTGCTCCCCATTCCCTGACTTGCCCCCCCCCCGAACCTCCACCCCATCCAACCGCCCTCTGCTCCCTGTCCCCTGACTGCCCCTCGGGACTGCCTGCCCCTTGTCCAACCCCCGCGCTCCCCGCCCTCTTACCATGTTGGAGCCAGCCACGCCGCCATGCTGCCCGACAGGAGTGGCGGGCCAGAGTGCTGCCCACATGGTGGCGTGGCTGCGGGGGAGGGGAGACAGCAGGGGAGGGGTCGGGGGCTAGCCTCCCTGACCGGGAGCTCAGGGGCCAGGCAGGACCGGGCCACAGTTTGCCCACCTCTGTCCTAGACTATGCCATAAGAGTGTATAGCTCAATTTTCTCACGGTAAGTCAGACCAATTGGTTTCCTTTAATTTCTTCCCTAGCATTCCTTCTGGTTCATTGTTCGTTGTTGTTAAGTCTAGTTTATATAGCACTCTGAATACGGTTGGTGCTTCACTGATAAGTGTATAAATCACTGTCATGTGTAGCTTCCAATCTAAACAGGTCTGTCAAATACCACACATCCTCTGGTGTGGTGTTAATTTAAATACAAATATTCACAAGAATAGTCTTCTGGTATTTCAGGTCACAAATGCAGTAGAGAAATAATAAAAAAAACTACAGCAGTTTATGACAAGGTGTATTGACTCTCATCTGTAGAATCCATCTACCATTTCTGGGGACAGAGATAAAAATCTTCCTCCTGAACACAGTATTTTCTTCAGTGCCATGCACTTAATAAACAGATGGCCGAGGAACCCAGTTCTTTGGGATGGGGAAAGGGCTAATTGTGGGATAATTGGTCTTTTAGAAATGAACTAAAGAGTATAAAAAGGAAAGAGGCTGAAACTGATTTTTTCAAATTGGTACTGAATTGGGAAATGGATTCCTCCCCAGACAAAGGGAGATTCTGGTTATGAAAGCCACTTTCCCTTTATTTCATCAGCACTCTTGAACCCAAATCCTAAGAAGCAACCTACATCCAGTTTGTGTCAGGCTTGCCTAACTTGTCAGAATCAGTTTTCAGATATTCCATTTGAAACCAGAGACAGAAATATCCAAATCATGGCCTGCCTTGGATACCTCTAATCGGAAAACTGCATCCTAAACGCAGCAATGAACTGGGGAGAAGGGGGGAAGAGCTATGATTGCAGGTCTTTTTGCATGAGTCTTAAGTTTCTGTTAGTGAATGAAATCCATTGAAAGCTTGGGTTCTGCGTTTCTTCGGGGTTAGTTCCAGGTCCTGTAAAACTGTAAACTGGAATGGTTGGCAATTCAGCACTTAGGTGAGAGAACCCAAAGCATAAACTGTTCTGTAGCGAGAACTCTAGTTCACATGTCCCTGTGATGGGTTTCTCTTGTACTCCCAGCACTGGCTCAGTTCACTGCTCTGCCAGAGACATCCTCTGTAATGTTAACCAGGTAACACAGTCTCTCTGTGCTCAAGTTTGCTATACTGGAAATGGGCACAGTCATAATAATCCTTTTTCCTGTCTCGTCTCATTAAATCATGAGTTCTTCAGGGCAAGAGCTGCCTCTTATTATCTGCATGCACGGCACCTATCCCAATGGAAACCCGGTCTCAGCTCGGATCTCTAAGTGCCGCTGTAAAGCAAGTAATAAATTGGTGGTGGTGGTGTTTACTCATCTGTTATGGTCCAGTCTGAACATTAGAAAGACGGTATTGTGGGTTCTTTTCTGATAAAATACTTTCTCCCCAGCCCTGAATAGAACATCTAGTTTGATACAAACTTTGCAAAAAAGTAGTTTCATGCTGATGAGATTTCTCTTCTGTCAACAGACCCTTTCCGGCTCGGTCAGCTGGCCTGGCTCGCTGTCCTTCCCGTGAATTAATCAGACGTATTAGATAGGTAAGTGGTCCATAGATCCCGAAGAATTAAGGGGAAAAAATGTGTCACCGGTGGCCAAAAAACACTGCATCGTATTTTTATGGGGCCAAAACTCCTACTTAGGACTTCAATGCACTAGCTAATTAGACTTGGGCGGCCCCTCAAAAGTTCAGGGTTGCTGCAAAAGGAGCTGCTTCTCATCCAGGGGCAGCTGAATTATACATGAAATAAAAGCAGACAGACATTTTGTTGCACGTATAGCAACTCAAGTTCAACTCAGTTTTCTAGTATAATTTCCTATATATATGTATAATATGTGTACAGATGCAGGTGTGGATAAATGATGAGCCAGATCTTCAGGAGGTATAACTTAGCTCATCATATCTATCTCTATATTTAGTTGTGTTACCTGAATCAGTATTCAGCAGTTTGATATTTGATGATGGGCCAACTCCTCCAGTCCTTATTCAAGCAAAACTCACATTGAAATCCTAAGTAGGAGTTTTGGCCCCATAAAAATACGGTGCAGTGTTTTTTGGCTACCGGTGACACATTTTTTCCCCTTGATTCTTCGGGATCTATGGACCACTTACCTATCTAATATGTCTGATTTAGGTGTTTCTGTAGTACCCATCAACATAGCAGCCAAAGTAGTGTAGCTTTCCTGTCGGGTTCTGTGGGTATAAGTCCCTATCTACTGAAAGCCTGAAATCAGGATGTGTAACTGGTTCAAGGATCATCCTTTTTCCAATTTTGATGCCATTACTCAAATGAAATTTGCATAGCTACTTGCTGCATTCCTTGTGCTGCAGGATTATACACCAGGAAATAGAGAGATGCCAGAAGAACATTTCTATTTCCTTTCTCACATGGTTTCCTGATTTTTAGAATACTGTGTATTGTGGTTTTGTTTGGAATACTTTTTACACATCCAATTGGCGGGTTGCCTGCACACACTACCCCCCAGGGAAACTGCTGCCTGCTCCTTCCAAGGTAAATTACATACGGTAATGTATTTTTGCATATCTTGTTGTGCTTCTATCTATACCATCAACATTTATTTATAATAGTGCCTACATTTCTTCCAACCCTGTGTCTTTATTTAAATCACCCTCATTGCCATGAAAGCTCCCGTACTGTGGTTGGGAGATTATGAAAGAAGCTGGCATCCATGATAGTTTCTGCATGAACTGACGGTGTCTCTCTCTAAAAGATTCATCCAGTCTTCCAGACATCCTGACCCTGGGAATTTTTAAAATCTATTCAAGGAAAATTCTGGGCCTGCTGTACAATTAATGTTTTTTATCCCTCTCTCACGCTCTCTTTTACTGTGATTCACAAAACGTCTTAGGAGACCAAATCCTGCCAGAACAGGCACTAATCCATTATATATTAAATGGGCTACAGTATGTTGAAATTATCAGAGCTGTTCCAGAAAGATTATTTACTTTACAAAATGCAAGAGAATAAAACAAAGGTCTCTGTTCTCATTTGTTTCACTGTGTAAAGATTGTGAGAAAACATCTCAAACCAGTACGCTTTTTCTTCCCTCAAGTAAGCATTGGACTTCCATGCATACTAACCAGCTGAGCGCTGCCTAACTAGCTGGGTACTACTACTGCTTGTATATGTCAGCTTTGAATGAATTAGAGCATTTAAAAGGATCCTGCTGAATTCAGGGACAACTAAAGTGTGGTCTCCCTGATCAACAGCAAAGGGATTAATGAGTATAAGGGAATAATTGACTCTTCAGTGGGGTGAGGGTTCCAACAGGGTGCTGTTAAGAAACAAACCAATCCCATACTGCAGTATTAACTTTATACAGGCATTTGTCTATGTTTCAGCTTTATATTTCAGCATTTATAGCATCTTGGTAAATATTAACTTATGAATGGTGCTTATGGCAAATGAGGACTTGGTGGCACAGCTGGTTAAAATTAAATTTTAAAGAATCGTCAATTAAATTATCTATGCACATAAATAATTGGTCTGATCTTTCAGAGGTTCTGAGCACCAGGCACCTCCCAGTGAAGGAAGTGGGAGATGTTGTCTGCTCAGCACTTGTAGAAAATCAAGCTTCCGATTTAGCTATCTAGCTAGGAATTGGGAGCCTAACTTTTAGGCACCCCATTTGGAAAAGTTAATGCGGCTCTGTGTGGGTTGTGACATCTGTCTACATAGAATAACTTATAGAAATAGACAAGACATGCAAAGGGTGGGGGAGAGAAGATATTGTGATCCCCTCGGCTTCAGAGCCCAACCTCCAGCCTGAGCCACAGCGGCTACACAGCTATTGTTGTGCAAGCCCCAGAAGGCCGAATCTGTCCCCTCAGGCTCTGAGACTCATTGCTGTGGGCTGTGTAGATGTACCCTCAGTGACTTGCCTAAGATCATACAGGAAGCTTGTGATACAAACAGAAACCAAACCCTGATCTCCTGAGTCAAAATCCAGTAAGTTCCTCTCATGATCTATGCTTCTCCCTTTTGCCCCAACTCCACGCAGTTCCCATAGGAAATCTCCATGCCTGACCAATACCATTTCCCACATCAATTAAAGCTGATGTTCAGTCTTTTCTGTATTATAAATACTCATGATTTTTTTCTTGTCTTTTTAGAATTCACTTCAAAATGTAGAAACTCCAGTCAGAGGTAAAGATGTTTCTTTTAGACATTAATACAAAAAATAAAAATCAGCAAAATACGCATTCTTCTTCAATTTGAATTAATGTTAAAGAATTCATTTCTTAATTTATAGCATAAGACAGTTGCTGTAAGTAAAGCAAATGCAAGTGTTTCAAAGTCTATATAGATCATTATATTGTCTCCAATTCATCTTAGAGATAAAATAGTCATTATTTTTTTCACAGATTAGAAAATATAGTCCGTTATAGCATTTTAAAAGGCAAAGTGGATTGAGCTCCTTTTAGAGGTTGTCCTTAATCTCCCTCTCCTGCTGAAAAAAAGAAAGAAAGCACCACGGTGAAGCTGCAAATTTAGGTTTGTCTGTAACATTTCTGTCCCTCTTTAATAAACTCTGGTGCTGCTATGTTAATGATATAATTTAAGGGATTTAGTAAAATGGTAATGGGGGCAAACAACCATCCATCTTTAGTCCCCCTAGTTCAAATCAGACCAGACTAGTAGTGACTGAAAATTGTTACTGCCTGATTGGTGTTTGATGTCTTATGTGACTTAACTAAATGGTCTCCGTTTATTTGCTCAGACTGATGTTCATATTGCAAAATAAAATTTAAAATTTTTTTGTATGTATCTCTCTTCATTGCAGTATGATCTGAGTTTCTGAGAACTGAATGGATGTTAAGAATGTAGAAGCCCTTCATGCTTTTCATGCTTAGGGTTTGTCTATACATGACAGTTGATCCAGAATAAGATAAACTGCAAATTTAAAGCCGATTGACTATTCCAGATTAGCTCAGTGTATCTTATTCCAAATTAGCTCAATCTGCTTCCAAAGTGAATTTAAGATAATTCAAAATAAGACACTCTAACTCCAGGGGTGGACACTCTGGTTCCTGAATAAATCAAGAATAGCTATTCTGGAAAAGTTTTCTGTATAGACAAGTTTTTTTAGAGATGGTTCTGGTCAGGTCTAGGGTATGGTGACCAGATCAATGCCAGGATAGTTTATAGCTGCTAACCAATTGTACTTGTATTCTGGATAAACCTAGGATTTTAGACATCAGGCTGGTCATTCCAGCATTTTTCAAATTCATTACAAATAAATAAATTAAATAATAACTCAATTGTATAAAGAGCACCTACATCCTCAGCTGCAGGAAAGAGCAAAGTATCTTTGTGCATAGCAGAGAGGTGAGCATGCAAGTGCCATGAGCAGGAGGCACCTATGGTCTGTGGAATTCCTCCCCCTTGGAAGAAGTTGTTTATCCCATGAGCTCTGTTCAACTCTAGTTATGGCAACAATTTGCTAAACATGAAAGAAATTAATAGTTGCTAATTCCAATCTATCCCTCATACACCTTATGCATCTTCCGCGCGCTCTTGAAAACACCCTCATGGTACGAATTTGAACCATTCCTCTGTATAAGGCTATTTGCAAGCTTGGGATTTACTGAATCAGAATTTTCCTCAAAGAAAATCTGTTTGAGGTATTGAGGAGCATTATAGATCTCTAAGAGATTTTTGCCTATCTGCTTGTCTACACCCTTTTATTTATGCCAGAAAAGTGTCAGTCTTTTTCAGTTGAAGGCTTTTGTATTTGTTCTGGCTACACCCTTAATTTCATAAGCACTGCAGAATCCATTCTGTAATGTACCCTTCGGAACTGCACCTTACTGATTTTAGTGAGGTCCTGT
The DNA here is from genome assembly GCF_965140235.1 of Caretta caretta. Classification (NCBI taxonomy): domain Eukaryota; kingdom Metazoa; phylum Chordata; order Testudines; family Cheloniidae; genus Caretta; species Caretta caretta. Next base: position 238,359,767 of record NC_134206.1, on the reverse strand, counting down.
CAGAACTTGTTGGCATCTTAGTATTCAAACAGGTTAAATCCTGGTGATGCTGTTTGTATTGTCTTTTTAAGTTATTTTTATTAAACTTTTTTCTGTTATTAATTGTAACTTGTGATGGGGAAAGATGATCATTCTAGACTTCCCACCTGTCTGCACAACAGCATGTTCCCATAAAAGAGAGAATATAATTATTCAAGTCAATAAAGATTTGACATTGTGGGTTTATTGTGATCCAGGTTATAGACAGACAGACAGAAGCAAGTTTACACAAAACTCAGCCTGTTTGTCTTCTGTGAAGCCGTAATGGATTAATGGTTTGTACAGTATTAGAGTATGCAGCCTTCTGATGAAATTACTACCTGAGATCATATCTGTCAGAATAAGCAGCCTTAATATTTGGTCAGTACTTGGTCAGAGGCATTCACGAAGACTGTGGGTGCACCGTAAAGAGGAATTGTTCAAGTGACAGTATCTTTCCTCTGTGCTGCTAGAGATGCCATCTTTTGGAGGGAATGTAAAATAGATATCCTCACTGCTTGAGGGCTAGTGATGGTCTCCTGGCACTGCTAAAGATGTAAAGTTTGACACATTCATTTTGGAATTTGACAATTATTTCTAGAACTGATCAGAAAATTGTAAGTATTTTCCATAAACATTTTTAAAAGAAACAAAACATTTGCTTTATTCAAATTTTCTGTGGAAATTTTCCCTCCTTTTTTTTTTTCTTTTAATGAAAAACTGAAAAAAACTTTTTCTACCCCACCAATTTTTGCCTATTTTTTTTCCTGGTTGAACAAAGTTGAGAAAACATATTTTGGATTGAACAATACATTTTGTTTTGATTTAGAGCTTTTGTCACATTGTTGCATTTTTAATAAAATTGAAGGCCATTTCTAAACAAAAAGTCACTTTGATCCAAACACTCAAGTTCGTGGAGTAACTGGATGGAATGTGAATACAGGAGTACAGAGGGCATATTCAACATGTATTGAGCTGACATAATCCTCAACAACAACAACAAAATACTCACCCTGACAGAAGGCCGAAGACTAAAAGAATACATAAAAATATAATACTGGATCAGGAAGAAAGAAAGAAAGCAATGTGATACATGCTAACTTATTTTATTCTTTGTTTTCCAAAGTCTAGAAAGTATATGCTGCAGGTGTAAAAATCAACACTTTCAGTTACTAAATTGCTTCCTTAATTTTGCTTACTGGAGGAGGAATTCTCTCTGCATGTGCAAGGATTAATGAGTTTTGTGGAGAGCATGGCAGAAGCTGAATTTCATCATGCATGGTCTCAGTCCATTTCCCAGTGGACGTGTCCACATCACAGTGGCTGAGATCTTAAACTAAATAATTTCAGACTAGAAATCGGGTGCAGATTTTTAACGGTGCAGGTAATTAACCATTTAAACAATTTACCTAGGTATGAAGTGGTTTCCACCATCATTTCAAGTCTTTAAATCAAGAATGGATGTCGACTTTAGACCAGACAGAAGTTATGAATATGCAGGAATTACTGGGTCACGTTTTACAGCCTGTCTTATGCACATGTTAAAACTAGCTGATCATAATGGTCTTTTCTGGTATTAAAATCCACGAATCACAAAAAACAACTGAAATTCTTGGCTTCAGGAACAAATAGTGTACATGGTACACCAAATCCTATGTAACAGCTGACTATGTAAGAAAGATTTTGCCCAGCCATTGTGAGTAATGGATGCTTACAAATCTGCCAAGATATTTTTGTCTCTAGTTTTGTTAACTGAGGTCCTGCTTAACGAATGAAGAGTGGAAAGAAACAGCTATATCGGTCTTCGAAGCTGAAAGGGATTTTAAATGGAGGTCACACAGTAGTAAATAACTCAGAGATCAGTGGGTTTGGCAGTGCTGTAACTAGCCATTTTAGCTCCCAGGGCGAGCAAGCACATTTGCACCCCCTACCATTTTTTTCCTGCCCCATTTTTCCACTCCCGCAGCTTTGCACCCCACTTGTCCCACTCTGGTTACAACCCTGGGCTTTGGTGTCAAGAAAAAAGTGTACCGGCTACTTTCAGGAGTTAAAAATGAACATCCATCTATTTATACGCTGGACTGAATATTACTTTAGGAAGATTCTTGCCCTTTACCTCAAAATATACTAAAACACTAAGTAATCACAGTAGAAGATACACCAGGGCCCCTTCTTTTATTTGTTTAGAGCACTCTGCATTCAGTTTAATCTGTAAAGGGATTTATCAGATCTACTCTTCTGCAAAATTATGTTAGTGCACAGTATAATCTGGTCTATAATAGCCTTGTGAAGTTCTATTCATCAGCTTGTTTGGTGTGGGTAATTTTTCTGTTATGTAAAATATCAATTTTTTTCACATTCATCACCGCAGTCATTCTAAGAGTGCATTTTGTGCTTGTACTAGTAAGTTTTCATTGTGCTATAGCAAGGCTAGTGTATGTATACATATTGTTCCAGCGATGTGACATATTTTAGCTCCAAAGTACTAAGTCTGATCCATTGTCATTCCTTCCACTGCCACAATATACCTAAGAATATAAATGGAGAATTCCATTATATGGAAGCTCATACATGTTTCTTCTGATTCTTGTCATTTAAAAAAAGCTTTCCTACTCTGGTTTGGTTAACGTATTTTCTTATTCTCTTGTTCTGTACATATAATCTGAAACATTGTCCTACAGCTTTCAACATATGCTTATGTAAGAAACATTGGAGGCCAAGGGCATGTTTCAGCAAACTGAGGGTTGTAGTTGGCATTTTAAAATGCTTCTGAGCTATGTTTCGCTGTGTTTTACAAAGAGTTGAGAAAAACCTTCTGCAAATTGTAGTTATTATCGGCTTTATCTTGCAGCCATGGACCTCAGTGGGACAGCCTGCAGATAGGAAGGGACTGTCTGTACACACATTCCACTTTGGACAAATGAAAAGCCCTGGACTTCACTAAATAATTGCCTCCAGACAGCTGTTGACTGTATGTTCACAAACTCTCACTCAAATTAATCCATTTTGGATCAGATGGGTTTATGTATACTATTTTGGCACAAGAGAGCTATCTCCTTCATATAGTAGAACACCTTCTTTGTATTTGTAAATATGCCCCTTTCTCATCAAACCTGTTTTGGAGCTCCTAGGACATGTAGATGTGGTTGAATGTAATTCTGTGGCGCACAGAAGAACACAATGAAAGGCTTAGTATGGAAATTACAAAATTGTTTACAGGAGTTACAGGGACATACGAGTGGCATTGAGGATAGGAAAAGGGCCAAGTAAAAGATGCGGGTAATACAAAAGGAGGATAGATGGAGAAAAGGAACAGTAAAATGAATGAATAGGAAAATGGTGAGAGAAAGAACAGAGGAGAGAGGTATAAACAAAAATAGATTGAAGAGGATTGTGAAAGAGTTTTGTTAGCCTATCAAACTATAAATGTACTCGTTATTCAGATCCAGAAGAGGCGTCACAACACTATAAGAGGCAGTGTTGTAGCCATTCTTTTCTGGAGATATGATGTGGAGGCATATTTCCAGGAATGAAAGGCAAAACAAGTTGGCACCTCCCACATGTAGACAATACATAGGTCCCAGTTCAGCTTAGCACTGGCTCATTAACTTCAGTGGGACTTAAGCAGCTGCTTAAAATCAGGCACCTGCTTAAGTGCTTTGTTGAATCAGGACCATAGATGGGAACATACACTCTAACCCCGTCACCCGTGCACACTTGTGTTTGGACAAGCATTGAGATTAATAGAAAATAATGAAAAAGTACTTAAACTATATCCTCTTGTTTCGATTTATGGGTAGTCTGAGACAAGAAGGGTGCAATAATTTTGGAGGTACCGCACCTGTGAATTATAGAATTTAGTATGTTTTGTATGATATTTATGGATATTTTAGGGTTGATTGCATCTTTCTTCCTTGCTATTCATATCAGGTCTTCACGATCCATTTTGCAACTCTCATACAAAAACATGAATTATACATTTATTTTAGAGACACCATCTATGTAATTTTCAGGTCCTGCATGAGCAGATGGTCACAGTTATGCTAAGATAAGATCACAGTGGCATGCTTTTAAAATATAGTCAGATAAATTACTGCAGCTGAAATGAGATTGGGAAATATAACAATTCCCCTAAAAATTTCCAAATGTCAAACTCTTAATCGGATAGGGAAAGAATCAAATATTACTTATAGTATGCAGCATGTTTATCCTATTAAGATTTTTTTAAATCTTACAAAAATTACAGAAAGGTTTAGAAATGTATATGAATCTGAATAATACTTGCACTTACACAAGCTATAATAAAACTGGAAGGGATATTGATCCTCTCACTTCAAGGAAGAAAATTAACTTGGGTCAAGCAGACATTTCCCCTGTGCTACAGTATTAAGCAAATAGATACATTATGGATGCTTGGGTCTTCCTCTGCAGCATCCACTATTGGCCACTCCTAGAGACAAGTATAACAATAGGTGGACTAGCTGTTATTCTTGGTTACCCATAGATTAATAAATTACTGTACATGTCCTACAATACACAATGCAATAATCACATAGTATTAACATTTAACTTGCACTAGTTCTCAACTCTTCTTAACTATGTTGCCAGGTCCCCTGAACTAAATAGTTGCTTAGCTGCAGAAAACATGATAAACGTCCTCACAGAGTGGGAATTAAGAGACTGAAATGACATAGCTGAAGCACATTGACTTTACAGTGGTTTAAAAAGTCTTCCTTTGTAAATGCCTTTGTTTGAAGATATTGTAATAAAGGACTGTTGATATACCAGAAAATGAGCTAAGATGGTTTTCAGGAGCACAGATGGCTAATTGGCTTCACTTGCTAGATTGTCATTTTAATTAAATTTTAATAGGAGGAATTTCAAAGCCATAATTGATGTCTTATGAGAAATATGCTTCTTTACCAATGACCTATTGCTAACCTTTATTTCCCCCCCCCCCAGTCTTGATAGAGAATGCTGTGGCAGAGCTATCTACAGCCATCTCCCATCTCATCCATGTTTTCAGCAGCAGCTTCCACACAGATTTTCGGCCTGCAAAAATACTTAGAAGCCCTTCATGTGCAGATGTCGACCTAGATCCCCACTTTAGCTTTATTGTTTATGCAGCCCACAACATCCCAGCAGCCTGGCTGAAAAGGTAAGAGGTGCCAGTCGTTCTCTTTAGAAGGGCTTCTTTCCCTCATGTATATTACAGCTAGCTGCAGTGCATGGCTGCTGCCTGTTTTGTGTTGCTGTTATGAAAACACAGATCAGATTCAGATCTAGTGTAAGCAGAGGCAGCTGTATTATTTTCCAGGAAGCTGCACCCACTTACACTGAAGAGAGGTCCTTTTTGGAGCATTCTAGGTAGGGGAGCATAGGTGGAGGACTCAGGAGGCAACCTGAGACAAGTGTGGGAGGACAGTGGCAGGGTGGGTAGCTGCCCTGGCAGGAGTGTGTTAGCGAGAGACCTGCCAAGAGAGAGGGTTGTGGATGAAGGGGGAGAGGGGTTTGCTACCTGCCCATGGAGAGGGGTGTGGCAGGGTGCATGTGGGCCCTGCATAATGAGTGGTGCATGGTTTGAGGCCATCTTGCTGAGTCAGTGGAGCTGCACCTGCTTACAGCAGGTCTGAATTTGACCTGAGCAATGGCATTCATGGTAGATGTATTTAAACCATGATTACCAGGCTACACCTATGCTGTGACAATTTTTGTTTACAGATGATGGTTAAAAACGTTTGTAGTTTTATCGGCCTGAGTGTATCTGGTACATTAAGCACCTCGGAGAAAAACAGAGGGAGACCACTTTAATAAAAGAAAAAAACGAATAAAAATAATCTATGCCACATTATTTATTTGTTCAATTAGTGTCTCTTCAAATGGCTGGTTTTCCTACTTTACTGTAAAGTGAACACTTTCCCCTCACCACACCAAGGCAATCAAGAGAGGGTCAGATGACTGCAGTCTGGCAGCATTATTGTTGCAGGGGGACATGCGGTTTTCTAGATTTTTATTAATGTTTTTCCCATGCACTCACTTTTCCTTGAATTGCAGATGACTAATTAAAACACAATGGGATCATTTGCATTAGAACATTAGCAAAGGAATGTTCTATATAGCATTTAGCTATAATTAGCAGTTTAATAAAAATTTCAGAAAATTTGCATTACTGAAGATAATAGATACAGAAGCATAATTACCGCTTTGGTTCTGCAGATGGTTGTACTGTTCCCAGTGTATTTTATTTTAAGGTTTTACCACTAACAGGTGAAATTACATGTGGCCTAGAGGCCGCTGATCACTTGAGCACCATCTCAATATACAGACATATGAGAAAATGAGAATCATTTTTCTTTCTAAATCTCCCTCTCCGATCTTTCCAACATTCAGTAGCTAAAATAGTCTTCCTTTCCTACCACTGCAGCTCTGTAACCTACCTTTCTGCCTTTACTGGCCTTTACTGGCTCCCTGCCTCTTTTCACATTCAAATTTCTCATTCTTACTTCTGAGGCACTGCACAATTCTGGCCCTCACATCTAAGCTCTTGTTTCTGCCTGTTCACAATTTTGTACAATTATGCTCCTGCTGTTCTTCTCATCTTGTTGCTTCCTTTGTCTGCCTGTCCCATGTCTTCCACCCTTCCAGCTGCTCCCTCCTGCCCCCCACTTCCTACTACACCCAGAACAACTTTCCCTGTTCTAGTAAAGAAGAAGCCTCATCTCTGTCCTTCTCCTTAAAACTCACTTCTGCTGCCTGGATTCCTGTCACTGGCTTTCCCCTCTGTGCCATGGATTCCTCATTCCTAGCCTTACTTTCTTCTTAAAATAGATAATGTACAGAACCTTACAAGTTACAGAACAATATAATGATACAAATTATATCTGTGTTTTCCATGTTGTCTACCTAATTTAAACCCTGATCCTGCAAAGACTTTAGCATGTGCTAAACTTCGTGCACTGTAAGCGATGCTATTGACTTAAATTAAACTATTCACAACATTTAAAGTTAGGAATACATCTTTCCAAGAAGGAGGCCTTAGAGCTTAAGTTCTTTGGGATAGGGACTGCATTTATAAAGCATTCTTACCGTGTTCTATTGCAATTTAAATAATAAAATCCAGGACTCTGTCTTGTCAGTGTTTATCTTTTGTTTCATAACTTTAATTTATTAATTGTAGGATAAAAGTATAAATGTCATTGTTGTCATATTTAAGACCACATTCAATTCCTATTAGTTATAATTAAGTATTGCATCCTTTTTCTTCATTGAGTTCTCCCTGCTGATTCCTCATCTTTGTCCCCTCAGCTGAATAGAAACATATATAATATAATAAATAATATTCTTGGAAAAAATCAACACGGACTCATTTATAAAGAAGGCAAAAATAGGAACCTCGAGTTGCCAAACCCCTTCAGATTTGCTGTTCAAATTGACTCCCTAGCTCTACACTATGCCTATAGTTCTTGTTCAGAATCTCGGAAGGAGACAATGTTTTGCAGGAAGGGGGAACCCTTTCAAGAAGAGCAGATATTCTAATATTTCACCATTTGGGGCTGATATTGCATATGATTTCAATGATGTAGAATCTGAAACCAAACCACAGCCCTGAAATTGTTTTGAACCCAAAACTTCAACCATAATCTAAACCGAACCAGGTGAGTGTCCAACACTGTCACTGACCAGCATAATAATAAATCGACATACAGTAATAATTACACATCTCTGTAAGCATTATAGTCTCTTTACAGATGTGGAACCTGGGGCACAAAGAGGTTTACTGTTGCCCAGTGTTACACAATGGAAACCTAATCCTATGCACCTTAAAGTCACTGGCAAAACTCCCATTGATTACAGTGGTAACGGGTCAGGCTTAGTCCGTAACATAGCTGGGAACAGAAACCAACACTCCTCTACTCTAACAATCAAATAATAATATGCTTTTATTAAAACACTAGCATAAGCCTGACTATTTCACTTCTGTCTATAAGGATGAGCTTTTCAGCATTCTGACTAGCTAACTCCAAATTTAATCTATAAGGTATGTTTAATTGTAATTAATCTTTTATGTTTTTTTCTTTGTAGCTACAAGCTCTTCTCCTTTTCCTGTTCTTTAACCTATGCTGGGAAGAAAATATGTCAAGAGATGAACTGCAAAAATATGCCAGTTAAAAAGTCTTTTTTTTTCCTGGCAAACTGGAATGAGAAGTAAGTTTTAATCTTCATTTGAAGGATGCTAGTCTGCCTCATTTTACACAATCAATATTAGATTCTAAAAAATGGAGGGGGAAAAGGTGTCTTCTAGAGATGTCTTCCCTCAACCCACCTAGCAATATTGTTAACCTATCCAACTATACTCTCAGCCCAGCAGAAGCAGCTGTCCTATCTCGGGGCCTCTTCTTCTGCCCCTCCACCCCCACGAACATGATGCAGTTCTGTGGTGACCTAGAATCCTATTTTCGACGTCTCCGACTCAAGGAATATTTCCAAAATACCTCCTAACAACATACTAATCCACAGAGGCCTCCCTACCAACACTACAAAAAGAAGGATTCTAGGTGGACTCCTCCTGAAGGTCGAAACAGCAGACTGGACTTCTACATAGAGTGCTTCCGCCGACGTGCACGGGCTGAAATTGTGGAAAAGCAGCCACCTTTAAAGGGGCAGGTGGGGTGGGAAGGGCTTTGGAACAAAAGTCAGCTGGGAGTCCTTGGTAACACAGATTCAAGGGATCTGCACTGCAAGGGAGCAGGGAGTGAGCTTGAGTCTTGCGCAGAAACATAAGGCCTCTGCAATGATGTCCCTTTCCCACCCCCCGCCCAGAGGATCCATGGGGTTTGCAAGCTGGACCCTCAGTTTCTTCAGTGGGTGGGAAGAAACACCCGTCTCTGCAATGGAAGAAAGAAGGACATTCAGGGAGTTTCCTGGTTGCTTTGTAAGTGTGTTCGCACAGGGACACATTCTGGCCCAAGTTTTCGCTAGCGTCTGCCTTCTGATAATCACGTGCAGATCTCATTGAAGCTGACGGACAGCTTTTAACTTCTTGACCTGAAAAATTAAACATGACTTTGTCATTAAATCATTTTTTTAAATCATTCCCTCCTGTTCAACCTTTTCTCTTTATTATTACACCTCTCTGTGTACAATGATAGCTATTAAAAAGTCAACAGTTACCTTACTGTGGTATGTGAGAGAATGTGGTTTGATAGGGTTAAGTCCAAGTTTCTGCCTCCCCTTGTGTGGGTGCTCAGGTGAAAGTAATGATGCTGGGCACTACAGGCTAATCAGGCTCCCCAGCAGAAAAGCATAAACCCTGTAGAAGTAGTTGTTTTGGAAGGCAGAAGGGGAAGTTATTTGGAGCAACACAGATTCCACTCACCGTTACTATAGGGCTGAGAGTAGGTTTTTTCTTCATATTTCTCACAATGTCAGGCCCTCTTGTTTTGTTGCTGTAATTATCCTATCAGATAACAAAATCTTTAGTAGGAGTGTGGGCAGCCTGACTGGTTTACATTCTGCATTTTATATCAGCTAAACCTTTTCAGCAGTTTACATCCTGTTATTACCTATTCAAAAAGATGACTAAGACACTACCATATAGCAAATGTTAACAAATGTTGACTCTTCAGTGGTGACCACTGAAGTTATACATTTAAGTAAAGTTTGGTTTGACAAATGCAATCATCTGACATGGGGTAATGTAATTACAATTGTGTTGTATGATTTTTTTCTCTTGCTTGATTTTTGATGTTGAGTATTTTATTGTCATTCAGGGCTAAAGGAGAGAACTACAGTGCTCACTGTTTGAATCTTTACAAATGCTGGTTAACATAGGCAATTGTTCTCTTTATGGTGTACAATTCTTCTGTATTTATTTTCAATTGTTATCACCATTTGCGTACCGTTTTCTTTTTAAGATCATTGCTTATCTGGAATACAAAGGAAACAATCTGCTGATGTGAGTTTTATTTTCAATTGTTATCACCATTTGCGTACCGTTTTCTTTTTAAGATCATTGCTTATCTGGAATACAAAGGAAACAATCTGCTGATGTGAGTTTAAGTCTAAGGATCAGATACATCATCAAGGAAGAAAAGAATAAAATAGAGTTGTTCTTTTATTAAAAGAAAGTTGATTCTGATTTGCATTGTGGCCTGCCAGAGATTTCTGATAAGCAGCAGTTCATCTTCAGTCAGTTCAAAAAAGTAAGGAGGAAAGTACTGCTAGGGAAGTATCAGAGGAATATGTCTCTTGTGGATATTCTTGGCTGCCTAAGAAGTGGTCACCTTTCTAATATGCATCCCAGGAAATCTGTATTTATAGGAGAAGATTTTTTTTCAGGAGTCGGAGACCCATCTGATATAGTAAGAAACTCCTCAGCAAAAAAACAAACAAAGAAGTCTGACTTCTGATTCTACCTGAACACAGAAGTTAGGAAATCATATAATTAAAGAGTCATGGGTTCTGTTATCAGCTCTGCAGCTGAAGTGCAATATTAAGGGGTTACAATTCCACTCACTGAGGTCCTTTTTAAAAAAAAAAAAAAAAGAAAAAGATATTTCTGTATACATGTGTGGTGGTTTGAGAACTGTGTTAAAATTGTGAGCTCTCACTTGAAATTCCCTGCGGGTTCCCTGGTCCTGCTTGCAGAATAGGGAGTTCTGTAGGGAAGTATGTAATCTGCGTCTTTCAGGGTACACAGCAATAGACTGACTCTGAGGCTATGTCTACACAGCAAAAAAAACAACAACAACAAAAAAAAAGCCCATGGCTGGCCAGGCCAGCTGGCTCAGGCTCACAAGGCTCAGACTGCGGAGCTGTATCACTGCTGTTTGGACGTCTGGACTCGAGCTGGAGCCCAAGCTCTATGACCCTGCAAGGTGGGAGGGTCCAGAGCTTAGTCTCCAGCCTGAGCTTGGAAGTCTATACAGCAGTTAGACAGCTCCACAACCCAAGCCCTGCAAGCCTGAGTCAGCTGGCCTGGGCCAGCTGTGAGTTTGTCGTTGATGTGTAGACATATGCTTAGGGCACGTCTACACTGGCAAAGTTACAGCGCCGTTCAGAAAGCGCTGAAGGGAAACCGCTGTTGTGTATTCACACTGTCAGCTGCCTGCGCAATAGTGTGTTCACACTTGTGGCACTTGCAGCGGTATTCGGAGCGGTGCACTCTGGGCAGTTATCCCACAGAGAACCTCTTCCTCTTCTGCTGCTAAGACTCGTGGGAAGGCAGAGGAGGTTGCATGGCATCCGGGTCCTGTCCCAATGACCCATGATGCATTGCTTCACAGAAATCCCTGTGCTACTGTCTGCATTTGGTGCCATCTTTCAATGGTTTGTGTATTGCACGCCCTGCCTCTTCGGGCTGCAGGAATGGATCCCAAACTGCTGACCAGTATGCTGCTTGCTCTGACCAACACATCACGAGTGGCAGTGGAGTTATTCCTTAAACTACAAAGGCAAAAGGAGTGTGACATTGATCTCGCCACGCGTAGTAGCTATGACACGAGATCGCTTGTGGCATTCACGGAGGTGGTGACCACAGTGGAACACCGTTTCTGGGCTCGGGAAATAAGCACTGAGTGGTGGAATCACATAGTGATGCATGTCTGGGATGATGAGCAGTGGCTGCAGAACTTTCGGATGAGGAAAGCCACATTCATGGGACTGTGTGATAAGCGCACTCCAGCCCTGTGGTGCAAGGACATGAGAATGAGAGCTGCCCTGCCCTTGGAGAAGTATGTGGCGATTGCACTGTGGAAGCTGGCTACTCCAGACTGCTACCGATTGGTCACTAACCAGTTCAGAGTGGGAAAGTCGACTGTTGGACTCGTGTTGATGGAAGTGTGCAGGGCCATTAATTGCATCCTGCTCCGAAAGACCATGATTCTGAGCAATATGCATGACATTGTAAATGGCTGTGCTCAAATGGCTTTCCCTAACCGTGGAGGGGAGATAGATGGCATGCATATTCCAATTCTGGCACCAGCCCACCTAGCTACCAAGTAGATTAATCTCAAGCGATATTTCTCAATGGTTCTCTGGCACTTGTGGATCACCATGGCCATTTCACAGACATTAGCACAGGCTGGTCTGGAAAGGTGCATGCATCTTTCGGAACACTGGCTTATTCAAGAAGCTGCAAGCAGGGTCTTTCTTCCCGGTCCAGAAGATCACCGTAGGGGAAGTCAAAATGCCCATTGTGATCCTGGGAGACCCCACCTACCCCTTAATGCTGTGGCTTATGAAGCCATACACGGGGCAACTTGACAGCAGCAAGGAGTTGTTCAACAACAGGCTGAGAAAGTGCAGAATGACTGTTGAGTGTGCTTTTGGCTGTTTAAAAGCTCGCTGGTGATGCCTCTATGGGAAGCTGGACCTGGCCGATGACAATATTCTTATGCTTATAGCTGCGTGCTGTATGCTCCATAATATTTGTGAAGAGAAGGGTGAAAGCTTCACTCAGGGCTGGTATATATGAACTCTAGCCAGAATAAATTAAGCCATACAATATCCTTCTGAAGTATTATTTGTTTTACAGACAAGTCACCAAATGGTGACATGTTTTATCAAAGACCACAGAAGAAATCTGTGGCAGAGCAATATTACAGTTAAGTTCTCCTAGCTCTTGGCCTTGTGCTATTGCTTTAGAAGTGTCTCTCCACTCAGTCGAAGATGAAGAGAAATTGTTCTATAGAATAGCTTATGAAGTTATATAGAATAGAATAGCTCATGAAAGAGGTAGTGAACCATTCACTTTTTGTTGGGATATATTTCTTTTGCCGTCTTCTATGTAGAGCTAATTTCACTCTCTTATTTATGCACTAGTTTTTAATTGGTCCTTTCTTTTTAAAAGGAGACATGAGTGACAACAGGGCCATTAGGAAGAGATGCTAAAGGGTCATCTGGATTTATGTCCAGCAACAGCTCAATCAGCTGATGGAGGAATTTTGTGCTGGCAGCTAATTGGATATAGCTGAGAAAAGTGAGGCTCATTAATTTAGATTAGAAAGGATTGAGTTATCAATATGGGCAAGAGAGAGAGAAATGGAGGGGAAGATTTTGCTGAGTAGAAGCCCAGACAAGGAGTTCCTAAGGAAGATATATATATTTATATGGTTTCTATTTTGGCGTACTCTAACCATAGGGAGGGGAGGCAGCTCAAGACTTTGTCAAGTGTCTAATATTTTGGCTAAACCAGAAACCCTAACAGAGGTTTTTTGTGTTTGAAACTAAGCTTCTTGTGAATTCTCACTTTCTTTGCTTCTCACTTGCTCTTTCCCACCTTTTGTCTGGAATGTCTGTTCAGATTTTAGTTTTGTTGGGGCAAAATCTAATATAATAGAGCTCCGGTTTTCATTATGGTCTTTGGGTGCTACTGTTGTATACATTTTAATTATCCTGTGCACTGAATGAGACAGGGATCCTGTTTTTAAAAAAAATAGTATGTGATCATGTAATTAGAGAGGTTTCAGAGTAGCAGCCACGTTAGTCTGTATTCACAAAAAGAAAAGGAGTACTTGTGGCACCTTAGAGACAAACAAATTTATTTGAGCATAAGCTTTCGTGAGCTACAGCTCACTTCATCGGATGCATTCAGTGGAAAATACAGTGGGGAGTTTTATATACATAGAGAACATGAAACAATGGGTGTTACCATACACACTGTAGAGGAGACTGATCACTTAAGGTGAGCTATTACCAGCAGGAGAGCAGGGGGAAAAAACCTTTTGTAGGGATAATCAAGGTGGGCCATTTCCAGCAGTTGACAAGAACGTCTGAGGAACAGTGTGGTGGGGTGGGGGAATAAACATGGGGAAATAGTTTTACTTTGTGTAATGACCCATCCACTCCCAATCTTTATTCAAGCCTAAGTTAATTGTATCCAGTTTTCAAATTAATTCTAATTCAGCAGTCTCTCCTTGGAGTCTGTTCGTGAAGTTTTTTTGTTGAAGAATTGCAACTTTTCGGTCTGTAATTGAGTGACCAAAGAGATTGAAGTATTCTCCGACTGGTTTTTGAACATTATAATTATTGAGGTCTGTTTTGTGTCCCTTTATTCTTTTAGGTAGAGACTGTCCAGTTTGACCAATGTACATGGCAGAGGGGCATTGCTGGCACATGATGGCATATATCACATTGGTAGATGTGCAGGTGAACGAGCCTCTGACAGTGTGGCTGATGTGATTAGGCCCTATGATGGTGTCCCCTGAATAGATATATGGACACAGTTGGCAACGGGCTTTGTTGCAAGGATAGGTTCCTGGGTTAGTGGTTCTGTTGTGTGGTGTGTGGCTGCTGGTGAGTATTTGCTTCAGGTTGGGGGGCTGTCTGTAAGCAAGGACTGGCCTGTCTCCCAAGATCTGTGAGAGTGATGGGTCATCCTTCAGGATAGGTTGTAGATCCTTGATGATGTGTTGGAGAGGTTTTAGTTGGGGGCTGAAGGTGATGGCTAGTGGCGTTCTGTTATTTTCTTTGTTGGGCCTGTCCTGTAGTAGGTGACTTCTGGGTACTCTTCTGGCTCTGTCAATCTGTTTCTTCACTTCAGCAGGTGGGTATTGTAGTTGTAAGAATGCTTGATAGAGATCTTGTAGATGTTTGTCTCTGTCTGAGGGGTTGGAGCAAATGCGGTTGTATCATAGAGCTTGGCTGTAGACAATGGATCGCCATGCTGAATGTACACAGGCAAACTTCATTCTGGCATTTCCTATTTTTTGAGTGATTGCCTTAACAACCTTAATAATGTTTGCAGTGTTGTTTTGGCAGTGTGGATAAGGAAATATATTTTACTCAACCACATAGAGCTGTTTTTTGGATCTTCAGTGTAAGCTTGAAAGCTTCTCTCTTTCACCAACAGGAGTTGGTTCAGTAAAAGATTGTATCACCCACCTTCAACCTTAATAATGTTCTTTTAATTTAGCTTTTTTTGTTTAACTTCGTAGGTTTTTAAAAAAACAAACTAAATAAAAATAATGTCATCATGTTGATACTCACATGAATTATAGGCAGCACTGGACCTCTGCACTTAATGGCATTACTGATAGCTATAGTAGGTTGTCATCCTTTATATGGATTAGCATTATACGGCGATGAGACATACTTTGCCACTGGGTTTCACAGATATTTGCTGACACCAGAGGAATGGTGAGGCTCTGAAATCTTGATTTCCACTCCAGGCTCTGGAGGAGTGCATCCTCTAGTGGGCACAGACTCTTCTGCTTGTTTTCCCCTTCTGTCCCATCTCCTCCAACCTGTCCCTGTCAGTCCTGTCTCGTTGCCCTAGCCTACTTGCCCAGGCAGTCCTAATCACCCTTTGCACTGCAGCTCCTTGTCAGATCTGTCTCTTTTCCTTCTCTGCCCCAATTCTTCCACCACGATCACCACTGGTTGCTAATCTTAGTCTTCGTCCAGCCAGTCCTAATTTCCTCCCCTTCCCACAGCTCCTTATTTGATCTCATTGTTCCCACCAGCTAATTGTCTCCCACTTCCATTTCTCTCACTGGCTCTCCGTCTTCTCACTGAGCTTGTAGTCCTAGTACTCTTGTCCAACCATTCCCAGATCCCCTTTATCTCCCATTCACATTTTCTCTCCCTGCATCTGGTCCCAGTCCACCAGATTCCTTGTCCCAGTCTGCTCTTTTCCCTGCCCCTGATCTCCATTTGACTCAGACAGTTTCTTTCTCCATGTTGCCCGAGTGCCACCCAGATGATCACTGAGAGGACAGATGAAACACAGTGAGAGCAGCTATTACAGAGAGAGTCATTCTGGGCCTATATAGCCCTGGACTGGGCTTAGACCATGATTCTGCAACCTGATGATGTGAATGGAATCCATTGAAGTCAGGATCTAAGGTCTTGGACTGTAAATTCTTCATATGGCCTTGTGATCTGCTTGCACAGTTCATCTGTTTTATGGTGGTTTATGTATGTGAGCAACAAGATGCAATCTACTCCTAGACAGTGTGAATTGAACATAATATCAAATGTCACATTTCCTCTTAGGTCTAAAATAAGGCTTTGCATTTGGCCTATACCTTCTAAAGTTTGAGCTATCACCTCAAAGAGTCAGAGTTGAACTCCTTTCAAATTACTAGCAGCTGAAGGTTGCAGCATGTCATGGTTACAGGGCAAGCTGTGACTTGAGCCCTTTTACAGTCCCTCTCAAGTGCACCTCTCAGGTGGCAGGCTTTGCTTTCTTCATCTCTCTCAAGGGTAGAGCCCTGCAGTTCAAACACTCTTAGACTGGTTTCAGAGGAACAGCCGTGTTAGACTGTATTTGCAAAAAGAAAAGGAGTACTTGTGGCACCTTAGAGACTAACCAATTTATTTGAGCATGAGCTTTCGTGAGCTACAGCTCACTTCATCAGATGTATACCGTGGAAACTGCAGCAGACTTTATATACACACAGAGAATATGAAACAATACCTCCTCCCACCCCACTGTCCTGCTGGTAATAGCTTATCTAAAGTGATCAACAGGTGGGCCATTTCCAGCACAAATCCAGGTTTTCTCACCCTCCACCCCCCCCACACAAATTCATTCTCTTGCTGGTGCTAGCCCATCCAAAGTGACAACTCTTTACATAATCAAGTCGGGCTATTTCCTGCATAGATCCAGGTTTTCTCACATCCCCCCCCACCCCCATACACACACAAACTCACTCTCCTGCTGGTAATAGCTCATCTAAACTGACCACTCTCCAAGTTTAAATCCAAGTTAAACCAGAACATCTGGGGGGGGGGGGTAGGAAAAAACAAGAGGAAACAGGCTACCTTGCATAATGACTTAGCCACTCCCAGTCTCTATTTAAGCCTAAATTAATAGTATCCAATTTGCAAATGAATTCCAATTCAGCAGTTTCTCGCTGGAGTCTGGATTTGAAGTTTTTTTGTTTTAAGATAGCGACCTTCATGTCTGTGATTGCGTGACCAGAGAGATTGAAGTGTTCTCCGACTGGTTTATGAATGTTATAATTCTTGACATCTGATTTGTGTCCATTTATTCTTTTACGTAGAGACTGTCCAGTTTGACCAATGTACATGGCAGAGGGGCATTGCTGGCACATGATGGCATATATCACATTGGTGGATGTGCAGGTGAACGAGCCTCTGATAGTGTGGCTGATGTTATTAGGCCCTGTGATGGTGTCCCCTGAATAGATATGTGGGCACAATTGGCAACGGGCTTTGTTGCAAGGATAAGTTCCTGGGTTAGTGGTTCTGTTGTGTGGTATGTGGTTGTTGGTGAGTATTTGCTTCAGGTTGCGGGGCTGTCTGTAGGCAAGGACTGGCCTGTCTCCCAAGACTTGTGAGAGTGTTGGGTCATCCTTTAGGATAGGTTGTAGATCCTTAATAATGCATTGGAGGGGTTTTAGTTGGGGGCTGAAGGTGACCGCTAGTGGCGTTCTGTTATTTTCTTTGTTAGGCCTGTCCTGTAGTAGGTAACTTCTGGGAACTCTTCTGGCTCTATCAATCTGTTTCTTTACTTCTGCAGGTGGGTATTGTAGTTGTAAGAAAGCTTGACAGAGATCTTGTAGGTGTTTGTCTCTGTCTGAGGGGTTGGAACAAATGCGGTTGTATCGCAGAGCTTGGCTGTAGACGATGGATCCTGGATTTCAGAACTGCCACCACTCCCCCTGCCCCTTTCCCAACCGTGTTAACACAACAGGCCCAACTGCATTTGGCATCTGCAAGAAACTTTTCTCCAGGAGGCTGTGACAAACAGCTGACTGAAGTGACTCAAAACAGCTTCTTCAAAACAAATGTATTGTTTGTTCACTCAAAGGTACATTGCAATCAGAGAGTAGGGTTAAAACAACAAAAGTTCTACATTTCCCTGGCAGCTTGGGCAAGCCTCACTTACATGGACCCATCCCACAGGGTCTGTGTTTCAGTTCCTCTGAGTGTCCCCTCAAGCAGTGGCTGATGACTGAATTCCCTCTCCCTCTCGAGAGGAAGTTTTTAACTGTTCAGTGATCTTAGACTCTGAACCTTGGCAAACCAGCTGTATAATTTGCATGGAGTCTGGAAATAGCATCTTCCTAATTAATAACCCACCCATTGTTCTCTTAACACCCTGGAAGTTGTTTATGCAGAGGTGATTTATCTCTGACCATTGTTTTGTTTCCTATTTGCTGCTGTTAATAGTCCCTTTTTATTTAATCCACATCATCAGACAGAATAATATCAAGCAGGTAAACTGAGGTACACAGAATATTTATAAGTAATACAGTTATCTCCCATGGTCTGTACACACTCTATATCACTCGAAATTTTCCTGATAGGCAATAAGGTCTTGGATTTGATCTATGGCCTCAGTCTCATGATGATCTGGCCATTCTAAAAGTTGTCTTTTAATATAGCTCTTTTTTAAATGCCTACTTTTAGTAGTGCTATGTATTTTGCCATGACAAAGTCCAAGTGAAGCCTCCAGCAAAAGCGAAGTAGAGAATCTGTGTCTTGTAATATGAAGGATATATTTTCCACTTGGTTACAAGACTAATGAGGCTTCCTGGCATTCCTGGCGAAAATGTTTGCCCGGTTTATGAGTAATCTTTTATCTCTTGTATAATAAAGTGGAGGGCTTTTTTCTCCCCTTGCATCAGATCTTTTAAGATGTTTAAGATTGAGTACTCATGTTTTAGGGTCCCTTTGTTCAGGATGAATGGAATTGATGGGCTGTAAATGAAAAGACAGGAAATAACTGATTTGGAGATGTGTGAAACAGACTGCTTTCCCAATCACTTTTTGAAATTCACTAAGCTTTGGAAGAAAGAACAAAAAATAGTACACCCGTCATTGCCTTAAACCTGTAAATAGGGACATTTGGGGAGGCAGGGGAATGCATCTTAATTTCTTTGGCGTGAGACTGCTCTTTAAACTGAATGAATGGAATATAGATGTTATGCTTTATTAAAGAAAGGGGTCGGGGGAGGGTCAGTTGTTCAAGGATGCCTTCAGTCAAGGTATGCCAGATTTATAACAATCTACCTGACAGTGGAATTTTACCCTAGGTGTAAATTCCACATAACCCCTCCACCTTACTCCTGCTAGTTTTAATCTTAATGTTTTTCAGATTGTTAAATTATTTCAATGGTGCTTCCTAGATTTGTTTGCAGAATGACAATACACATGTTTGAGAACACCTACAACTACAGCATTTCATTAAACCATCTAGAATGCTGAAAATTTTCACACTGTTTAATTTAGATTTATATCCTAAGTTTTTATTGTTGAAGCTGGTTCAGATCTTCATTTTCTAAAATGCTTGTATTACCTCTGCAAAATAGTTCTTTCAGCCCTGGATTCTGAACATTGATTTTGTTTGCATAGAAAATGAAATTAATCTCAATATCTGTTTGCCAAATCTGGCTTTGCACGAAATGTTCTCAGTGAAAATAAAAGACGTGCTTTTGAATATGAACTTTTACTTCAGAAAAAATAAAGTAATACTTTGTAGGTCTCTGAACGAATGACTCAGATGTTTTTACACAGGTGTGAAAAAGTGTCAATTATTAGGATTTGTGCAAATTAAAACTGTAGACCAGTTTATAAAACCTATATAACTAATTTAATCGACTTGTTAATGGGCAATACAAATCTGAAATGGACACTAGTTTCTACAACTTTACTTGCTTAAAAAATTGACATACATTAGGTTTAAAACCGCATCAGCCTTTAAACTGTGTTTGAAAAAAAATTACACCTTGATTATACATGCATAAATTAGAGAATGGCATCCTACCCTGACAAATTCTAAGATAGATACAGGTTTCAGAGTAGCAGCTGTGTTAGTCTGTATCCACAAAAAGAAAAGGAGTATGTGTGGCACCTTAGAGACTAACAAATTTATTTGAGCATAAGCTTTTGTGAGCTACAGCTCACTTCATCGGAATGCATCCAATGAAGTGAGCTGTAGCTCACGAAAGCTTATGTTCAAATAAATTCATTAGTCTCTAAGGTGCCACAAGTACTCCTTTTCTTTTTGAAGATAGATACTCACTCACTCACTCTCCCATTGACTTCAACAGGATTTGTGCATATATGCCTGAGGGGAGAATTTAGCCCATTACCACTAGTTTATAATCCATTTTTCATTCAGTGTTTATTCTAATGTACTTTCTTATTAACGGGATGGCCTTTGCTTGCAACAACCAAGCTAGTCCTGCCCTTGTCTTCTCTAGTGTTTGATCATTTGGATGGACAAGATTTTATATGCCTTTTCTCATGTAATGTGACCTCAGGTTAACTGTTGGCAATGCTTATAGTAGATCTGTCAGTTGCATTTTCCCTCAAGGAATTGCTACCTTGCAGTTTATTGCTTAGTAAGGTGTGTGGTGGGATACAGTAAAACTTGAAAAGCAGTAACTGCAAATAACAATGTTAAAGAATGTTAGATTTCTTAAAATTGTGATTTTTCTTTCAGAATCAACTTTCCTCTACAAATAAAATATCTTCCTAATGAAACAATATTGACATTAAAACTATTTGGAGTAAACTGTGTATCTAAAAATACAGAAATACTGGCTTGGACGTGTTCCCCCTTGTATCAAAAACAGTAAGTACATTTTTGTATGATAGGGTTTTTTTAATAGTGTTCTTTAATTAAGTGCTATACTCTGCATGAAAGGGAGGCCTGGAAGGAATATACAAACAAATGAACACGAATTTGAGCAGCTAAACAGAACTTTATTGCAATAAGGTATGAAACAGTCACTTTCAATAATTGTTCCTCCTTTCCATACAGAGCTCTTTCAAGTCCTGATTTTCCTGAACCCCTTTGGATTGGGCTTCTCTGACTGTCCACCAGGTTACCCTAGAAAATTCCCCAGTCATGTTGAAGGGCCTTGTTGCCTTCCCATACCCTCACTAAACTACCCTCTCGTTCAGACTACTTTCTTTCCGGGTCTGCTTTCCTGTTTCCTTGCCCCCTGACCCTTTCCACACACTCACTTCTCATACTTCCCAGAATGGTGCTGCTAGTTGGGACTACACTGAACAGTTTCTCTGTTCCCTCCCCATAGTTTAGAAACTTCCCTCATATTTTAACTTTCCCTTTTTCCCCAACACTCAGTTTAACATTATTTTAGAGCTGCTTGTAGGTTATGAATTCCTCTGTATCTCTAAAGAAATACCTAGGGTGAAATATTCAAAAGTGACTAAGTTACATTTTATCTTTGACTTGGGCTAAGGCCGGATTTTTAACTATATTTATACTCATAGACTTTAAGGCCAGAAGGGACCATCATGATCATCTAGTCCAGGGGTTTGCAAACTGTGGGTCTTGACCCCTCAGGGAATCACGAGGCTATTACCTGGGGGGGGTTGAGAGCTGTCAGCCTCCACCCCAAACGCCGCTTTGCCTCCAGCATTTATAATGCTGTTAAATATATAAAAATGTGTTTTTAATTTATAAAGGGGGTTGCACTCAGAGGCTTAGAATGTGAAAGGGGTCACCAGTAAAAAAGTTTTGAGAACCACTGATCTAGTCTGAGCTCCTGCACTTTGCAGGCCATAGAATCTCACCCACCCACTCCTATAATAGACCCCTAATCTCTAGTTGAGTTACTGAAGTCCTCAAACCCTGGGTGCAGTATTGTAAACCCCCCTCTCACACACAATAGCCTTGTGACTCCTCCACAGCTCCTTTTTGGGTCAGAACCCCTACAATTACAACACCGTGAAATTTCAAATTTAAATAGCTGAAATCAGAAAATTTACTATTTTTAAAATCCTATGACTTTGAAATTGACTGAAATGGACCATGAATTTGGTCAGGCCCCACCAGTATACATAAGTAAGAAAATACAAGAATACTTCCCATTACAGCTATTTCAGTATTTTATAGGTCCTAGCTCAAATGACCCATCAAAGGAGAAATTAAAGCTCGGTGTAAGAGGAGGAATACTTTAGAATCTGTGTGTTCTACATTCACCGATCTGTCAGCTATGTCATTCACAATTAAGAGAAACTACTAGAATAGAGAAGCATAGGTGCTTTCCCTCCTCTAGCCAACCACAGCTCCACAAAATTGGTTACTTACCATGATTTGAATTGATAGACCAATTTAAAAACAAAAGCACCCCTGAAATTCAGTCACAAAAGTGAAACTTGAAAATATCTAAACACTCAGTCAGTCTGCTTTACTATTCCATTAGAGCCATACCTGGATATTTTGTAGTTGGAACAAAATACAGTCTCTGAAAGGTGAAATACCTACAAAGTAACAGAAATAAGATTTTGGGGAATTCTGCCACTTTGACACAGGTGATTCTGACAAAGGAATCTGATTGGCTAATCGGAAGGGTTCCAGTCCAGGAAATTAAGGGACAATAACTGCAGTGTGTGGAGCTCCTTCTTCTTACTATTTTTCTCCATTCAAAACATCAATCATTTAATCTTTAATTTTTGTTCACAAATTTTATGCAGAAAATTGTAACAGTCCTGTAATACAGAAATGATAAGCAAGAATAGTGATAAACTATGGGCTAAATTCTACTCTCATCTTCACCGATGTGACTCTACAGTGACGCTAATGATTTCAGTGGAATAATTTTTGACTCACAGTGGTGTAAATGAGAACTTAAACAGAAACACACACTAGTGATGCATTGTCCCAGGTTACTGGGAGTGTCTCATATGAATGCAATGAGACTAGATATTAAAGAATTCTAATGAACGTTTCATGGTATTGCTACAGTGCAGAATTAAGATTGTCTGGGTGCCCTGACCGTGCATTTCTATACCTTAACATGTTTGGATTTCTTTTTATGTTTAATGTCAACTATGAATTTCTTGGATTTATAATAGATGGTTTGGGGATAATTGCAGTATTTCTGTCACATATTTTATCTTTAACCATTGATATGTCCTTTCAACCTAACTCCATTTTAACATAGTTTTCATCTGGAAATATAAATAATAAAACTGCTAATCATGGCCCCTGACTTTTCTAACCAATAACCCTAATATTCATGCTGCTTGCCCTTATATGCCAACTGGTCGTATATAGAATGTAATTACCAAAAGGGACCTACATGGTGGAGTTTAGCAGGAGCACTTGTTAAACTCGAGAAGCTGTTCAGTAAGTATTGTATTTGCAATGACAGTGCCAAGTCTCTTCCTTGCACATCAGGAAAATCTGTTTGTCTCTTGGGCTAAATAGTTTAGAGTTCCAAACCTAATTAAGACATCAGAAATCCATCATTTTGGGCAATTTCGGAGAGGTAATGTCTCCCACAGTGCTCATTGCTCTGAGTTCACCGCTTCTAACAACACAGCTTATTTTGAAGTTGTATTTCCAAATCAGAGAGAGCAGGCAACATAATTTTCTTTTGCTGGTCTCAGCAAGCGAAGTCCCCCATGTGACTTCAGGGCACAAGGTTGAACTTGTAACTTAATGTGGCTTGAGCTGTCCTTAAACCTCTTTCTTGTCTTGTAACGTAATGAGCCTGGGACTTTACTTTAGCTCCTGTTATAAACAAGAGTAGGAAATCTGTGTAGTTGAAGGTGTTCTCACTTGTCATTGGTCTGTGGAAATAAATAAATAGTATTAGAGATATAGCACAGTTTGTTCACAATCCATATTTTATTGTTAAAGGAACTTTGTCATACAGATAGTGAGACAATAGAGAGACCATGTTAGTGAAGTTGTTGGCCCTTTTCTTTTCAGAATCATCCCATCACGCTATAGCACCTGCTCTTCCTGCCAGTTGCATCATTCTTCTGTGCATAAAGAAATGCCCAGTTATTGCCATCCTGTCTCCAGACTTGGTTCTAGAGACCTGCAATCCATGTTACTGCACCATAATTCTGTGGGGGCTCCAGTGGAAACTGGGCTTTAAATGATGTGTAGTTTCTGTATTCTTGTGGAGCCCTCTTCCCCTGGTTACAGGGTGTCTCATATGACTTTAGGCTTGTCCTTCTTTAAAGAGTTTGACTTAGTGATGTAAACACACTGATTCAGTGCAACCAGATAAAATAATACAGTAATTTGTGTCATTCATTTGTGTGTGTGTGTGTACACACACGAATGAATGAATGAATGAATGAATGACACAAATTACCGTAATACTTTATTTGGTTGCACTGAATCAGTGTGTTTATATCACTAAGTTTATATATAGTGTGCATGTGTGTCATAAGTACTACATATTTATCCAACCACATATACTGGTTCCTTTTTTTCCAATTCTACACTATTCAAGCAGCCTTGCTGCTCTGTGTATTTTAATCACTATCTCCTGATCAAACATAAATATCTCCTCCTCTGCTTTCTCTCTACTTTATGCTTCTGTTATTCTGTTTTGTGTTCATCCTACCTTGCTGACCAGTTCTTTAGCTTCTCATTTGGTACCATATCATCCTTTCTTACCTCCCATTCTTCTCCCCAACACACACACACCCACATCTGGCAAAATTCACTATTTGCTCTACAGATAGGTCAGGACCAGAAAGTTCTGATTTAGATTCCAATCTTAGCTCCACAGGCCCATCTCCGTTCTTTCCTTGATCCACTCTTCTCCTTCCGTACTCTCTCTGGGTGATTTTGATTGACTCCCATGGTTTTAACTACCTCTTATAAGCAGGTGATTCCTAGATATTTAACCTTGAACTCTGCCTTCTTTACAATCTCACATCTTCCACTGTGTCTGAGAAATCTTCTTCTGGATGCCCCGTGCTATCTCATAATCAGCCATTCCAAATCAAAACTACTACGTTTCTTCTCTGTGGGCTGGTCATGTTTTGTAATCTCCCCTTCTTTTATCCCTTCGCTGGCTTCCTGGCTTCTTACTCCATCAAATTCAAGCTCCTTGTCCCTTCCTTCAGCACCAGGTATAAATTTGCCCTCCTTATTCTGCTCTTACTTCCTCCTGTTCACCTTCATGTTGCTCTCAGTTTTCTCCTTACTGCTCTATCTTCTGATTTCCTCTGCTGCCCCTGGCATTTAAAACAGTCCTCTAGCTCTCATTCGTCAGGCTCCTGCATGCTCATTCTTCAAAAAATCTCCTTAAAAAAACATTTTTTTTATCAAATCTTTCCTACCTTGTTGCCCCATCCTCGTTTGCCCTGACAGTTGCCCCGTTCTTGCCTTATCTCTCTCAGAGGTTTCCAGGTCAGGAACCACAGCTCTATGGATTTTTTTAAAGTACCACATACATTTGTAGTGCAATATAAATGATTAGTAATAATAAAAGGGGGTGAGGTTAGTTTAGCCTCCATGTCCATTCAACCCTTGGCTGCTCAGCTGAGACTGCTAAGAATAGTACCAATTAATGCTGATTATGGTGAGTTGTTGTGATCTGAACACCTGCCCTCTAGGAAACAGCTGAAGAGCAGCAACTCATTTCATAAAGTTCACCCAAATAAACATCAGCTGAAACACTTTTCAGTCACTATTGATCTGGTTCAAATTCAAACTAGTGGCCTAAAGGTGAACGGCTTCATATTTCATGACTAGTTTCCCCCAATATCTTGTTCACATCAGTATTCTTTGTTCCCCATACAACTACAGCTGCAAAACAAACTTTTGAAAATCACTTGTCTTTGATCCTCCTGAATTTTGCTCTCTCAGTGAAATAGTGTTTGCACTAACAACACCAATATCTTCAGAAGTAAAAAACAAACTGTACTTTTACTCTGAATGGTGGCTGCAAAGATGATATTGCAGGGTTCCCATGTTTCTTGTCTCAATGACTCTAAAGCAATTTAGTTCAGTTTGCAATTCAGCATATTCCTTTTTTGTCAGTGCTGCAAACTCATGCTGGGATCAGAAAACCCACCTATGTTCTTATATCCTCACCACTGCTAAAGATTCTGTGTTCTGAACTCATTTATCCATTTTGTTATTGCTCTAGTAGGCAGAAAGGAATTTAGTTCATTCTCCCACAGCTGTATTGATTGTGCAGTGCTACACAGTAGTAAAAAATTGCCTGTCACTAAAAATAATTATTTAGGAATAGAAAAAATGTTGAATATGCCCTTTTATACATAATTTTGATTTCTGATCTTAACCCGACCAGCCGTCAAGATATGAGTAAATTAAAAGGCAAAACAGATACACTGTATCTTAATCCAAGTGAGTGGATTCATTATGATTAGGACTTGTACCTATGTCTTTCCAAATGTATTCAATCACTGTTGAATGAATTATATTGACCTGCAATTTTCTTATATGAAGACAGTGTGCATGCATGTTTCTGATCAGACTTTTGTTTGTGAATGTAGTGCTCAGACAAGTGCTAGAGGCTATACTCTTCTCTTTATCCACTGAACAGATAGTGCAAGCTTCCCCACTTGATTTCCTTCCTCCTAGAGCAGGGGTCTCAGACATGCGGCCTGCGGCCCTCCAAGCAGCCCGCCCCCGGCCTACCTCCAGGGTTGGAATGGGGGCAGGGAAGGGGTGGAAAGAGGCAGGGCAGGGCCTCATGGAAGAGATGGAGTGGGGGGACGGGGCCAGGAGCAGCAAGGGGTGGTGTTAGTGATGCGGCCCTCTGGCCAAGGCACGAGTCCTTATGTGGCCCTCGTTGTCATTTGAGTTTGAGATCCCTGTCCTAGAGGGACCATTTCTATGGGTGCTTCAGTCTCATACCCCTTCAGTCCTCCAAACTGATACTACTAAATCATGATGGTCTAGTCTAGCCTCCTGTGTAACATGTGTCATAAAACTTCCCCAAAGTAATTCCTAGAGAGCATACCACGTTTAAAAATTGTCAGTGATGGAGAATCCACCATGACCGTTGGTAAATTGTTCCGGTGATTTAATTACTCTCACTATTAAAAATGTGTGCCTTTTTTCCAGTCTGAATTTTTCTAGTTTGAACGTCCAGCTGTTGAATTGTGTTACACTCCTTTCTGATAGATTGGAGAGCCCGTTATTAAATATTTGTTACTCATGTAGATACTTTTTTCCTGAGCCATTGGTTTCAATGTTTCTGATATAATTTCAGTCAAGCCTGTCTGGTTTATCTCCGGTACTAATGCAGTATTTTATCTACGTATATTGATATTTTCAGAAAGTTCAATCATGGAACCATGCTGCTTAGCATGGCATTGCACAGTGAGCCTCCAACAACGATGATAGCGCCGGGTATTTGTGACACTAGCCTGCCAGCACTAGTAACACTGCAGGTAAGGACTGCTTTTTGAGAAAGCAAAGCAAGGACATTTTATCAAACAACTTGCAGTAAATGATTGATTACATGGTTCTTCCTGATCCCACAGTTTAGAAATCACAAGAGACCTCTGCTTGTATGCTATCAGCCTTTTTAATTGTGGGGGAGTAAAATTCTACATAACAGCAATTATACACCATACTCACTAAATCAGATGCAGGCTGTGGGTTTAAGGCACTGAGTAGATTACTTTTTCTTCTATGACACAAATTGCTGACCTGGTACCTGACTCTCAGCTGCGTTTTTATCCCACTTGTATCCCGTGTACCACTGAATTATCTGCCATTATACACATTGCAGGCAGCTAACAATTATCTGAGTCTGCAGAAAGGTCTGTGGGGAAGGAGCTACAAAGTGCATCTGTATTTATATCACTCTTAATCCATGACCAAATGCCAGGCTGCCATTGATGTCACTGTGAGCTCTGCGTGTAGACCAAGGGCAGTATCTGGCCTCCAAATATTGAAAAGACATTTTGTCTGTCCCCAGTGTTGTCCTGTTCCCAGATTGAACTGGTCATTTTAAAGGCACAGCCAATTGCTTTTCATATTCAAAAACCAAATGATCGTTATTAGCAAATGAAGCACAAAGGCAAGCAATGTCAATAAATGAGGCTGGGCTAAAAATGCCCTATTTTTTAGCAAGTTTCTAGTTGGAATAATACAGTCAAAGAGGGCTCCTTAAAATAGCTTTCTCTGTATTAATAATAAAAGGAAGGTGAGGCAGTAGAGGGCTGCTAATTTAAAATCTGTCTTTCAGCTCTAAGAAACAGCAGAGAAGAATCTCCCACTCCCGTCCCCTCCCTTCCCATACTCAGTTATGCCTGTAAATATGACAGTTGGAGACACTGTGAAAATACAGGAAAAGCTGCCTTAAAAAAACCCAGCTCTTTTGATGTGACTGCTGTGTGCTATAATTCCTAGGAGTACTGTATTCTGGGAACCAGTTTGTTGGTCGTGTTTTTTTGGTTAATGGTTTGTGAGATTGAGTATGCACATATATATTGGTTAGAGAGGCTGCTTTTCTGGTCCTGCTGTGAATGTCTATTAATACATTATAATGTAAATTCTATGATACGCAAATTGAACTGGATTAAAAAACTGAATTTTCATCTAACCTGCCACTCAAACCTAAAACACGTTTGAGCTTTGAAAAAGTTTGGTTAGCAGCTTTCCCCCCATTTTATTACATTACTTAATGAAACTTTGCACTTCCCAGACCAAGCTGGAAGTGAAAATGATGAAAACTCATGAGAGGCTGTTCTTGTGCCTTTAACAGGCCAGTCAGAAACAAGAAATTACCAAAAACAGCCTGCTTTACTGTATTTTCCAGCCTACTCTTGCAAAACCAAGAACTTAGAGCCATAACAAAACTTGGGGATGCTGTTGATTCAAATTGAAAAGAACCTTCAAAAAAACCACATTTTTGAGTTTTTTCCCATAATTCGATGAAGCTAAAAATGGGCCTGTGCCAACCCCTGTCTCCTTACCTCAGTATGAAGACCTCCCAACTTTGGGGAAATTAATATCCAGATCTGAACTTTGCAGCTTGGTCCCTGTCTTTTACAATCCAAATCAATATGCAGACTCTGAACTCCTCCTCCCCCACACTGTTCTGGAGAAGTACTGATCTGGGTTGAAACTTTGAAGCTCAGGCCCATCTCTAGTTAAAAGTAGGGAGGGAGAAGCCTTTAACCTGGAGTCCCATGCAGACCTAATGAGGTTGAGATACAATGGGTAAAATCCTGGCTCCATTAAATTTAGAGGCAAAACTCTTCTTGACTTCAATGGGGCCAGGATCGTCACCCAATAGTTCTGAGTAAAATTCATTCATACAATAAACACTCCTTTTGCAATTATCCTGTCTCCCTTTCCCCCTTTTTTTTCACATTTCCTCTACATATTTAGGATGCCATTCACTAACAATCATACTCAGATATCTATCTGAGAACCCTTTTATGCAAATTTCTACACAAGACATCACCATTTTTTTTTTAGATTGACTTTCCAGAAACTAATTTGGAGTTTATTAAACCGGAGCCTGAAGAAAAAAGAGATGACCTTGAAGAGCCAGCTAAAGAGTGCTTGAAGCATATAGCAAGACTTTCACAGAAACATTCTCTCTTGCTGTAAGTGCATCCAAGTCTTCCTGCTTACATCTGGTATGCTGTGCATAACGCCATCAATCACTCTTAAATGTGTTCAATTCTTGAAAAGCTAAATTTCCCACCTGATTTCATTCATTTGATGAAGTAATACTTCTAGACGAGAGGAAAAGGTGGCAATGA
Source organism: Caretta caretta (assembly GCF_965140235.1). Classification (NCBI taxonomy): domain Eukaryota; kingdom Metazoa; phylum Chordata; order Testudines; family Cheloniidae; genus Caretta; species Caretta caretta. The sequence goes on along the minus strand of NC_134206.1, from coordinate 238,330,295 downwards.
AGCTAAAACAAGTCCCAGAAGGTGACAATGCCTTTCTGTAGCTTAGAACACTTTGTCTCTATTCTGTTATCTTTTCTGGCTATCTTGGCACTAGAAGCAAACTGCTGATTTGAAGCACAAATATTTGTCTCGAGCTATATAATTTCAATAATAATAGTATTAGCAATTTTAAAAATTGGGCTGGATTAAAAACCAACACCAGTAAATAATAATGATAAACCCATACTATTAGGCCATCGTACTCACCAAGTGGCATACACGCATTAGAAAGGCAATCTGTATCTTGTTCCTCAGTAAACAAGGAAACAATTATGCAGAATTTAGCTTTCACAGCAGGCATATAAAGAATAAGTAAAACAAAACATGTTGTATCATCTACTCAGGCAGATTAGTAACCCTAGACATATCTAGGTTATATTATCAAGTAGCATTATGTACTGTCTAAAATAACAATTATAGTGAGACCCACAGTGGGGTTAGTGGTATCAATGTTTGCTGGCTGGCATTATACAAGTCACTAACGCTTGTTCATTAATCCTTCACCACAGGCTAAAGATGTCATAGTAATGTAATAAATAAATATAAAGTCTCTTTTTAAACTTCCCAATGATGTTCTGTTATACACATGTAAAGGAGGTTTTCTTTACTAATTTTATTTTTGGGGGGAAAAGATATTTATCGAGTTTATAAATTTCTGTTGGCTACAATGAACTGGTCGTATGTTTAATGTTACCATCTCTTCTCATTTCTAAAAAGGCAGGATGTGATTTAAATTTCTTTGCTTTTAACCACTGAGGGCTGTTAAGCAGGACTGGGGCTGGTCAGTACTTGGATTACAGTCTTTTAAGGAAAATATAGTAGCTGCAAGAAGTGGCATTCATGGTTCAGTAGGCAATCATTACTTCCAAGTTAGTACAGAACCAAAACTGCTTCAGTGTGGTGCTCAGGGTTGTCAGCTTCTGGAGGGGACATTCTTTTGATAAGATTTGTAAGTGAGACCGTGAACCCTCATGACGAGGCACAGAATCAGAAGGTTTCAGAGGGGTAGCCATGTTAGTCTGTATCAGCAGAAAGAATGAGGAGGACTTGTGGCACCTTAGAGACTAACAAATTTATTTGAGCATAAGCTAAAGTCCACTTCATCAGATGCATATAGTGGAAAATACAGTAGGAAGATAGATAGATAGATATACAGAGCACATGTAAAATGGGGTTTGCCATACTAGCTCTAATGAGACCAATCGATTAAGGTGGGCTGTTATCAGCAGGAGAAAAAAAAACTTTTGTAGTGATAATCAGGATGGCCCATTTCCAACAGTTGACAAGAAGGTGTGAGTTACAGTAGGGGAGAAATTATCATGGGGAAATAGTTTTTAGTTAGTGTAAAAAGAACAGGAGGACTTGTGGCACCTTAGAGACTATCAAATTTATTAGAGCATAAGCTTCCGTGGGCTACAGCAACATGCATCCGGTGAAGTGGGCTGTAGCCCACGAAAGCTCATGCTCTGTTAAAGTTGTTAGTCTTAGTAAGGTGCCACAAGTACTCCTGTTCTTTTTGCAGATACAGACTAACACAGCTGCTGCTCTAAACCTTTAGTTAGTGTAATGACTCATCCATTCCTAGTCTTTGTTCAAGCCTAATTTAATGGTATCCAGTTTGCAGATTAATTCCAGTTCTGCTGTTTCTCGTTGGAGTCTGTTTTTGAAGTTTGTTTGTTGTAATATTGCGACTTTTAGGTCTGTAATTGAGTGTCTGGGAAGGTTGAAGTGATCTCCAACTGGTTTTTGAATGTTGTAATTCTTGATGTCTGATTTGTGTCCATTTATTCTTTTGCATAGAGACTGTCCGGTTTGGCCAATGTACATGGCAGAGGGGCATTGCTGGCACATTATGGCATATATCACATTGGTGGATGTGCAGGTGAAAGAGCCTCTGATAGTGTGGCTGATGTTATTAGGTCCTATAATGGTGTCCCTTGAATAGATATGTGGACACAGTTGGCAACGGGCTTTGTTGCAAGGATAGCTTCCTGGGTTAGTGTTTTTGTGGTGTGGTTCCTGGTGAGTATTTGCTTCAGACTGGGGGGCTGTCTGTAAGCGAGGACTGGCCTGTCTCCCAAGATCTGTGAGAGTGAGGGATCGTCCTTCAGGATAGGTTGTAGATCCTTGATGAGGAATCAGAAGGGTCATTTTAAATGGTCCATTTCTCCCTCTCTTTCTCTTTCACGCACACATCTTATAGCTTCATTTGTATTTTTTTTTAAACCTGTATTCCTTTTTTAAAAGCTTTAACTGTTTTTCTCTTTTGGTTCCATTAATAAAAGTTCAAAGTTGTTGTTTTTTTACGGTGGTTGTTGCAATCAGAGTAAGCCAGACTACACTTAACTGCTTAATGTTATAATAATGAAGAAGGGTTTGTTAACATCTTATCTCTTGTTGGGCCCAAGAAATCTCCTTATCAGCACAACAATCCTCGGATGCTATATATGTGCAAAGTATTATTGTCACCTAGACTGAACATCTCTTTAGACATAAACTTTTACTATGACAGATAAACCTAAAACCTTTACCCTGATCAAATCTTTAAAGACAGCCGTTAAACAAGACAGTAACTCAGCAAAACAAGATAGGAAAGAGAAGACTGCCCCGTCACTGTAGAGGAATGGGGTAGATACAAGAAAGCATTGGTCTTTTATCTAACCATTTTTAAGCTTTAGCTGATTTAATCTGAACAGACTGTCATGTTCAGGAGATGCTGTTGGGAAACTAGAAAATCTCTAACGTCAACATGCAAGAGGTGTCCTCTAATTGCAATGTCTCACTGAATGCTGTTGGAGTGTAAAGGAACACATGACTGACCATCAAAAAGTTAAAGCTTTATCTCCTCTGCAGTGTGTGGCACACACACACACACCCTCCATACAAACACAAGGATTGCTGGCTGCTGCTATTGTGAGCACTCTGTGAATTGTTGAGCTACACAAAGGAGATCATGGATCACGCTGCCACTATTTGTATCTAAAGTTTAAAATATATTTTGTTTATTATAAAAAGAAAAGGAGGACTTGTGGCACCTTAGACACTAACCAATTTATTTGAGCATAAGCTTTCGTGAGCAACAGCTCACTTCATCGGATGCATACTATGGAAAGTGTAGAAGATCTTTTTATATACACACAATGCATGAAAAAATACCTCCTCCCACCCCACTCTCCTGCTGGTAATAGCTTATCTAAAGTGATCACTCTCCTTACAATGTGTATGATAATCAAGGTGGGCCATTTCCAGCACAAATCCAGGGTTTAACAAGAACCTCTGAGGAGGGGAGGGGGGTAGGAAAAAACAAGGGGAAATAGGTTACCTTGCATAATGACTTAGCCACTCCCAGTCTCTATTCAAGCCTAAGTTAATTGTATCCAATTTGCAAATGAATTCCAATTCAACAGTTTCTCGCTGGAGTCTGGATTTGAAGTTTTTTCGTTGTAATATCGCAACTTTCATGTCTGTAATCGCGTGACCGGAGAGATTGAAGTGTTCTCCGACTGGTTTATGAATGTTATAATTCTTGACATCTGATTTCTGTCCATTTATTCTTTTACGTAGAGACTGTCCAGTTTGACCAATGTACATGGCAGAGGGGCATTGCTGGCACATGATGGCATATATCACATTGGTGGATGTGCAGGTGAACGAGCCTCTGATAGTGTGGCTGATGTTATTAGGCCCTGTGATGGTGTCCCCTGAATAGATATGTGGGCACAGTTGGCAACGGGCTTTGTTGCAAGGATAGGTTCCTGGGTTAGTGTTTCTGTTGTGTGGTATGTGGTTGCTGGTGAGTATTTGCTTCAGGTTGGGGGGTTGTCTGTAGGCAGGGACTGGCCTGTCTCCCTAGATTTGTGGTCAGGGTGAAAGCTGGAGGCATGTAGGTAGGAATAGTGGTCCGTAGGTTTCCGGTATAGGGTGGTGATTATATGACCATCATTTATTAGCACTGTAGTGTCCAGGAAGTGGATCTCTTGTGTGGACTGGACCAGGCTGAGGTTGATGGTGGGATGGAAATTGTTGAAATCATGGTGGAATTCCTCAAGGGCTTCTTTTCCATGGGTCCAGATGATGAAGATGTCATCAATATAGCGCAAGTAGAGTAGGGGCATTAGGGGACGAGAGCTGAGGAAGCGTTGTTCTAAGTCAGCCATAAAAATGTTGGCATACTGTGGGGCCATGCGGGTACCCATAGCAGTGCCGCTGATCTGATCCTACCTACATGCCTCCAGCTTTCATCCTGACCACACCACACGATCCATCGTCTACAGCCAAGCTCTGCGATACAACCGCATTTGCTCCAACCCCTCAGACAGAGACAAACACCTACAAGATCTCTATCAAGCATTCTTACAACTACAATACCCACCTGCGGAAGTGAAGAAACAGATTGATAGAGCCAGAAGAGTTCCCAGAAGTCACCTACTACGGGACAGGCCTAACAAAGAAAATAACAGAACTCCACTAGCCGTCACCTTCAGCCCCCAACTAAAACTCCTCCAACACATTATTAAGGATCTACAACCTATCCTGAAGGATGACCCAACGCTCTCACAAATCTAAGGAGACAGGCCAGTCCTTGCCTACAGACAGCCCCCCAACCTGAAGCAAATACTCACCAGCAACCACATACCACACAACAGAACCACTAACCCAGGAACCTAACCTTGCAACAAAGCCTGTTGCCAACTGTGCCCACATATCTATTCAGGGGACACCATCACAGGGCCTAATAACATCAGCCACACTGTCAGAGGCTCGTTCACCTGCACATCCACCAATGTGATATATGCCATCATGTGCCAGCAATGCCCCTCTGCCATGTACATTGGTCAAACTGGACAGTCTCTACGTAAAAGACTAAATGGACACAAATCAGATGTCAAGAATTATAACATTCATAAACCAGTTGGAGAACGCTTCAATCTCTCTGGTCACGCGTTTACAGACATGAAAGTTGCGATATTACAACAAAAAAACTTCAAATCCAGACTCCAGCGAGAAACTGTTGAATTGGAATTCATTTGCAAATTGGATACAATTAACTTAGGCTTGAATAGAGACTGGGAGTGGCTAAGTCATTATGCAAGTAACCTATTTCCCCTTGTTTTTCCAACCGCTCCCTCGCCCCCCCCCCCCCCCAACGTTCTTGTTAAACCCTGGATTTGTGCTGGAAATGGCCCACCTTGATTATCATACACATTGTAAGGAGAGTGATCACTTTAGATAAGCTATTACCAGCAGGAGAGTGGGGTGGGAGGAGGTATTTTTTCATGCTTTGTGTGTATATAAAAAGATCTTCTACACTTTCCACAATATGCATCCAATGAAGTGAGCTGTAGCTCACGAAAGCTTATGCTCAAATAAATTGGTTAGTCTCTAAGGTGCCACAAGTACTCCTTTTCTTTTTGCGAATACAGACTAACACGGCTGTTACTCTGAAACCTTTGTTTATTATAGTAATTTGCTTAAAACTACTACTACTAGAAAATGACACTAGGTAAAATGTCTCTTATGTGGCCCCTGTCACTATCATATCTGAACAGCTCACACAATTATGAATTTATTCTCCTCACATCCCTCTGAGCCAAGGAAAGCAAATTGTCTTTCCTCGCAACACTGTACCTCATGTTTATTGTTTGTACTGCCAATACCCATTCCAAATGCCTGGCAAATTCAAAATTGATTGAAGGAAACCTTTTTTCACATAACGCACAATTAATCTGTGGAACCCATTGCCATGAGATATTACCAAAGCCAAAACTTAGCAGGATTCAGAAAGGGATAAACTATTTATTTGGCCTAAGACAAAGTTGGTGTTATAGCAGATCATGGGGGGAAGTGTTTAGAAGTGGATGCAAGCATTCACGTTTCAGAGCTTGATTCAACTTCAACTATTGGGAGTTAGGAGAAAATTTTCCTGAAGGCAGGTTATCCCATTACTACCCACAGCAGGGATTTTTGAAGCTTCCTCTGATGCTGGTTATTGTCCAGGATGGGATGTTGGACAAGATAGATAGGTCTGATCTAGTGTAGCAACTCCTATGTTCTTTCAGAGCCTTAATGATATTTATAATGTTAATTCTGAATTTTGTCTATTTGTAATTTATTGTACATTTTTAAGGCTTGTTTTAAGTGCTTGAGTTTCAGCTAGGATTGCCTGTTTACATTAGCAATTTTATCTTGATGAAGTTTTTGTTTGTTTCTTTGTTTGTGATGATACCAAACCCTAAGATTTAATGAGGCTATTTGTTTTATGGACCAAGAAAATGCATATGAATTGTTGGCGCATTTAAGGACATATGGTACACATTAACCTGATGTTCTTTTCATTGGCTTACTGATTTTTGCAATACTGGGGGATGCCAAGGCATTTTATTAATATGACATTCGCCCTCTCTGTGGGGTAGGTGGCACTACACCCATTCTGCAGATGAGTAAAGTGAGGCATAGCAGGCCAGACTGGTTTTTTGAAAGAGGTTTGCCTGACAAGTTTGCTATTTTCCAGGATAATGAAAAGCATATTCCATTCTATATGATAGATTCATTCAGTTTCTAGTAACAAGTGATCAGTCAGATACTTAGTACTTATACCTCTTTGCACACCCTGTGCAAGGACCAAGAACAATCATGGTGTGTGTGTGTGTGAGAGAGAGAGAGAGAACACATCGCCTTTTTAAAAGTCTCGTATCCTAGAATGTATATGAATGCTGTCACCTGAGTTGATCGGTGGTGGAGAGCAGAGGAGTGAAAGTTGACTACCTGTGTTATAATCAGTAGTTGTCACCACAGTTAATTAGAGATGCTATAGAATAGGCAGTGGACATCACAGTAATTTCTCTGGCCAAAACTGCACACACTAAAAAACGACTGTGGAGAAAAAGAGAGAGCGAGCGTGACCTTGGCAATGTGAAATATCTGTATGTGCATCTCTTTTGAGAGTTCATCTTTATATGTCCCAAGGCTGACAGATCCAGATTATAAATATCACTTCTTCATAAGAGCTGGTGTGCAGAAAATGATATCCCATTCCAAGGAGAAGAAGTAGCTAGAAAGCAGTACCCCCTCTTTACAATAGTTTGCTGCTACACAAGGCTCTAGGTGGTTTTAATTTCAAACTGAATTTCTAATCTTCTCTTCCAGGTTGTCAGAGCAAGAGAGAAGATTTTTATGGTTTTATCGTTCCTACTGCAATAATGAAAACTGTTCTCTTCCTTTGGTACTGGGCAGTGCCCCCAGTTGGGATCGAAAGAGCATATCAGAAATGTATACTGTGTTGAGGGAATGGATCTTTTCTAACCCTTTGGAGGCACTTGGGCTTCTGACTTTCAGGTAAGAGAAAATTAACAAAGTCAGAAAATAACAATAAACAGACTCCTAGTCTTCTGATTAATTCAGCACTTTGAGTTGCTTAGTATAATACCAAGCTTTGGTTCATTGACTGTCTGCTTTCAGCTTTCCCTCTGTATCAAAATGAAGATGTAATTGGAACTCTTGAGCTGACCTTCAGTTGAATGCGCTGGCCCTGCCTTCTTGCCTGAGAAATTTGCTATTTTGCAGGATAATGAAAAGCATATTTCATTCTATATGATGGATTCATTCAGTTTCTAGTAACAGGTGATCAGTCAGATACTTAGCACTTATACAACACTTTGCATCTTAACGCTGCTGTACAGACACAAAGTGAGTAATGGAGATGGGGCTGAATCATGCTCCTAGATCAAGATGCTACCTCAAAGTGTGCATCTGGAAATGACCTTTGCCACTGGCCCTTCTTTCTGTAATAGAAACATCCCAAACTTTGGGAAAATTGAGAACTGGCTTCTAATGTTGCACTCTCATTGACTTTCAGTGAGAGCTGGGTGTCTTTTGTGCATCAGAAAGTGTCTCTGCTGTGGAGGGTACCTTTTAACCTGTGACATACATGATCTGCAGCAAAAAGAACCTGTGTCAGCAAACGTATTTTCTCAGGTTATTTTGGGGGAGGGGAGGCTTGTTTTAAGAAATCTGCCTGTGAAAATGTCACACAATTGGACAAAATGAGGGTGCAAATGATGCACTGTCAAGCCCTTGCTTGTCTGGGTGTTGAGCTTTCTACGATTAAAGCTGCAAATCCTGCTTTGCAAACTGATTTACTAGCTACAAACCATGTCTTTAGAAAAGAAATAAAAAGGAGAGGTTTTGGAGACTTCATCTAATCCCTTTGCCCAGTGAGTAAGGACTTCATACCCTCATTACTCATTTACAAAAACAGATACTTAAATATATATATTTAAAAATAACCACAGATAATTGTTGCTTTCCAGCATTATTCTTATCCCCCTTCTCTGGTTTAGGTTTGAATCCAAAGTATTAAGCTTCCCCACATACATACGAACATCTCCTATTGGAATGTAATGGGAGTTCTGCATGCAAAGATCTTGAAGGATTAGGTCCGTAGTGCATGGAAAGCCCTTTGGAACATTTGTGATTGTGCTCAAGCAGTGTATGTGTGCATACCATGTTTGCCATCATTGCAATATTTCTGCGCTTTCATGACTTACCAGAGCACCCTTTTATTTCATGTTGGAACAAATACAATGACAAGCACCACAATTGATGTTCTCTCTCCAGACCGGCAAAAGTCTTAATGGTGATTTAGGGAACATGCCAAAACAGAACCTGTTAACTGGTTACACCTACAGTTGGCATTTCTGGAGACAAAGGGCTCAATTATTCCTTGAAGATCCAGCTCTACATTGGGTGTGGTATGCAGTTTTATAGCCCCATCCAAAAGGCATTGTGACTCACATTGCCTGAAAGCCTTTCACAGAGCACAGTTGCTATGCTACATTTTTATGATGTGTCTTCACTGCAGTCCGAAAGTATGGTTGCAGCAAATGTAGGCACACCTGAGCTAACTTTGATCTAGCTAGATGAAAGCTAGCTTGAGTAACAATAATAGTGTAGCTGTTGCAGCACGGTTGGCAGCACAATCTATCCTCCTGAGTACAATCCCACCCAGAACCCTGGGTACATACTCGATCATGTCATAGCCACTGCTGCTGTGACTACTTTGTTGTTGTTACTCAAGCTAGCTTTTGTATAGCTAGATCAAAGCTAGTTCAAGTAAACCTACAGGAGTCACAACAGCACCTTCCAACTGCAGCACACCCTTATAAGATGCAATGTACACACCACTCTGAGTCTGTCCAGCTCTGCAAGTTGGCATGGCAGGGTGGGCTGAGGTCATAACTCTGACTCCTCCAATGCAGTCTGTGGAATGGCTGGCCAAGAGTAAATACTTGTGATTTGAGAGGGAAGGTTCCCCTAATTACATACCCTCACAGGAGATGTGCGCACCCTGGTTTATATTTTACAAACATGTTAACAAAAGAGGCCAGGGATCTCAATAGAAGTCGTCTTTTCTTTAGATATTCTGACTAGAAATATTTAATGTCCCTGGCAAGTTGCATGTGTGTTTAAGACGAACTGGGAAGCTGTCTTTGGGGATTAGGGGTAGTACACTGCTCACTAAATGTCCATTTTTAAAGGACCAGTTTCACAGATGGCTGAACTGCTAGAGGGGGGTGGGGGTTCAGCTGGCTGGGATTGTGGTGTCTTGTTTTTAACCTATTAAATAATTATCAGTTAAGTAGTAGCAGTGGCTGTATTGCTAACTTGGCTTCACATTCCCACTCTGACCTTCAATCAGTTTGGACTGCAGGTGCATTGACTAAGCTGTTGGGGAAGGCTTGCTCTACTCTGGTCTGAATTATGCTTGGCTCTGGCAGCTTTTGCCCTCTGCTCCTGATTTCTCAGAGCAACAAAATGTCCTCCTAATTTCTTTTGACTATGGATTAAGCTACAAAAGGATGTCATATGCAAACAAAAGGTGGGGTGTGTCTAACAGAAATGCCTCTTATCTCAGCGTGTGTTTTCTCATGTGATCCAATAATGAGTATTCTCCATTTAATTAAAGAGTTGTTTCATGGGGACTGGAAGGCTCAGGGTTTGATAATGGGATCTTTGATCTCTGGGTTGCTAGTTCAAATGTAGTCCAATGTGATGGTAACCAGAAGTCATTACCATCTGATGATTGTTCAGTGGCTTGTGTACATGAAATAAGTTGGCTGGTCTCTGGATAAATTTCTACATCACAGAAGTTGCCATGGCATCCGTCACCATTTGGCATGTTTATTATCAGTCTCATCCATGAAACTATGGGTCAAGATTTTCAGAAGTGACTGGTAATTTTGGGTGCTTCGGTTTTTGGTTGCTGCAGTTTTGGATTGCTTTATTTGAGACATCTTAAGGGACCTGATTTTCTGAGGGTGGGTGCTCAGCACTTTCTGAAACACAGGCTAGGTGCCCAAAAATCTCTAGTCACTTTTGAAAGCTTTGGGCTAAAGAGACTAAATTACATGACCTTCTCAAAGCAAGGTTAAAGGACATTTCCTGAGCACTAAGCTCACTTTTGCAAAGGGTAAGAGGAAAGAAAAGAAGTCACAGGGGACAACATTCAATTGTCTTGATCGCAAGAAGTCAGTACATCCCATGCAATTTAGTAAGAGTTGCAGATGCTCGGTGCCACTCAGGATCAAGCCCCAACGTTCAGAGCACATAATACAGCTCTCTCTGCAATATAGTGTAGGTTTAAAATTTTTAGTTGCTCACAAGCCTGTTAAGTGTAATAGATGCATCTCATTCTTCTGGCATATCTCCCCTTTTGCTGACTATCTTCTCTACTTTACAAGCACTACTCTAGGCAGACTAATAATAAGCTAGTCATTTATGCACTAGAAAAGGAGAACTTTCCTAAACTGGAAACACATTCATGCTAGGTTTCACAGATAAATTTAGTAGCAGTCTTGCATCCAATACATGCATCATGCATGGATTCTTAGGGCCTCCCAGGAGCCAGTCCTTAAAAAACAATTTAAAAAACATTGAAGAGCTCTTTAATGAAGGAAGGAGAGTAGAGGGCAGAATAAGATTTTACGCTCATAGTTTTACCTCTAATTTCAGGGAAGGCTGATTACAAACTACAGTCTGAAAAATATAAATTTTCCCAAGGCAAAGGGTAGAAAGCTGGTCCCTCCTCCCCTGCACTGCTGGCTGCTGTCCTGTGCATCTCCATTTTCATCATTGGCTTCCCTTACTTACCTTCCTTGGGAGAAAGCCAAGATTTTAGTTCAACTCTCACTTCTCTGTGTGGCACACCAGCCAGGGAAATGATACAGGCACAGTTATTGTGGTGATGGAAAAAAGCCAAATGCAGTGTTATAAATGCCATCATATACATGGCGGGCACACTTATACCCTATATACATGTAGGGCAGGTGCACCTAAAAATTGTCAGGCTATTTTGCTTTTCAGATTACATACTGTGTTCTTTTATATTTGGTATTTATGAACACATTAGCTAACCTGAAGAACAAAATAACTAGATAACAATTTTGAGTGTACATGAAATATCAGAGCTTCACAGCACCCAGCAACAGCTCCCCACAAAAGACAGATAGTACCAACCCGCTTTTTACCACATACAAGAGAGAGAAACAAATTTTCTTGCAAACTGTGGGTTGGACTCGGGCTGCACAACTACAAGGACCTAGGGACTAGAACCCAGGTTGGCAGAGCCTCGGGTGGCTGAGATTCCCACAGTGCCACCAAGAACCATACAGAGGTGCAGCCAGGGAGCATCATCGTGGAGAGTAGGCACTGCAGGAAGTACCGCCCACGAGACCTAGAGTGATAATACCCTGTGGCCCTGTGATTGGCCAAGTGCCCCTACTTCACCCCTTTGGTTGGCCCAGGAAGTTTTCTAGGTAACTACACAGACCTTGGACTGCTGCAGTGCCAGACTTTGCCTTGTCTCCTGATCTCTGACTTCAACCCCAACTACTGTCCCTCGATTCTAACCCAGTACTGCCCCTGATATCTGGACTTTGACCCCAGCCTGACTCTGATTCTGACTCTTGTTTGTGGGACCTGGCCCTGCGATTCCTCCAGCTCCTGCCTGGTGACTCCTGGTCCTGGTGGACAGACCTCCGCTAAGCTGTGACCACTAGGCCAGACCACCCACACCCCACGCACTTACAACAGGAGAGTAAGGAGGAGTAAGAACCCCTCTCATATCCCACTGCATGCTAAGAGGATCTTCACTTCAGGCACATGGGATAAGAGGGTTTATGTGCCTGCTTGAGCCATTCCCAGAATAGGTGGACAGAGAGGTGTGGGAAATGGACAGTCCTCACTCCATCCCCCTACTTGTTGACCAGAGTCGCTAAGCTAGCACTTTTTCTAGACCGGAAGTAAATTGTTACCACCCAGGCTCCAAGAGGAAGCAGGATTAGAATTGATAGGGTTTTGAGTCTTCTCTACTAGGCTTTATGGGTCCCTGCAGAGTAAGCTGCCAGGCATAGAGTTTTAATCTCCAGCTTCTTGAGGAAAGAGGGTCTGGTTGCTCTCAAAAAGATCCTTAGGCTAGTGTGGTTGCAGTGCCTCAACGATAACAGATGGCAGAGAGGCCGGCCAGTTTCCTTCAGATACTAAAGGAGGTAGCATGTGGGGTAGAACGTCATTGGAAGGCTTGAAGATAGCAGTGCTGGATAAGGGCCCCCAGTGTTTGGTCGGGCAGTGGGGGTGGGGGTAAGAAAGCAAGAGTGTTTGGGATTAGATCAGTCTCTGGAGGTTTGAATTCCTGAACTTGAACATCCAAATGAACATTAAGAAGTCAGTTTGTGGACAGCCGCTCTCCTTCTCTGCTGCTGGATTTATTTTGTGAATACCATAGTTATAGGGACCCTACAAAATGCTGGAATCCCTAGTTTTTGCCCCTGTGACTATATGAGATTATCCTTGTAAAGAGTATAAGGGGAGATGTTAACACGAGTGTACTGGCAAAATAACAATATCCTTAAACTTCCCTGCTTCTCTTCTTAGTCAGAATACCCTTCTTCACCTCCTGATCTGAACCTGATGTCAGTGTTCATTACTTTACTAGATATAGTGGCTAATGTGTCCCATCCCAAATGTGGCTGCACTATAGAGCTGGGTAACGTTAAGTGTAGTCTAATTTGTAAAAGTGTGGTGAGACATCTGAAAGTCACTTCACAAATAATAGTAAAAATACCTGGTGATTTGGGGCTAAATTCTGTTCTATTACTCCAGTGCAAATCCGGATTGACTTCAGTGAAGTTGGTTCAAATTGCTCCTAATGTAATTAGGAGTAGAATTTGGCCGGTTTCCTCCACATCAATAGCAGAATGCCAATAAAATAATTGAGTAAGAAGCAGTTAGATTATATCTCGTCTGTTGAATCTCTTTGATTCTGAAAGTTATTGTATATGTATGTACAGAGTAGAGTAAACACAGGCTTATCTGCCATGTAAACAGGGATGTTACTACACATCATTTGGTAGTTGTATTTAGATTTACAGGACAGACAAACTGTAAAGTCATGAAACTGCTATGTATTAATGTTGTAATAGACGACACTGCACTAAGTGGCAGATCATTACTAAGGCATTCAATAGCCTTTTCAGTATCTTTAACTTTGATTAAATCTTTTGCTGGCAAGCACACATAGTTAAAATGGATAAATGTTCTGGGTGACTTGCAGTGTTTGTGCACAGATATGCAAAGGTAGGCAGAAAGCTAAACACCTAAGGACCATCTGAAGGTTGTGTAAGTAAGATGAGGAGGACATTATTCCTTATAACTCTATTGTTGTCTAGGTGCATACAAATTGATTGTTTAGTAATTTTTCCAGTGTCTTCCCAGGTGTCAAAGTCAAGCTGATTGGTCTATAATTTCCTCGGTTCTTCTTTGTTCCCCTTTTTATAGATAGGTACTATGTTTTTTTCTCCTCCAGTCTTCTTCTCCAGTCATCCTGGCACTCCATGATTGTGAGGCATATCATAACCAAGTGGCTAATGATGTCAAATTTGGCTTAACCAGGGGTGACTTGAAGCCAGCATTCCGCACCATTCGCAACCTCAACAGACAAGAGGTAGTCACTACAAATGGCATCCTGAATGACAGCCAAGGCCATCCATGTAAATCGGATGATGACATTCTCTCATACTGAGTGGAATATTATCACAGTGTCCTGAACCATCCTCCAGCTGCCTCTTGTTCAGAGCTGGATGATCTGGCAGTCACTGCAGTTCTGGATCCAGATGCACCAACACTGGATGAAGTGAAGTGTGCCTTCTCTAAACTGCGCAGCTGGTGCTGATGGCATCCCCTCAGAGCTACTAAAATGTGCTATTGATACTGTAGCAGAATCACTTCTGGTCATCTTTCATCTGGTGTGGAGAACTGGAACCCTGCCAACTGCCTGAAAGGACGGTATTGTGATCTTACTCTATAAGGGCAAGGGACCACGCACAGAATGTAAGAGCTATAGGCCGATCACCTTGCTCTCCATTCCAGGGAAGGTATTTGTGCATGTTTTGCTGGCATGCCTGGAGCCTTTGCTACATCCGAAGCATTGTCCCCAACAGTCAGGCTTTACAAGGAACAGGTCCACATTAGATGCCATTTGGCCCTTCGCTTGTTGTCAGAGATACATCGTGAGTTCAGGAAGCCTCTGCACATAGCATATGTTGATCTTAAGGCTGCATTTGATTCAGTAGACCATGTCGCATTATGGAAGGCCTTAAAGGGCATAGGTGTCATTACCACTCTGCTGGACTTGATTAGAGAGCTGCACAATGGAACTGCTGCTCGTGTTCATCTGAGGAACTAGATGTCAGTGCCTTAAATGACTGTCTGGTGTTAGGCAGGGTTGCGTTTTGGCCCCTGCACTCTTTTGTTGGGCAATGGATTTCATAATGCAACATTCCGTCCGGTCCATAGGCCTTGAGATCGGTGATCTCTCAGTCACAACTTGATTACGCTCATGACGTTGTTCTTTTAGTACAGAGCCCTGACTGATTTCGTGAGGCACTCCAGCATATGGAGGAGTCATCAGCTAAGATTGGTCTCCATGTTTCATGGTCAAAGACAAAACTGCAAAATCTAGGACCAGGTTCACCCGGGACTCCAATCTCTTTGAACAACAAAACTGTCAAATCAGTTTCCAGCTTTTGTTATCTGGGCTCTATACTTGCCAGCTCCTCCAATTCTCACATGGAAGTTCTCCATCGGATTGGCATCGCAGCATCTGCCATGGACCGTTTACAATGGATATGGAATCAACACCATCTTTCTTAATATGACAACCAAGTTCAGGATTTATTCAAGCTGCATCCTTCCCATTACTGTTGTACAGCTGCCAGACATGGACACTACAGTGCTCAGACTGGACAAAGCTGGAGGCTTTACACACAAAATGTCGACATTGTATATTGGGCATAAAGTGGAATTACTTCATTTGTAATGCAGATATTTTTGGTCGGTTGGGTGTACAGACTACTGGGGCCATTGTCCGCAGGCAGCACCTTACGTTTTTCTGACATGTTGCAAGAATGCCAGAAGATGTTCCAGCGGACGCTGTTCTCTGGGTGGCTTGTAACATTTGGGATAAAATTCCACCAACTGAGGGGTGGAGGCGGCTCAGAGGCAGACCCCCTATTACATGGGTTCATCAAGTCTGTTCCAATGTGGGGCTCTCAGACCGTCAAGCCTTTGCGGTTGCACAGGAACGGACCAAATGGCAAACGATCACTATGGCTGACTGTCTGGCTAAGCCTTGAAGAAGAAGCAGTAGTCTTCTGGGATCTCACTCATCACCATGAGTTCTGAAAGATATGCTAATGGTTCCAACATTGTTTCAGCTAATTCCTTAGATACCCTAAGATGCATTTCATCAGGTCCTGCCGACATGAATACATCTAATTTACCTAAATATTCTTTCACCTGTTTTTTCCATATTTTGGCTTGTGTTCTTTCCCCCTTGTTAATATTAATTGTGTTAAGTATCTGGTCATCATTAACCTTTTTAATGCGTATTTTACTTCAATCTTCACTAAACACCTCAGCCTTCTTGATGTTGTCCATTATTAGCTCTCCTTCCCCGCTAAGTAGAAGACCTATGCTTTCCTTCATCTTTCTCTTATTCCTAATGTATTTATAGAACCTAATCTTATTTGCTTTTTATGTTCCTTGCTAGGTGTAACTCATTTTGTGCCTTAGCCTTTCTGATTTTGTTCCTACATGCGTGTGCTATTCTTTTGTACTCATCCTTAGCAATCTGTCCATGCTTCCAGTTTTCGTAGGATTGTAATAATTTTCAGGTCACTGAAGAGGTCTGGATGGGACCATACTGACCTCTTACTATTCTTCCTGTCTTTTCATCACATTGGAATAGTTTGCTATTGTCCCTTTAATATTGTCCCTTGGAGAAATTGAACTCCTTTTTCCCTTATGTTTTCTTCCCATGGACTTTACCTAATAGTTCTCTGAGTTTGTTAAAGTCTGTTTTGGGGGGGGGGGTGTTAAGTCCATTATCCTGATTCCGCTGCTCTCACTCCATCTGTTCCTTAGAATCCAAAAATCATCATTTCATGATGATTTTCACTCACATGCCTTCCACCTTCCCTGTTAGTCAGAATCAAGTCTAAAATGGCTGTCCATCTAGTTACTTCCTCCACCTACTGAAACATAAAATTGTCCCCAAAACATTCCTAGTGTGGATGCAGCAACACCAGCACGGATGCATTTGTACCAGTGTAGTAAAACAATGCCCTATGAATGAAACAAGCTATTCAATAAAAGGCCAGCTTCACCAATATAATTGTGTTTATGCTAGAGACTTCTGCCAGCACAGCTATGTCATTCGGGGATCACAACTCTTCACACCCCTGACTGACGTATCAAAGCCGGCAAAAGTCTGTAGTATGGACATAACCTTAGTCAAAAGGCCACAAAAATATGTAAAAAAAAATAAAGTACAAATGCCATGACTAAATTCTGCCCTTTTAAAGATCTATGGGCCAAATTAATACCTATGTAACTCAATAGTGAATTTAGCCCCAGGAGCCCAACTTGAAAATGTTGGGTCATGTGTATCTCTCAATCTGTGGGAGCTGCATATGCAGTATGAGGGTCAGTATTAGGGTTGTCTAGCTGATCTCTATGCAGAGCTTGGAAACAGCCAGTATGCATCCATATACTATAAGTGGTGCTTTTTTAAAACTACTGTAATGTTTTCTAGAATTTCAGATTTTGGGGGCTTTTTTTTCAAAGCAAGTCCCAAACTGTTAAGGGAAACTGGGACTGGGCATTGAGGTTGGGGAAGCCTGGGAAAGGAGATGGGGACTGGGTGCCCTGGGGACAAGGGGCAGCTGAAATCAGATGAGGGTCTCGGGGAGGAGACAGTGACTGGCAGAAGAAGGGAGTGCAGGATGAGGGGAGATAGATCTGACATAGAGCTGGGTGAGAACTGGTACTGGTGGGGCAAAGTTAGGACAAAAAGCAAGAGATACAGTGTGGGAAGACTGAGATTAGACGAGGAGTCTGGTACTGAAAGCCAGTGTGGATGGGAAACATGGGGAAGAAAGATGACTGGAAGGCACCATGGTGGATGGGGATGAGGACCCTTGAGAGAAGAAACTGGGACTGGTTGGGCACGATGTTTGGGGACCACATGAGGGAAACTGTGAATGGCTGGACAGGGAGATGGAGAGCCACTGGAAGAAGACTGAATGATTGGGGTGGGAGATTAGAACAAGAGCTGGTTGGGAACTTTTCAACAATTTATTTTTTTAGGTTGGAAAATGACAGTTTGTTGAAACTGCAACTTATTGTGAGAAAATACCAGTTTCAATGAAACATCTGGCCACAGATCAAGAGAGAGACCAACCCCAGAACTGATCAAGTGGCAGAGGTCTGGATTTAGAAGTTCCAATCCTTTTGATGAACTGTGTGGATGTCGAGATGATACCATGTGATGGAATTTGCTTTTTCAGTTTTCTTTTTATAAAAATCTAAGAAATTACACCCAAAACGTACATTATTCTGGTTGCAAAGTCAAGCATTCAAAATGTTGAAATGTCAGAATTAAGGTTGCCTGTTTCACCTTAATTTGACACCGTTGTGTAAGTGCATTGTGATAAACTCTTTAATTACATGACCACATACTATTATTCCACAGGATCTTGGGGCCACACAAAGAAAAACGAGGAAAAAACAAAATATTGAATAGCTGCTCATTAAGTGAGCACTTTCCATCCTGTGCACTGAATAAGGCAGGGATTCTGTGGAAACAATAGTATGTGATTACATAATTAAAGAATATCCGTGCGTACACACAGGTTACGTAGGCATCCTTAATTCTGGCATTTCCTAACTTTTGAGTGTTTGACTTTGCAACACACACACACACACACACACACACACACACACATACACACACACACGAGAGAGGATAGTGTGTTTCTTTGTTCCTAATATCCCTTTAGATTATTACAACTGAAATAATAGTGAAAAATCAAACGTCCCTTTCACCGTTTATACTGCTTGCTTACTTTCTGTACTGCCTTCAGTCTAGATAATGAAGTTAGACTGGTCAGTTTCATTTTCTAATTTTCATGAATTAGCACAAAGCTGCTTCAATATTTTGCTTACAGACCTGCAGAGGAATGTTGAAATGATAATATTTTAAAAAACAACTAGTTTTCATTGTAAAACAAAAAAAATCTAAAATTGTGGGGAAAAATTCTGTTCTTGTTAAGTTCTGTAAATCTCCAGTCTCAATCTATTTATAAATATAAAAAAGCACAACAATAAAGCTTAATTTTGTAACCTAAATCTTAGTTCCGTATCCATTTAAGTATTCATTGACACTTCTGTCTGCCTTTGTAGGCATTTATAAAGCACCCAGCAAATGGTATCCTACGCTTCTTGGAGTTCTGAGGCTCTAGGAATCAATGTATCGATTATACTGGTCTGGAAGTGTAGCTGTCTACATTTCTGACAAATATTATATCCTTCATTTCACGGCTCAGATTTGCAATACCATGTGGGACAACACAGCAGAATGTAAACTGTTTATACAAAATGAGAGCAGGGCTTACAGCACTGCATGGCATACAGTAAACTTCTCATAGGTGGCATGTGCCAGAAAGGCGGCATGTGAGATACCTTTCTCTACTAAAAGGAGCATTGCACGCTATAAAATACTCCAGCCTCTACAGTAAAATATTTCCATCCTATCTACCTAACAAATATGTATGAGTTCTCCAACATATTGTTGTTTGAGATCATACATTAAAATTAAGACTATTTTATCTGTTACAAATGAAAACTATAGATATGCATTAATTGTAGTAATTGATTCTTAGGTCTAAAAGTCTCCAGGGAATGTCACAAATTCACATGAAGTCTCAGCAGTGCTAGGTTTTTTATTTGGATCTGATTTAGCTGAACGATGTAGCTCAAGACACGTTTCCTTTCTGGATACCCATATGAAGAGAATCAAGAACAGTTGTTCTTACTTCCAAAGCAAATTGCAATTTGCTTACTCAGCTCAGAATCCTGTTTCAGCTGTCAGTGTAAAGTCTGAAAGGAGATACAACTACATTAAGGGAAGTTATAAACAGGAAGGTGGTCAATTATTTTCAGTAGTTAGTCAGGAAAGATTAAAACATCATGCATTTAAAGCAGTGGTAAGGACATTTAGGGGAAACACTAGGGGAAATACTCCAAGAAACAGTACAAGCTACCAAGGAAAGATTGTTGGAGTCCCCGATGCTGCAAAATGTTGTTAAAGACTAGATTTGACATTATGGTTTATGTATTACCCTTTACCAGTATCACCACCTATATGCATTCCCAGTACAAATATATGGAAAGGCAGAGTCCTTGCCATGAAGTACACAGTACCTGAAAAGATAATGAAGAAATAGAACAAAAGTAGGAGAAAGGAGTATATCATGCAAGTAAGATGGTCAAGGTGATTGGAGGATCAGGAATAATTTAGGGATGACTGAAATCAGTCCTGACACAATGCTTGAAGATTCACTAGATGACTCCGCACTTATCTACGTAGCAAGTTACTGCACAGTAAGCCTGACTGTGAATCTGCAGCATACGAGCTTGCCATGTAGTAATTCACCATGTCAACAAGTCCTCACTAAAGGACCCCTCTCACCTAAATGGTTTACTTGGCTAGAAGAAGCTGGAATTTCTAGTAATGCAAAGGATAGGTTTATAAAATCATGACTGGCATGGAGAAAGTAAATAAGGCAGTGTTATTTACTCCTTCTCATAACACAAGAACTAGGGGTCACCAAATGACATTAATAGGTAGCAGATTTAAAACAAAAGGAAGTATTTTTTTCAACAACGCACAGTCAACCTGTGGAACTCCTTGCCAGAGGATGTTGTGATGGCCAAGACTATAACAGGGTTCAAAAAAGAACTAGATAAGTTCATGGAGGATAGGTCCATCAATGGCTATTTGCCAGGATGAACAGGGATGATGTCCCTAGCCTCTGTTCGCCAGAAGCTGGGAGTGGGCGACAGGGGATGGATCACTTGATGATTACCTGTTCTGTTCGTTCCCTCAATGGCACTTGGCATTGGCCCCTGTTGGAAGACAGGATACTGGGCAAGATGGATCCCTGATCTGACCCAGTATGGCTGTTCTTATGTTCTTAAGTTTCTGATTCACATAGGGTTTCTGAACCAAATCGTAATAGTTTTTAAGAAGTAGAATGTAAGAATGCTACTTAGGCATGGCAGAATACTGACTGAGTTTTACATTGTGGAGCTAATATTTCTAAGGATGTTCAATGTTCATCCTAACCAAAATAATCCTGAAATACAGATAAATAGAAAAAGAATCAGCACCACTAAATGCTCTCTCTGTGGCCCCAAACAGCCCAAAAATTCAAGAGCAGGGATGGTGATTACTGTTTGGATTGAACAAGTTGTCACTTGGTTAACACAATTGGTCTATTACTCATTCCCTTGGAAGGGTTCTGCTTGACCTCAAACTGACCTTCACATATACAAGCTGAACGAAACCATTTAGTAACTGAGAGCAATACAGAATCTCATCCAAAAACAGAGAGGCAAGAGCCATGTTTGCTGAAGCAAGCTCTAGATTTTTACTTCAGTGTGTACACCTTTCAGTGCATTGTGACACTAAACAGATCTCTTTAAAATAATTTAGAAACATAGACACATTTCACACTACAGGTCTTAGCAAATTAGTTTTAAGGAATCAAACCATTAGCAGTTGGATTTTCTGGAACGGTTCAAATAAGAAGGTTTCTCATTCTTCGTCTGGTTGGGGAGAAAACAGAATTTTGTCATTGTAACATTTCACATCTTCGAGCATTGACTGCTCCCAAGGACAAGCAGTAACTGAGTAATAACATTTTCTGCTTGACTTGGTGCCTGTATAGAATATATTTCACTCTCCAGTAACCTGTTGAACCAGGAGAGAGGGGAAAGGGAGGTACTGATTCCCATACTATCAGCGCAAGTTTGGCTCACAACCCTTTGGAGAAATTACCTAGTTTGATGATAACATAATAAGGGGATTCGGGTTTTTTTTTTAATTTGTGATCTTCATTCAAATACATTTTGTTCTAAATAACTATGTAAAAATTAAAGTAGCAGCTTCAAATTCATAGTATGTTGCCTGACATTACAAGATAATTAACTCTTGTAAAATAGACCAATTTGGGACTAAAATGATCATTTATTTATAAAACACCCCCCCACACACACGGTACTCTGAGCACTACACAAACAATTAGACAATATTAAAAACATCATCAAATATGCACTATAAAGATAAACAAAATATTAAAGAGACAAACACAGTGGCATCATTAAAAAAGAGTTTGGAAGGGATGTGCTATGGATGGGCTATGAATGCAGTGCAGAACCTGGAGCTTTCTAACAGGTCCAAAATATAGTCATTCCATTTTTTTAAACTATTTGAACACACACAGCAATTTGATTATCAAAGTGTGTAGGGTTTTCTGGTTTGTTTTTTAAATTTGATTATACTTAAAAGTACCTCTCTAGAATTCCAGGGTACCCAGACACTTCTGCACAAAACTGCCTACACAAGTTCTTCAGTCTCTCTCAATTGTGGAAACTTTATTACTCTGCTGGTGACCATTGCTTCTATTTTGTTGTTGTCTTTCATATTTTAGTTTTCATTTATTTTCAAGTGAATTGAATGCCCTGACTGATGACTTGGAAGAGTGAAGTCTTCTGTTGATTTACAGAACAGACATCGCATGGGCATCAGCAATGCCAGCTTCCAGGCTGCCTCTGCCAATGTGCAGCTGGCCTGACCTGAAAGGAATCCCCTTTGGATTCAATGACAGCTCAGTTTTCAGTCCCCTGTCAGCCCTTGTCATCCATATCTAGAGCATCAAGTAGACGAGACTGTTGCTGAGATTTTTTCAAAGGAGCCTAAAGGAGTTAGGCTCTGAAGTAGGACTGAAATCCAGTGGAAGTTGCGCACCAGATGTCCTTAAACTCCCAGCGATAGTGTCTGTTTAGAAGTGGTGGGGTTTTGTTGTTTTCTGTGATGCAGATGCTTGACCTGAAGGGACTGGATTGAGCCTATCAACCCATTTCAGTGTGTCCCCTGAACATACGATGGTAATGATGCTAATGACTTCGGACAGAGTTGAGCAAATTCTCTGGAGGTGAAAAGCTGCATAGCCCATTACTAATTTGCTGAGTAGAGCTTGTCAAAAATTACAATGACTTTTTGCAGAATATTTCAAATGATTTTTTTTAAATTCTCTGAGAATTTTTCAGTTTTTGAAAGTGAAAGCTGAATTCTTTTACTGATTTTTTCCCCTCAATTTCTGGTTTATTAATGAAAAGCTGAAAAATGTTTTGCTAAAATTTTTGGTTTGGGTCAAAAAGCCATATTTCACCAGAACATTTTTTTAATGAAGACTTTCTGACCAGCTGTACTCCTGAGCCATGAAGTTTTGTCCTTAATATAGAGCTAGTTGAAAATTTTCCAGTGGAACATTTTTCCACTGGAAAATGATGTTTCATCAAAATCTAAACTTTCCAAGGGAATGTGTTAATTTCCATGAAATTTCATTTTGGAAAAAAAATTTTAAAAAGCATTTTGATTTTTCATTTTGAAATGATTGTTTCCACATTCTATATTGTATTATAAATAAATTATAATATATAATAAAAGTCAAAATCAAAATGAATCGACAATTATTTTCTAAAAAATATTCCAATGGAAATTTCAAAAGTTTATCTTTTAATTCTGATTCAGAACAAAAACAAATGTTGAAATGTTGGAATTTCCCTTGCAATGGAAATTCTGAGTGTCAGCCAGTTCTGAAGAAGAGCTGCAGAAAGCTCATACTTTGCTTCATATACTAGTGTGTAACTATGGGACTGAATTGTTAATTATAGCTCAACCGAAAAGAGGTACATGGAGATCAGTGTAATGTTTTTTTGTTGTAAGTAAAAATCATGCAATTTAAGTTATCAGTCATGTGTGTTTGACTCCTATTACTGTAAAACCGATTGATCTTCTTCTCTTATTTCTTTAGCATTTTGTATTGCTGAGAGTCATGAGAATTGTAATGTATCAGCAGCAGCTCAGTAATACCTAATGACCTCTATTTGTTTTGCGCTAGTTTTCCAGATCAAGACATTCGCAGAACTGCAGTCCAACAAATGGAAAATCTGTCAAATGATGAATTGTTGGAATACCTCCCACAGCTGGTTCAGGTAATGAAAAAATTGATAGCTAAGGAAGTTCTCTAGTCAGATCAATGACTTCATTAAACACTTTTAATTCTTTCAGTCTGATTGATACATTAGTGGAAGAATAAGCAAGAAAGTAAGATCAGCTGATGCAATGATTGAGTTAACTACAGGGCTGAACTATAGATTGTGCTCTACTCAAGAGAATGTGGTTTGCTTCTCAACATTGCTGATTGGATTTCTGTGTGTTCTTCCTCTGGGAAAAAAAATAGCATCTGAAAAAAAAAGAAAAGGAGTTACGACCAATAGCACACACCATCAAATCAATGGCTGGTAGTGGCAGGGCTTCTCTGCAAGAAAAGTAGTGTTTGGAATCACCGTGAGTTATTTACTTTTAGATATCTATGCAAAATAGCCAAATACAGTTGATGTAAGGATGGGGGAAAGATGCCACCAATGTGGACAGAAGAGAGCAATTTGCGTGCTGAATAATCTTTCATTATATACGTTGTCTTTCTTCATAAATGATCCCAAAACACTTTATAAGATGTAGGACAGAATGTCCCAACTGTTTTCTCAAGGGTTTGCAACCATGGCTCAGTGGATATTTTCTTGGGGTCCAGGAAGAGATGACTGTCCCCAAAATATTGTCTTTCCTCCATACAGTCTTTTATAAATGTTTCTCCTACAGCTCCTGTGGGGTCAGAACCCTTCAGATTATGCTGGGGTGTGTGCTTGTGGGAGGGCAGTGGGGGGGGGGAACCCAGGAAGAAACCACTTTCAATGGCATGTAATAATTAAGTTAATAGAGGACTGAACTATAGATTGTGAAAGAGTCATAATCCTAGAATTTAAGGTCAGAAGGGACCACCAGAATGTCTAGTCTGACCTCCTGGATAGCACAGGCCACCAACACCACCCAGCACCTGCACACTAAACTCAACAACTTAAATTAGACCAAAGTAGTACAGTCCACAAGAGACTAAACTACTACGTGCCACAGACAAAGAATAGGTGGGACAGAGATGCACCAGTGGCTGAGGCCCCTGTAATGGCAGGGAAATGTTTAAGTGAGAGAGACCCAGATAATCCTGACAAGTGACCCACATCCTGTGCTTCAGAGAAAATCTTTGTCGGCAAGTCTTTCCATTTGCACCCTGTATCTGTCTTGTCTATTTAGACTTTATGCTCTTTGGGTCAGAGAATGTCTCTTACAATATATCTGAGCAGTACCTAGCACAAGTTCTAATCTCAGTTTGGGCCTCTAGGTGCTACAGTATTGTTTTAGATAGATATAGATATATAGTATAATTTTTTTAAATTATTTGTTTTTAATTCCAGGGAATCATTTAGGAATTTGAATTTATTTTTAATTTTCAGAGGGACTAGTGTGTCTCCAAGCACATCTCACAGGATCAGATTGAATTTAGTCTCTGCACCTGTACTGTCCTCACAAAAAAAGGTTGATGCTAAAGTCCTGACTTGTCTATGCCCACGGCGTTTTTGGGGATGTTCTGCATCTATTGGGTTGTCACATTTAAAATAAATTAAATACATAAATAAATAAAATCTTTGTCAGGCCATTTTGTTTTAAAGTTAACGCAACAGAAACAGCATGTAAGTGAATGTGGTTTCTCTATCTGTTAAGGTGATCAAGTTTGAGTGGAGTCTCGAAAGCCCCCTTGTGAAACTCCTGCTGTGCCGCTCTCTACAGAGCATCCAATTAACTCATCGACTTTACTGGTAAGATCGTCTAATATACCAGATTGTCCATTTCATTGATTGTTAATGAGCTTTGTCCACTATGTTTACAGCACACTCTCACTATATTCAAGATCAAGTAAATTAGGAAAATAGTTTTACTTTCCTAATATTCGTTTCAGCACTGGGTCTGAGTGAACCAATTTAAATAAAAGAACCACCTACCTGAACCTGCATCCAGGCCCTTAACAAGGGTTTTATTTTTAAATCTTTAGTTCACTTTCCACAATCTTGAACTTTCTAGTTTCAGCCAGAAATGGTAGTACTGAAATATTGCCAAAAAATACTTCCAAGCACACTGAGAGCAGGACATATTGGCTATTTCATGAAGAAACTTGTTCTTGAGAGCTTACCAACCTGACCTCAAAAATTCAAACTTTTGGATGCATATCAAAGCCAAATCACTAAACTCTTTCCCATTACTAATCACCATACATTGTTGAAGGCTAGATCCAAAAAGTTCACACTACATAGAAAATTCTTTGCTTCATATACTCTCCTACCTTTCTCCTGCATGTTGACTAGATTTTCAAAGTGATTTTTGCATCATGGGTTGGATTGAGTCCATCCAGCATTGGAACCTGTCAACCTACCCAAACCACTAGGCTCAGAAAAATCCCTCCCACAGGACCAGCAAGAGCCAGACTTTGCTTAAAACTCTCCTCCATCCCTTCTCCAATTCACCTGATTGTTCCTTCTCCAGGCTCAGAGATCTGTCATCTCTCCATGGAACATCAGGTAGTGGCTCGTAAACACAGTTTGAGAACCTCTGCCATAGCGACTTAACAGTATCTGTTGCAGAGCCAACAACTGGTGCATTATTGACCGAGGCTTAGCTTTTCCAGCCCCTAATACCAACTAGCTCTGTTTGGTGGTATTGTAGTAACCCCAAACTTGCCAGCCAGAACATGAATCCTTGTGTTTTACATACAGTAACTGAGAAGGGAAAAAAAATTCTGTATCAAGCATTAACTAGGTAGGGGATTTTTGACTAATTTCCTATTAAGCTGATCTATAACCATGCAACACGCTCATGTGTGTAGTAGTGTGAGAGCTTCTATCCTCTGTTGTGGGCAGCCACTGGAAGGCCACATTATCATACATGTACAGGTCTGACATGCCATCCAGTAGAGGGCAAATATATATGAACAGACAGCCAATCACAGTGTCTGGGATATTTGTCATCGGCGCATGGTTAGGCCTTTGCCCTGGAGGAGGTTCTCATATATAGGCCAATCTGATAAGTTATGTGGCTGTGGATCAGGGGAAAGAGCTGCTGTAAGTGGTGGTGTACATTACAGAGACTAATAATAGTGTTTTAGAACCAGTTACTAGGTTATGAGCTGGAAATAACCATAACTTGATATCCTCTAATGTACTTCCTGAAGTTAAATGTTTGTATTAATCTACGTGCATATAATAAGAAACAGGGTGTCCAACCGTTATTATTGATTATGGAGATGTAATACATCATATTGTGACTGCAGCTGTCTTTTGCTGGCTGGACATTCTGTGTAAAAGCCATTGCAAGTTTATCTCATGTGATAGTTTATCTCAGCCACTGTTTGCCAGAAGCTGGGAATGAGCAACAGGGGATGATTTAGTTTGATGATTACCAGTTCTGTTCATTCCCTCTGGGGCACCTGGCACCGGCCACTGTCGGAAGACAGGATACTGGGCTAGACGGATCTTTGGTCTGACCCAGTAGGGCCATTCGTATATTCTTATGTGATGATTATTCTACACACTAGATTTGTCAGTTCAGTGGTTTCTAATTAAAAGGATGGTCTTTCCATCAGCTCTGCAACTCCTGGGGTCTGAAAGTCGAACTGGGTTCTTTTTGCCTGCACAGTAATTCCATTGAATTACACACCTCCAGGCAAAGACTATACAACTGAAATGTAATAATTCTGTTGATGATGTGCAAGATAGAGAATTTAGCTCTTTTTCACACCTTTATGAGCTCAGCAAGTACTAATATATGAATAAAAGATTGTGAACAAGCAGCTATGGATAAGAATACACAGAGAGAAGATCCATCAAATAAGGAGATGCCTTTTTTCAGTAGTCATCTTTCTGATCATACATGCAGTTTAACTGAGAGTTTTGCCATTGCATCTTATAACTTAGCTACACTAGAGGGAAGTTCACTTAAATAATGATATACAATGAATCTGTAAGTTGGCCCAATAAATCAACGGCAGCTCTGGAGGTCTGGATTTGTACATTGACAAGCCTCCCAAGCATAGTGAGGCAGATCATCAGCTGGTGTAAATTGTCATAGCTCCACTGAAGTCAGCAGAGCTTTAATATTTTATACTAGCTGATGATCTTCGCCAGTATAGCCTTGCTACTGAATTTTTCACTTTGTAATGTAGATCTATGAAGTGCCTTTTCTGTTCCTGTCTTCTGCAAACTTTTTGTACACAACCAAATCATCTTCAACTCTTACATAATCTACAGGAGATAATCTTCCTTGTGTGCAGCAGCTAATCAATCCATGATAATGGTGCAGTGCAGAATCCCTGTCTGGGAGAAGAGAGTTCTATATAGTCGGATTTAAAATGGAAAAAAAAAAACTAAACAAAAACCACAGCAACTTGAAGATTTTTGAATTATCATGGTTCTCCCTGTATTCCAACCAGTAGCAGCAGCCTGTTCATGTCATCAAACAATTTGATTGCTTCTCAAGGACTTTTTACCTATCTCTGGGTGTTAGTAATTAGAGATATCATCAACCACAGAGAGTAAAGGCTTTAAATGTTTTGATTATCCAGTCATGTGCTGGTTGCAGATGTGAGGTACAGTTCACCAATAGCCTTTTTAATTTTCACTTTTGAAAGATTCACATGAGTCTGTGGTAACTTCTCATAAGGAGTTGCCATTTATCCAATATTAACAGCTGTGTCCGAGGATGACGTATGCCACTGTAAAAATATCCTCTGAGCTAAAACATTGCATGCAACTTCCTAAGGAGGGGGGATTCTTAACCAATTTTTAAAATTAAAATAAAGTTAGTATGCTTATTCAAGTAACCAAAAAAAGAGGCTTACATTTTGCTTTATGCTGTTACAATACCAAAATGTAGATTCTCTAGTATTATTTTTGGATTGATTAATTTTCAGTAAAGTCTCATCACTTTGCAATTCATAGAAGTGCCTTCCTCTCTGGATGCATTATCTTTTTAGGGGGGGTTTTACATCTCTCTGAAACATCTGGTACTTGCAATTGTCAGAGACAGAATGCTGCACTGGAGTGATCATTTGTCTGCCAATTCTCATTTTTCTGTCTTAATGGAGATCTAAAAACAGACAACTATATAAAATCAGTTCAGAGTCTATACTGGCTGCTGTCAGGGTGCACTATGATGAGTGCCCCAGTGTTGAAAAGTCTTCTGGTGATGGAGATTACAGCTCGCCAAAGAGGCCCTCCAGAAGCCAGTATTGCCTCAGAAGTGGGCAGTGCTTGCTGAACTTGGCAGGGCTTCAGGTTCATTTATCTAGTGGAAATTAAAAATTCACCCATTACATTAGGAGGTTCTCCTATTGTCTACATGCAACAGGCAGAGTTGGAAGTGTAATGTTACTGAGCATTTGAGATTTTTCAGCTTTCCCATTTAGCAGCTTAGTAACTCCAATCAAAGTGTGTGTGCCCCAGCATGTGACCTGCTTTCTTTCTCTGGCAGCTTGATGAACTCCTGAGTCCTGCTGCCAATGATTTGTCAGCCAAGGATGATGTCACGCAGAGAGGAGAGATCCTCTTGTGGCTAAAGTCTGGGACTCTTGGCCACAAGACATCATTGCCAGCTCTGCCACAGAGTTCATGTTTGACCTTGGACAAATAATTTAATTTCTCTGCTCCCCAGTTTTCCCATCTGCCAAACAGGTATAATAGCCCTTATTACTATTCTTGTCTACTTCAATTGTAAACTCTCCAGGCAGGGACTCTTTCTCAGTATGTGTATGTATGAATCCCACTGTGCTGGACATTGATCTTGATTGGGACTTCCAGATGGTACTGTAATACGAACCACAATAATTAATAATAATGGCCACCTGTATAGCATTAATTTCAGTTCTTGCTGTTCAGACCTGCATTAAGCTCAGCTGTACTGAGTTGTAGATGGAAAACATGTTGTGTAAAGCCTGTGCTCTTTGCCTTTATTCCTTCCCTGCCTTAACACACCCTTCCTCACCCACAGAGATTCCACCTAAGAGTATTACTCTTTAGGTTTCTGCAGGTTTGATGGGAGTATGCCTTTAGCTATTGATCATTTCAAAAATGGATGCCTAATTTTGGACTCCCAAGTACATATTTAGCTGCCTAAACAAATTGTCTGATTTTCAAAGGTCGTGAGCACCTAGCAGCTCATGTTGACTTTAGTGGGAGTAGCACTTCTGAAGATTAGGTTTCTAACTCAGCCACCTAACTGTGGACCTAGGACCCTACCTTTAGGCACCATATCTGAAAACCTTAC
This sequence comes from Caretta caretta, assembly GCF_965140235.1. Lineage (NCBI taxonomy): Eukaryota > Metazoa > Chordata > Testudines > Cheloniidae > Caretta > Caretta caretta. The sequence continues at coordinate 238,300,366 of NC_134206.1, read as the reverse complement.
TCCTTGCTTCCCCAACTGCTACCCCTTCTGCATAAATCACACCAATTCCATCTGCTTTTCCTCTGTTCTGGACACATTGGTGGAGATGTTCATTCTGCTTCATATGAAAAAAAAGTCCTACTTCCATTTTCACTAGTAAAATACTTCTATATGACATTTTACATTACTATAAAATCTTTCTCTTCTAGAATGAAAAACTATGAGTAGTTTTCCAGGTAATAAGTTCTGTGCAGAAGTTATGCTTTGTATTAATAATGGCTTTTCTCTCCTTTACAAATGAATTCCAGTGCCACTAAAAGTAATTAAAAACAAAGTTATTCTTCCATTTAGCTCTACATTTTAAAGAAAATAGATAATCTTATTGTCTAAATGTTTAATTCTGGTTCTTTGAGTTGATTTCCAAATTAGCAATCAAGTAATGTCTTAGAAGCAAGTACTGGTAAAAGCAAACTTTATGAGAAAGAAATCTATCTTTTATCATAATAATAATTGGCATTCTTCTGTTAAATATTCCAATATACTTCACAATACATTCTTCCAGAATATTTTTTTAAAGGAGATTTTAAGAAAATCCAGAAATCCAGTGATGCTGTTTCATGACCTAAGTGGAGAATTCAGCTGAACAAATCTTCCATGTTTCACAAATCTCTTCCAAGTCCAAACACTTGTTCCTGCAGCTGGGTCACTGATAATGCTACTAACTTCTTTTAATGGCAAACTAAACAAAACATCGCTCAGTCATATGGCTTTTTTTAACAACAGTTGAGCGACGAAAAATAAAATTGACATCATTTCGCTGCACCCTTCCCCCAAAGTAAGACGAAGAGGCTTCCCAATAATAATGGGCCAACTTGTCATCTGTTAATATTAATGCTGGATAGTAAATCATAGGACTTTCTTTTTCATAAAAGTGAATTAGCAGCTTATCTGACCATTTAAAAAGAAAGTTCTGGAATAATAATTGGCAAAAGGTGACAGATGTGCGAACACTTTGCTGCCATGTTGGTTTTAAGATTATTGGGCCAAGTGCTCAGCTGGTGTAAATCACTATAGCTCAGTTGACTGTGCCATGCCAACTTACACTGGCTGTGGCTCCTTAACTCCACCAGTTGGCATGAGGGGGTAATTTGCTCTCCCTCTGCCACTTTTTCTAAAAATGAATGAATGATTTTGCCCATTTTTTTCAGGAATCAGCTCGTGAATGTTGTCAGTTACCACACCCCTAAATATTTAAACTTCTCACTTTTCTATTTTAAAGGAATCCTTTTCATGGAGCATAAAAATTGCCCTTGAGCAGAGGCACTGTCCAGATGCTACTTAAGTCCCACATAAACCCTATTTTGAGGACTTAAGGCTTGTCTACATGGGGACACTCAGGAAAATTAATCTGAATTAATTAAAGGTGTGAATTTAAAGTGGATTGATTAAACTGCATTAAAACCCTGTGTGGACAGTTTCATTCAGAATTAAAGTGATCTTAATTGTGGTTCACTTAGTTCCCTTGGACGGAGGAAAGGCCAGGCCACATTTGAATGAGTGGCATTGCGATCTGGCACCTAGGGTCTCAGTGCCATTCAGATTTAACCCAGTCACCCCTTGGTCATGAGAAGGAGGTGGTGAGGGAGAGCTGGGCCAAATGTGAGTAAGTGGTGTTGTGACCTGGAGCATAGAGTTGCAACACCACTTGAAATTTGCTTGTCTGCCCCCCTGTCATGACAGAGGAATAGCTAGGCCAAATTTACAGTTCCAATCAGGGGCTGGAGGGTGGGGGACTGGGCCCCCTGGGAAACAAACTCCTCGTTTCCTCCCCAATTCAGTATGATCAAATGATTTCCTGCATGAAATGAAACTGTCACACAGTGCATGCCTTATTAATTTAACCTTTAGTTACACAGTAAAAGATGAAAAAAATCCAGGTATATCCCTTGTGTTAACCTCCTGAGACTGATTTCCATGCATTAAATTTGGAAGTAATACTTCTAGTCTCTTCACCAGTACTTTAAGCTATAATTTAAAGTCATTACTGAATAAAGAAGTAGATTGATAAGATTTAAGATTCTATGGATTTTACCCTTGTTAGAGAAGAATTGAAATTCTAGCTTCTCTGTAGGACATATGCAATTTACTTCTCCAGTGCCTCTGCATGAAACTTCAGCATAAAAAGAATTCATTTAGTATTAAACAACTTTACAAATTCTACTTGGACACCATCTGGGTCCAGACTTTTTCCTCACTTCAGTTCAGAAACCTGTATCTAAATTTTTGCTTTCTCAATGTGGCTGATTCAAAAGAAAGAAATCTTGGACAATTCTTATTAAAAATCAGCAGATGGGATTCAGATTTCAAAATTGGCCTTAGCAATTTCTGCCAAATAAGACTTTACAAGGTTCTGAATTCTCCCTTCCATTATCATTAAGTTCCAAGGGGTTGTGACCATACACCAGATTGATAGCTGGGAAGCTTCATGCTTGCCACTGATTTCTACAATGTCTTGTTCTTCTGTCAACTGTAATTGTCTCTGCATCAAAAATCAAACTCTTACTGATTAAAAAGGTATTGTAACAAGCATATGAAGTGAGGGCCTCAGGGCATCCTTGCCCCATCCAACATCTTTTAAACTTTCTTGGTGGTTTGAGGCTTATTTAGTAGTATGAGCCTCTGGGAGGCAAGACCAATGGAGTGAGCTGTGCTGTCTCCTGGAGCTGTGTTGGGAAGAGGGGATGCTTGGTTAGCTCCTGCAGGGTGCAAGAAGCAGAGTGGTCCATAGCAACTGCCTCTAAGAGTAGAAAGAAGCTGAGTGAGCCCTGATAGACCCTGCTGCCTCCAGAAAATTATTCTCTTTATATTCCTGCTACTCTTATGTGTGTCATTTTCACACAGGACTTTTATCCACCTTTCACTCAGCACTTTGCATTTGGAGGTTTTATCTACCCTTTGTCTAGCAACGTGCTGATCAGTTTCCTACTTGTATGGAGCATCTTTGCTGCTTTCACAGGTGGCAATTGTACTACACAATTGCAGCAGTTGGCTGGGTCAGCATGTGGCTAGAAACATGTTTCTACAGATCATTGCTTTCCACAGTGGAATTGAATATTTGGAAGAAATGTTGTAGCCAATAGGGGTACTTCTACACTGCAAAGAAAAACCTGGGGCTGACCGATGCCAGCTGACTCGGGTTCCCAGGTCTCAGGCTGCAGAGCTGTTTAATTGCAGGGTAGACTTCTGGGCAGTGTGACCTCTGGGACCCTCCTACCTTGGGCTCCAGCCCAAGCCCAGAAGTCTACACTGCAATTAAACAGCCCCTTAACCTGAGCCGTGTCAACTCAATTCAGCTGGCACAGGCCAGACACGGATGTCTAATTGCAGTGTAGACATACCCTGAGATTGGTAACTGTTGCTTGGAGGTAAGCTATATGAACAGGTTTCATTGTAGTGGAATATTATGAATGTTTATAAACTTTGCTACAGTGCAAGATTATTGTATTCTTAAAACAAAGAAAGAAAAGTCCTCCTGAAGGCTGAATGTACTTTTGTGGCTTGCTATCTATCCTGAATTTTATTTCATGTAATCAAATAAGTTGCTGAAACTTTATAGAATTTTCTGGCTTGTAACATTCTTCAACTAGACAGTGACTCTGGGTCATGAAAAGAGGAGAGTGTCACCATTCTCTTGCATGTACCCTCTAGTTAGAGGCACAGGACTATATGAGTAAAAGAGGAATTTGGGGTACAATCCTGCCACAATGAAGCCAAAGGGAATATAATAGAACCTCAGAGTTACAAACACCAGAGTTACAACCTGAACAGTCAACCACACACCTCATTTGGAACTGGAAGTATGCAATCAGGCAGCAGCAGAGACACCCACCCCCACCCCTGCAAAAGAAAAAGAAAAAGCTAGTACAGTACAGTACTGTGTTAAATGTAAACTACTAAAAAAATAAAGGGAAAGCAGCATTTTTCTTCTGCATAGTAAAGTTTCAAAGCTGTATTAAATCCACGTTCAGTTGTAAACTTTTGAAATAACAACCATAATGTTTTGTTCAGAGTTATGAGGTTCTTTGTAACTCTGAGGTTCTACTGTAATGCCATTGACTTCAGCGGATTTCATAGAATTTCACTCTCTGCCTCCACTTTTTATATTAAGGAAATTTCTGTTGTGGAAGTAAAGAGCAGTGTATCTAAAGTGTTACCAAAGTATAACAGAGCCTTGTGGAACAGAATCAGTAGGAATTTTTTTTAAGACTGTTGGCTAAATTCTCTAGCAGCAGGGAAGTTGGCCCTCAATTCTTTACTTTTCAAAATCATTAGCTTGCTGTTTAATTCACCTCTTTAAATTTGGGATGAAATACATGATAGATTGCTTCATATTTTGTCAAGGGAAATATATTTTTCACTGTCACTTAGTATTGACCTACACTCATCATATTTTACTTCCAGTATTCTCAGGAAGGAATAAATCAAGCAGAGTCGTTTTTCTGTAATGTCCCCAAACTATTTAAACACTAAGCACACCTTTCCCACTCACTCACTTTCTCCCTCCCACAAACACTCTCACACAGCCAATCAAAGGCTGCCAAGTGTGCTAATTTTTAGCCAACTTTTAAGTATCCTCTCTGTAAGAGGCAGAGGCAGCCTGAGCCATAGAACCTGCATTAATTTTGCATTAATTAAATTGATATTAATGACCCCAATCCAGCATTGAACTTAAGCATGTACCTAACCTTAAGCATAGGACTAATCCCTTAAAATTATGCATGTGCTTAATAGCTTTGTTGGATTAGGGCCAGTATAAGAGTTGTACCAAAAAGACAGTATTGGACTCTAGATCCAGGTTAGGTTTAGGCTGAAATTCACATTCAAGGTCTAATCAAAATTACGGCTCAGATTCAGGCTTGGATTTGATGGTGCCAAAAGCTAATGAGCCAGTCTTATAAAACATCTGATTCATCTGAATTGGGGACCCTTGAAGTAATCCTCTTCCTGATTCGGATGTGACCCAGAACCAAAATTTTAGGGGCAAATTCAGACCCAGATCAAAGCATTTGAATATGAACCTCTCAACCACCATCACCTCTTAAATCCAAGCAATTTGGATTTGGTTATGGTTGATCTCTAATTATATTAGCAATAATGCCATTAGCCCACTGTTGTTTTGAGGCAGTAATCAGATTACCTCATTGTGAATCTGTTTCTCATTATTATCCACTCAGTTTGGATTATTGCCTTGGAAAATAGAGGGATAATTATATTATTACTTAATTAATGGGTTATCAATCTTCTCAGACTCCTGTTTTACTAAGAGTAAACATCAACCAAAACAAAGACATTTACTGTGAATGCAAAAGGGTCGTCCACCTTCTGAGTCCCCCATCATGGCCAGAGGTTACTCTGCCTCTGTTTCCCCACGTCAGGGATTTTTTAAACAATATCCACACCTCCAGTCCAAAGGTAATTTAAATCCCTTCTGGGGTCCAATTTATTCTGTCCAATGGGTACACCAAGCCACATCCACAGTTCAGTGTCTCTCTCTCCCTTAGATAGGGAATCTACAGCCCTTCTTCCTGGAGCTGGACAATCAGTGTCTATCTCCCCTTCAATAGGGAGTCATCCAGCACTCCTTCCTAGATCTGGGTCCCAGCTTTACCTAGCTGGAGTCTTTCCTCAGCCTGTAGTCTTTACCACAGCTTCCTGAGCTGCCCTCTCACTCCTGTATCTTCCTGCTGTACTTATAGGGGACACCTGTCCTCCACCAGGCCCCTCAGGGTTGTTAATGAGGTACAGGTGAGCTGGAGCCATTCTGTCTTTAAAAGGCCCATTTCATCCTGCAACAGTGAGGAATATTTTTTGTGTACTAATTCTGTTTGATCCTGTCTTTTGGTAGCCAAAATATGACCGGGCACTTAGTTCACCTATGTCTCAAAGTCATAACTTGAAAGAATGCAATACACTAACATAGAAATGTAAAAAAAATTAAGTGCCTCCCTCTATCTCTCTGAGCTTTATTTCTGTCTGGGCTTTCTTTCTTTCAGGTTTGAAGAAAGAGATGGGAAAACTGGCTGTATTGCTCCTGGGGGAGTTCTATGCCAAAAAATTATGTGCACAATATTTTAAAATTCTGCATATTTATTTGTCAAAATAACACAATATAATCACATCAGTTTCAGTTATTTTGGTAATTTATTACAAAATACCTGTCAGCAAATATGTCTGTAACAATACAGACAACAAAAAAGATCCAGGAAATGTATGTTGACAAACAGATTCCTTACTAGCCATATTAATACAGAACCTTGAGTAATAATTCATTTAAACTACAATATAGAAATGTATTTCCCACACCCTTCAGAAGCAGTGCAAAGGCGTGGGGGAGTCAGATAAAGGAGGAGCTGTGGGAGAGGGAAGTAACTGATGGGAAGGAGCCTGGCTGTGAACTTAGAGGGTTGTTGAGTGTGGATGGGGGAGAAGTATGGAACAGGGTTTGGGGTGGGGGGGAAGGGATTGTTAGGGAGGCTCCCCCATGCAGACCCTGGCTGACCCATAGCCTCTCTCATTCAGTCAGGCACATCTGCATCTGCCCCCATGTGTCCCTGATCCCCCATTCAGCCATCTCCTTCCCCCTGTATCCCTGCATTTCCTGTTCCCTTGTGTCCATGCACCCCCCCTCCCCATGTGATCCTGCACCCCCACTCAGCCACCCCCTGTCCCTGTGTCCCTGCACCCCACTCCCATTCAGCCCCCACCTCGGTCTGTCTCCCCACTACCTTCTGAACCCCAGTCCATGGCCCCCCCAGCAGCCCCATGTGTCCCATGCTGTCCGTTCACCCATATCCCATGCCTTCTGACCTGGAACCACGAGCAGCTGTGAGGAGCACAGCCTCTTCTCTTCCTTATCTGCAGCTGGGGCTGCTCCTGCCCAGGAGTAGCCGCTCTCTGTTTTGGTACCACAGCAGCTTCTGGTGGGTGAAAGGCATAACTGCAGCACCTCTCCGGAAGAGATTTTTCTGCAGAGAAAAAAAAAATCTGCTCTGGACATGAATTCTGTGTGTGTGCCATGGTGCAGAGTTCCCCTAGGAGTACTGCATGGCTGTATCTATGGATTGATAACAGGATATATAACATTTCACCTTTAGATGAAGGGTTTGAGTCCAGCATATGTTGACAGCAACTGAAAGTAATTACCAACTAACTGACTGGCCTCTGTGTAATGAATTGGTGCTTTTGGTCTGCTTCCATATAAAAATATCAATATAGTTGGAATTAACCAGCAGTCTTACTGGGACTCTGGGACAGCAGAGAATTGAAGGACTGAATGGCCTCCTTCACCCCCTCGAGATATTCCTTTGAAGTCTGGTTTGAGGCAAATAATTGAGTATTCCACAGCAGCATAAAATAACTTGTACTACTCTTGTCTATACTGTTCCAGGAGTGGAGGACTAAGGACCTCTTTGAAGTCAGTGGAAGACTTTCCAGTGACTTCACTGGACTTTGAATGGAGGCTTTAATTTCTGGAGCTCAAAGTGTTACAATTTCACCAACACTACATTCACTTTTTTAATTTAAAGAGTTTTGAACAGAACATTCATTGATTCAAGAACAAACCTTTACAGGTACTGCATTCTTCTCTTTTCAAATAAAACTTTTCCAGTGGGGGAAAACCCAACTTTATATCTTCTTGAAAGCTAAGTTGGAATTGGAAAAGAAATTGATACAATATTACAAAGAAACAGTAACAAAAATAAAATACTAACTATAAAGAGGTCCAAAAAAACCCAAGACATTTTGACAAAGACACCTTCAAAATCCCATGTTGACATCTTTATTTCTAATAGTTCCTGCTTTTTGTGCCATTAATTCCAGGTTTGGCACACAGATTGTCTCAGTTGTGATTGTCAAATAATGTGTGTGTCTTAGGCCCAAAGAAAATTTCACACTGTAGTCTAGTTAAAATTTACTTGTAGGTTGCCTCCTGGAAACCTAAAATCTGTGGTAAATCAAATGATTTTCTATGGTATATAATGATTGCTTATTATAGCTCCAAGAATGCTGTCATGAAGACAAATATAATGAGTGGTAACTTTTCTTTTACTTAAGAAGCAGATGGTTGTATGGTTACAGTGTTCTTTGTGCTAAAGAACATCTGCTAACTCAAGGCTGGTCTCAAAGGGATACTTTTATGGCTTTGCTTTCTCATAGATAGGTTTAGTGCGTTGTTTTGAAAGTGAAAAGTGTTTTTAAATTGATGTAAAAGGAGAATAAAACTCATAATAGATGGTTTCAATGTATCTTCATAGATGTTATTTCAAGCTAACTGTGAACTAGTCACCAACATACATGGCCCTAGCAGTGTGGTTTAAATTGTATGTAGAGCTCATAATGATGCCTATACATAAGGTTGTACAAACATTTCCAGTGAAAGGGGTCATTTTTGTTTACATGTAATTTTGCCATTTTTTTATCTATCTAGCTGAAATACAAAAGTTTTTAGTCAGTCCAGGAGATTTTTTTTTCTGGAAAAGTTTGCATCAAAAGAGTTGAAGCTTTTCAAGGATGAAAGGGGGAAATTCACTTTTTCCACTAAAAATTATAACTTCTTTTAAAGAGCTCTGCACATCAGTGGTAAAAAGTCCCTGACTTAGAGAGTATCAGGGGGTAGCCATGTTAGTCTGTATCCACAAAAACAACAAGGAGTCCGGTGGCACCTTAATGACTAACAGATTTATTTGAGCATAAGCTTTCGTGGGCTAGAACCCACTTCTTCGGATACATGCAGTGAAAATTACAGATGCAGGCATTATTATACTACTAATAATATACTAGTATAATAATGCCTGCATCTGTAATTTGTATACTAATTATTAATAATGCCTGCATCTATAATTTTCACTCCATGCATCCAATTAAGTAGGTTCTAGCACATGAAAGTTTATGCCCAAATAAATCTGTTAGTCTTTAAGGTGCCACCAGACTCCTAGTTGTTTTTGAGTTAGAGAGATATCTTGTGGTGTTGTAGTCAACACTGATTGTAATTTGTCAAAACTTTAAATAAAGTATTTTGTGTATGCACATTGGCTCATAACAGTCTATCAACATTCTGTTGGCTCTGTCCATTTTTGCATAGTTTAGGAAAGTTGTGAGTAGTGCTGTGTGTTTCTACTCTTAGGGAAAATGTGAGAGGAAGGAGGTAGAGTTCCAAGCACTCCTCCTTGTGTATGATAATATGAGGAAGTGTGAATGGAATAAAGCCAGGGCTTTTGTTTCATGGATAAAATGTATTGCACATTACAAAGTTTTCTGTTGTGGCTGAGCATATTGTTGAACGTGATGGAAATTCTTTATTTCTTCATTTTACTGTTTTTTCAAAATGTAGGCAATGCCATATCAAAAACCAGAATTAAGAGTGTTAACGTTACAAAGTGAAGCACTCAAAAGTCAGGAAGTGACAAAAGTTATCACTGTGAGTTTATGCAATAAAAGACTATGTCATAATACATGCTCACAAGGGGACAGAATTAAAGTTAAGAATATAATCTGTAAAATGATCTGAAAAGAAATACATTAAAAATTGGGGTTATGTGTGTGTATATAAAGTAATTTGTGGTATATAAAGTAATTCTGGGGAGATAGTTTTCAAAATATTGTTTTTTGTTTTTGACATTAAGAATATTGGGAATAGCAAATCTCCTTTTTCCATGGTTTTGCTGGAAGATATTGTAATAGTTTCAAGACTTACCTATTATGAGTTCTCATACCTTAACTGAATAGCGGGGCATTGACTCTTTTGATGTTCTTAATGCAAAATATTAAAGTTAATTTAACTTACTCTTCTGTGTCACTGGTGGTCAGTACTTACGTCTCTGATACTGGGATTTCAGTCTGGATTGATTAGCTGATTCACTGTGTGGAACAGCTCTGAGAACCAGGATTTTTCAGCTGTGATAGCAGAAGAGTAATGGGTTCCCCAGCTTCTGTTGTTGTGGTGGCAGAGTTCAATAGAAAATGTTGGTGCTTTTAGGAGATGGTTTCAGAGAGGGGTTTGTGCAATCACAATTCTAGTCTTCCTCCTACACACGACTGACAAAGTTTGTGAGTGAACAGAACCATTGAGATATTCTGGGTCACTGTAGGGGAAAAGGGTCAGCATGAGTCCAGGATATCAGTGACAATCATGAGTAAATGATCACACTCATTTGCCAGCTCATCTGCACTTTCTTTGGTTCCCTGCTAAATTGGAAGGAAGCCATCCCTGTTTCAAAATCCTAACATACTTTTTAAACAGCTAGAAATATATGCTTAGTTAATATTTCCTTTCCATGAGAATACTTCCTGCATTTGCTGCAGGCTTTGATTGGCAGAGGGAGTATCTACAAACCCATATCTCTGCTGAGATTTGTTCCACCCATGTTAAACACCTGGAATTGTTTATTTGCTATATGGGTGTAGTATTGAAGAAGAGAAAGTAAAACGAATGCAGTTGTAAGCCGTTAAACTTTGATTACACTGGCACCCACTATCATTCCTTTTTACTGCAGGAATAGTGCATGGGTTCAGTCTGTTTTAGCAGTGGGACTCCCCACCTGTGGGTAACAACACATAAATATACAAACTTGGACAGTTGTGGATGCGTGTACCCTGAGTTGCCTTCATTTGGAATAAAGACACCCCAATGTAGTAAAGCTGCTCAGATTTTAAAAAAAAATTGTCTATAAGAAGACAATGTAAAGGTTAATTAAGATGCCTCATAAAACTAAACATGATCTTATCATTACAGTAATACAGCCAAGATTGTGCAAACAAAAGTAATCGTTTCAAACATACCGATTTCTTCAGTACCAAAACGGGGACAGGCCACCAATTCTGAGCATTTAAAACATGCACCACTGATCTGGCATTTATTTCACCATATCATCCTAAGCTAAATAAGCAGCAAGTGCCCAGTTCTTTGAGTAGGCTGGTATCTTTCTCCTTGTGGTTATCTTCTGCAATTAGTAAAAGCAGGCCTGGGAACACGGCAGAGATCTTCACCTGCCCTCTGATATGGCTGTCTCCCTTTGGGTCTGGCTGAACTAACTGAAGAGTTTGGTTCCTTTTTTTTTTTTTCTTTCATATACTTGGGAGTGGAATTAGCTCCCACTCTTGGAGATGTCCAACTGAACATGGTCCAAGGGTTTGTGATTTTTTTTTCTGTGAGTCCCAGACTAGCTAAAGTCAGGGGACAGCTGCTCCACCCTTCTGGTAAGAAAAAAAAAACCCCACAACCCTCTGACTACTACTTTATTTGAAAGTTTAAAGGAACAGCGACAGAAGGATGGGTTTCACAATGTCCATGAAGGGGCTTTCTATTTTTTTGGTTTTTATGCCACTTTTCATTGGCATGATTTAATGCTTTTTTTTTTATGGGCAAGTGTCTGAGGACCCTTTCCTCCTCATTTTGCTGATAGATAGTCTGTGATTTCCTAGCTAGAGGGCCAGTCCTCTAAAGGGGCTCAGCAGCTCTTAAAAAGGGGCTGAGCATTGTAACCTGCCATAGGAGTTGAAGCAGTCAGCACCTCAAGGAGGAACTCAGCACCTGGTAGGATTGATCTGTCTTACTGAATATCCAATATCGAAGGAAACTTGCTCTCTAACTCCTTTTCTCATACAACTACTTTTTTGTTGCTTCCCATAAAAACAAAACCTAGTGCCTAACTTATACCCCATGCAAACTCCATTCATTCCAGTGGGGATGTTTGTGGTGTAAATCAGGGTAGATTTGAGTCCCAAAAAGTTCCCATAGAATATTCATCTTGTTCTATCACTTTGACTGCACTGTGTTCAAAGATGGATTTAATAGAATATGTAATGTTTTAATTTTGCGTGAGAGACATTGGTGGAAAGTGATGAGTGAGCATAGTCCAAGCAACTGCTTCTTTGTGTTGAAATCTGCTTACTACACCCATTGGACTTGATAGGCATGTAGCTTATCTGCCATCTTAATCATTTGAGCCTCAGAAACCTGAAATTAAGTTAGCTAAAAACTAATGGTGATGTCAGCTTCATTTCTGAAACTAGGCCATATGGTCCAGGGGAACGAAAACCTAAGCAGGAGAACTAACAACATGAAAAATCTCCTGAGATCCCATAATTTTTAAGGATCTTCAGCCTACCAGATAGTGCTGAATTTCACTGGTTAAATAGTACATCTTGGATTATTTATCCAGCTAAGTTGAGAATGATCTACCAAGGGCAGTGTTTAATTTGTAATGAAAGAGGTGCCAGAGCTCAAGCAATTTTTTTACGTTCATGTAGCAAGCCCAGAGGTGCCGGGGCTATAAACTGCCAAACCTGGAGATGCCGGGGCTCACCCCTGGCAAGCCGTGGCACAAATTAAGCACTGACCAAGGGGCTATGTTTCTAATGAAAGATCATGATGCTGCTAAACAAATTTTGCGTGCTAGAATTTTAGTGACAACAGGCCATCAACACAAATTAGGTCTTGAATTTGTGGATATTTCATTTAAGGCTATTGCTGGAGGAGCTGTTCTTTTAAACCCATGAGACACCATGTCTAAAGGTTTTATATTGCTGTTAATGTTTTGTATTGCCTATGAAGCCATTTTTTTTACTTTGGCTACTGTTGGAAATTATTTTGCCATTATATCTTTTGCATGATACTGTTACTCATAACTTACAATTATTTTCGCAGTTATTTTATGTTTATATTACATCATAAAAACATGTTACTTGAGAGTAAGGATTGCTCTGTGACTGGGCTTTATTTTCTAAGACTTGTTTATCATGTTTTGTTTGAACTATTTGTTATGGGTAAAAATTTATATGAATTTATCCTCGAGAATTGTTGTCAAACTGATTCTAATTTTCTTTGAATGCATTCTTGTAAGTAGTCACAGAATAGTTTGAACAAATATATTGCTGATTCTGAGTTTATCATATGCTACAGGCTGAGACTATTCACTAGTAGTTTGCTGTGTGGTTGGTCATCTAAGTCTCACAGGCCTCAGTTTAGGAAAGCATCCCAATTTAGGACCACACTTAAGTGCATGCTTAAAGTTAAGAGTAAATAGTGGTAAACTTAAATACATGTCTAATTGCTCTCAAATCAGGGCCAACATATAATTTCAGACCTTTTGCTTGATGACTAACACATTTGAAGCAGGGGACTAGTGAGAGCTGGTTGAAAATATTCCATTGACACATTTTTAGACAGTAAGTTACTTTTCAACTAACTGGGAATTTTTGGGAATTTTTTGGGGGGGAATTTTTTTTAGTTTTTTTGAAACCCTAAAACAGTTTCAGGTTATAAGTTTTCAATGAAAACCTGAAAAATCCCAACATTTTATTTTACTTTTATTTTATTTATTTATTTTAAGGCGGGAGGGATGCTGGAAGGCAGGGGAAAGAGCAACATTCTACCTAGCTCTAAAGTTGGTAGAATAACAAAGTAATGTTCTTAGGAATTTTCAGATAAGAGTCTCATGATAAAATTCACAAAACTCTTGGTATTTGGACACATTTTCTTGAATACCAGGAGTTTTCTGAATGCTCACCAATACTAACAGATACAGTAAAACCTCAGAGTTAAAAACACCAGAGCTACGAACTGACCGGTCAAACACACACCTCATTGTTAACCGGAAGTGCGCAATCAGGCAGCAGCAGAGAGACCCCCTGTCCCCACCGTCACACCCCTCCCCCCGCCCCAAAAAAAGCAAATGCAGTACAGTACTGTGTTAAACATAAACTACTAAAAAAAAGAAGGGAAAGTTTTACAAAAATTTGACAAGGTAAGGAAACTGTGATTGTTTCATTTAAATTAAGATGGGCAAAAGCAGCATTTTCCTTCTGCATAGTAAAGTTTCAAAGCTATATTAAGTCAATGTTCAGTTGTAAACTTTTGAAAGAACCACCATAACGGTTTGTTCAGAGTTATGAACAGCCTCCATTCCCAAGATGCTCGTAGTTCGGAGGTTCTACTGTATCTCACCCAATACGCATAGTGAACCAAACTCGCCACTTTTATTTGTGGGAAAAAAACCTCTAAAAATCAGCATTGAAGAGTGAGAGAAAACTGTTTGGTGATTTGTTTGTTTTGCTATTTGAACAGCGCTAACTGTTAAATGAGCAATGTGTTGTACTTAATTATTTTTTAAGCATGCAAATTATGCCAGATGCAATGTCTCACCTAAGTTGCGTACAATATTTGCTTTGCAAAGAAAAGCATGATTAAAGCTGTTTTTCTTCCGGGTTTGAATTTAAGAACAAAAATTGACCAAAAAGAGACAGAGATTTAAAATGATTGAAACTCTGTCCAAAAGCTGGTGACTGATGCATCTGATGGTTAAACGAGATACAAGAGAAATACTTTCATCATTTTCTAGGTTCTGTAGGATTATATATAAAGAATTCTCTTGCAGTATGAGGCCTTTTTACCTATTTCAAGCTGTTCAGAAAGAAATTCAGATAAGGCCACAAATCTTTTTTTCTCCTGAAAGGTGAGACTGATTTTTCCTATAAAGAGATACTCAAAGGGGTATCCTTTGTTATCACGATATTATAGCCAAAGTGGTAGTTATGCTGAAATAATTATACATTTTGAGACCTTCTGCAGAAGGATTAAGGTAAAGGTTATTGCAAGAGACCCTCACAGTACTGAATGAGTTGGGCTTAATGATCCAATAAATGAGGCAAGAATCTAAACAATCCTTACTACATTGTCTCATTCAAAAGCAGAGTTTTTTTTAAATGTGAGAGGTGGCAAAGGCACTTGTGACAGATGGAGCTAGGCACCTCTGCGTGCTTTTTGAGTCACAGCCCAAGCACACATTGTAACAAAGGGACTTCAGTGTGTATGGAGTGAAGTTAAGTTAAGACACACGAGAATTACACAGCAGCTGGTGACCATTTATGTGTGAGAAGTGAAGTGGTTGGAAGTTTGAACGCATCTTCTGGGCTGGAGTTCCTAATGTTGGTACCTCATCTGTGTAACCTTTGTCTGTTTTTTACTGTTTTGCTCATCCTTTTTCAAAGCATTAATAGAGACTGCCTGTATACAGTATATTAAAAAGTGATGTGGGGGGAGAATAACCTTTATCTGCCTCCACTCGGTCTAGTCCTTTAGCAGACAGAGATCCACATCACTGAAGCCACCATCATCTGACATGCTAGTTGTTAGTCTCATCAGAGTAAACACAAGGACTGAGTCTCCCCTCTAACTGTGGGGGGGTAAGTCTTTCCAAGAGAGGGCTCAGATATACAGGCAAGGCAGCAGAGAGGCCATGTTGTACCTGTTGTGTGGACAAATAGAGGTTTCTGGGGAAGTAAATCCAGCATCCTTCACCAGTGAATTTTTAACAACAAGGGGAGGTGTGATGGTTCTGTAAACTTCCCAAGGGATTCTGTCACTTGGGCATATTTAAAATGTCACTGTATAGCCCAATTCTATACAGACAGAAGGGTGAACTGGGTAACTACAGGGTTTATCTGCACTAACGCCTCTGATTCTGTAAATATTTTAACCAGCCAGGAAGAAAAGAAAGTACAGTAAAATCCCCTATGCTAAAATTTAAAAAAAAAAAAAGCTGAGGTACTTTCACAATCACCTATCTCTGTTGGAACAGAAATGCATAGTTTGCTTGAGGTGAAAAGCCATGGCTTATATATAAGTGGATCATCTTTCGAAGTTGGGGTTATCCCTCCTTCCCAAACTAAGCTTTCCCCTCTCATCTCCTCCAGTAAATGACTTAATGAGTTAAAATCCCAGGAGATAAATGGTGACTCATAGTATTTTGCTGTAAACAACAAAGGGGCCTTGACATCTTCCTTCAATAAAATCCTGTTTTATGTTTCCTGTGCTCCATTTGTCTAGCTTATGTTGCTGGGCTTATATCCAAGCAGATAAAAATCTTTCTTCTGTTCACATAAGTGCTTATTTTATATGTTTGGCTTCCCTCCGCTCTTGTTCAGTCTCTGTCATCCAGTGGAGTTGTAATAAAAGTTCCCTCGAGGCCACCTTCCTCTCCATCCCACTGCTTCCTCACGTGGATGTAGTAGACTTTTTACATTCACACACACGTTTGTGTGTGTGTGTGTGTGTGTATGTGTGTGTGTGTGTATGTGTGTATGGACACAATGTAGATGATAATCTTTTAACCTTTATGATGCTGGCGTATTCCCTGGTGTTTAACTTTTTGGAAACTGGTGAGTTCCTAAAATACTTACTAGTGAATCAATAGCGGGTATGCTATGCTGTGAGAAAAGTGTTTATGGGCAGCTGAGAGATGGGGCTGAATTGGGATAGTCTAACTGGCTCCATCTCTCCTCAGCCAGCACTCTCAACATTCCCACCTCCCTTGCTGCTGGATCCTGCCTCCATTTTTAGGTCCCGAAGTAGGAGGAGGCTGGGTTTATCAGTTGACCAGGCTGAGAGTGGGGTGGAATTGGCACAGTGCTGGCAGTGCTAGAGAGCGGAGTGAGCTGGGACCAGGTTGAGGTAGTGGTTTGGTATTGAGAGGGTTTTGATCTACCAAGATGGGAAGAAGAGCTTTTTTGGTGGTTATTGAGAGAGCTTGGAGAGGGATAGTTCCCTACCGTGTTTGTTAGAGGGGAGACTGCTGAGAAAATGGGATGAGAGAAGAGGTAAGTAGCAGAAGCGCGGGTCATAGGCCTTCAGAATTAATTGATACCAGACATGAATTTAAGATATGAACATAAGAAAGGCCATACTGGGTCAGAGCAAAGGCCCATCTAGCCAAGTATCCTGCCTTGTAACAGTGGCCAATGCCAGGTGCCCCAGGGGGAATGAACAGAACAGGTAATCATCAAATGATCCATGCCCTGTCACCCATTTCCATCTTCTGGCAAACAGAGGCTAGGGACACCATCCCTGCCCAGCCTGGCTAATAGTTCTTGAGGGACCTATCTTCCATGAATTTATCTAGTTAATTTTTGAACCCTGTTTATAGTCTTGGCCTTCACAACAGCTTCTGAAAAAGAGTTCCACAGGTTGACTGTGTGTTGTATGAAGAAATACTTCCTTTTGTTTTCTTTAAACCTGCTGCCTATTAATTTCATTTGATGACCCCTAGTTCTTGTGTTCTGAGGAGTAAATAACATTTCCTTATTTAGTTTCTCCATACCAGTCATGATTTTATAGACTTCTACCATATCCCCCTTCAGTCATCTCTTTTCCAAGCTGAAAAGTTCCAGTTTTATTAATCTCTCCTTCTTAAGCTGTTCCATACCCTTAATCATTTTGTTGCCCTTTTCTGAACCTTTTCCAATTCCACTATATCTTTTTTGAGATGGGGCGACCATATCTGCACTCAGTATTCAAGATGTGGGCGTACCATGGATTCATATAGATATTTTCTGTCTTCTTATCTATCCCTTTCTTAAGGATTCCCAAAATTCTATTCACTTTTTTGACTGCCTCTGCACATTGAGTGGGTGATTTCAGAGAACTATCCACAATGACTCCAAGATCTCTTTCTTGAGTGGTAACAGCTAATTTGGTCCCCATTATTTTATATGTATAGTTGGGATTATGTTTTCCAATGTGCATTACTTTGCATTTATTAACATTGAATTTCATCAGCCATTTTGTTGCCCAGTCACCCAGTTTTGTGAGATCCTTGTAACTCTTCGCAATTAGCTTTGGATTTATCTATCTTGAGTAGTTTTGTATCATCACATGGGTGCAAATTTCCACACAGAACTTGGAAACTTGATGCCATCTACAGATGAAAGGTACTTTCAGGGTTAGACCCTTGGGTGTCACTATTCCCTGGAAATAGTGCTGACTTTACTGGGTCACTTCTGGATTGTCATCAATAAAGCAATTGCATATGCCACTACATGCTCCTTTGTGTGTCCTTGTTCCAGCATGTGCAATCACACTTCACTTCTCTCTGTCAGTCCAGTTTACAATTCCAGAAGAAGTGTCCACAATTTTTCCTCTCAAATAAGGAATTAGGGAGCTTCTAGGTTATCTCTTCAAGCTAACAAATATTCCAAAAACTCCTTGACTGAGCTGCTCTTCTCTGACTATTGTTGTTGATGCCTTGAAAAGGGCTGGAAGATGGAGGGCTGAAGTGTGACACATTTAAAAAGGGCTCTTTATTTAGTTGGGGCTTATTTTTGTACATGATGAATATGGAGAGGAATGTATTCAAAGCACTGGCAGGAGCATGACTTAAAGTGCATCACTTTGTAACCTGTGCCAAAACAAGCTATGGATGAACTGGTTTAGATAAAGTAGATAAAAGGTCAGGTGAATTCTTATTCACCCACAATGAATTTGTACCAAATGTTTGGTGAATTGTGAGGAAGAGAGGTTGTTTATTTTTCCTCCTGAGCTTTGTGGTTTTCTACTGGGCTGTAACTGGCAGTACCAAAACACTTGAAGAGAGTCTGCTGTTATGATATCTTTGTCCTGATCAGAAATGCCTACAGGATATTAGCTCTTGGATGAAGAGCAACTGGCTCAAGCTGAACCCAGACAAGATTTAAGCATTGCTGGCTGGAAATGAGAAACACTTTGAAGAGCTGGCCAAGAGTTTGTCACTATCTTCCATCAAAGACATCCATCAAAGTGGCAAATGCCTCAGGTTCCTGTTTGACTCGTCACTAAGCCTGAATTGCCAGATAGCACAAGTTTCCAAAAATGCCTTCTTTCACCTCCATCTTGCTAGGGAACTTCATCCTTTGCTCCTGGATGAGGATGTGGCCACTTGTCATCTCCAAGCTTGATTACTGTAACTCGCTGTATCTAAAACTGAATGTGAATATGATGCACAGGGTCCAGCTGGTACAGAATACAGTGCACACCTTCTCCATGGTTCAGACTAGTATGAGTCTTTATTGCCTGTGCTTAAGTCCCTGCACTGGCTCCCAGTCAGTTTCTGATGCCAGTTTAAGTCTTGGTCCCAATTTTCAAAGCAATAGATGAAATCCCTGCTACACCAAAGACCAGATTTTGATCTATGAACTGCCCCAACAACTCTGCTTTTTTGGATAATGCAGATCCTAAGGCCCAGGATGAAGCATATGAGAGCTGGAGACAACATATTCTCTGTCAAGGGAATCAAGCTATAGAATGATTGTCCAGAAGCTATCAGGCGAATCTGGAGTCTGCCTATCTTTGGGAAACTTTGCAAAGCCTTCCTTTTGAGGGATCCCTTTCCACTGCAAGTGACACAATTTGAGCACCCTTTTATTCCTTAACTCTCACCCACACCAAAAAACCCTACCCAAAGCAGAGTTCTGACCCTATAAAAAGAGAAGAGCCAGAAACTCCATGAAGTCTTCTAGGTACTTTGTTATTGCTATTGATTTTATGTGGAAGGCGCTCATATAATATGGTGATGAGTGGCAATATAAAACCCTAAGACTGATAGAAATGGAAGGTATCAAAAGATGCCTGTTCATGAAATGTCCAGAGATGTTTGCAGATCTAAGTGGTTCAAATAGCATCCAGACTTCTAAGTATCTGTGAACTAAGCCTCTAAACTTTTGAAGGATTGATTGTCACTAGTCCAAGCCAATATAATCAGCTAGAGGCAGTGGCTTCATTAGATCTCTGTGGCCATATAGAACCCTTCTCTTCTTATGACTCCACACCATATTCCTAGATTGCCATCAGAAGCACCACTGTTCCTTCCGCATCTGTGGGCCACTGTCACTGCAGTGTCCATAAGTTGTAACAGAGGCTGAATTCTATTACTGCCTTTGCCTATTCCCTGTTTTCAGTTCTACTTCCTGGAAACCATCAGAGAGGTCCTCAGAGACCACAGCGTTTCACAAGTACAGGAAGATAAATGCTATAACTTTAGCAAGGATTAAGCTGAATGGGAGGGTGTCATGGGTAAGCTGAGGCGGAGGAGCTGTTTGATAGAGCCTCATGTTTAACTTTCTGTAGTGTTCCATGCCACCTAAGGACCAGGCATGGCTGGATGAGACTATCCTGCTGAAAATTGTACAGCTGTGTCCTCAGAGCCGAGAGCAGTCATAGACGTCAAGCAATGTGTCGGACTGAAATGCATGCCACCTACAGTAATTAACGCCAATGATGGACTTCTTGCACACATGGGTATGGTGAAAAGTACTCCATGTCTCTTGACAGTTCCTGGATGCAGCCAAAGTTCTAACACATCTGTCAAGGTTCCTTCCCCACTCTGAACTCTGGGGTACAGATGACCCACATGAAAGACCCCCAAGCTTGTTTTTACCAGCTTAGGTAAAAAAACTTTCCCAAGGCACAAACTTTGCCTTGTCCTTGAACAGTATGCTGCCACCACCAAGTGATTTAGACAAAGGACAGGGAAAGGACCACTTGGAGTTCCTATTTCCCCAAAATATCCCCCCAAGCCCTTACACCCCCTTTTCTGGGGAGGCTTGAGAATAAAGAAAATGAGCAGAAACCAGCCTTGGATTTTCAAGACCCAAAAAACCCAATCAGATTCTTAAAAATCAGAACTTTATTAGAAGAACAAAAAAAGATAAGAGAACAACTCTGTAAGATCAGAATGGAAAATAATCTTACAGGCAGTCAGATTCGAAACATAGAGAATCCCTCCAGGCAAAACCTTGAATTACAAAAAGACACATAAACAGGAATACACATTTCTTCCAGCATAGCAAATTTACAAGCCAAAACAAAGAAAACCTAATGCATTTTCTAGCTAGATTACTTACTAACTTTACAGGAGTTGAAAGGCTTGCATCCTTGATCTGTTCCTGGCAAAGGTATCACATGGACAGACAAAAGCCTTTCCCCCCCCCTCCAGATTTGAAAGTATGTTGTCCCCTCATTGATCATTTTGGGTCAGGTGCCAGTGAGGTTACCTTAGCTTCTTAACCTTTTACAGGTGAAAGGATTTTGCCTCTGGCCAGGAGGGATTTTATAGCACTGTATACAGAAAGGTGGTTACCCTTCCCTTTATATTTATGACAACATCTGTAGCCAAGAGGGATTTTGTTTCCAAAATCAGAATGAGGGTAAATGGCTACGTTATCTGCAGAGCCTCTGCAAATAACACTGTAATACGGATATAAATTTTTAGTTGTCAGTAGAAACCTAGAAATAACTACAGGATGAAATCCAACGGAAGCACACTTGAATTTTTCTCCTTTAATATGATGAAAGTAAAGGGGCTATGGTCAACCCTGATTAATTGAACAGCAATCAATTTTTTCACATTATCTGGGATTTTTAAAAAATATGATCCCTAAACCAGAAGAAAATTAAATCACCAAAATGGAGGCTTTCAAAAAGAAATTTCTTGAATGTTCCATTCTGCCCATATCATCATTTTACATGGTTGTACATAAAAAATGCAACTAGACTGAAAACATAAAATTTGATGATGAGATTATTTGAATAAATCAAAAGCTGCTTTCACTGTAAAGTAACATACATCGTAAATGACACTAAATGCTGTTTCAAATGTTAAATGGGGAATTCTTTAATGTCAATTGATATTTAATGGGTACAGTTGCACTGAGGTAGTACAAAATTGTTTGATGCACTGAAAACAAATTCCATTAAGTGAACTTGTGTTAAACACTCAACCATGTTGGTGTGACAGCTGCTATTTTGGCCAGTGAGGCAGGGTTTCGAACAAGGACTTCCAGAGCCAAATCCATAAGTGTCTACAAATCACAATATTGTGTGTGTGTGTGTGTATTGAAAGAGTGCAATTTCTGGCTCAGAAATGAGATCCTACTAATTAAATTTGATCTTTTCCAAATGTACTATGAGACAGACTCTCAATGACTCGTGTAACCAACAATTATCCTGCACGCTCTTCTATTGATGGGTCAGTCTGTCAGAAAGATTGAAAGCAGCCTTCATGGTAAATATTCTCTCATTTTGCCAGTGTTTTGTACTATACATCACCCATTTGGTGCTTTGTCACATGATGGTGATATGCAAATGCAAAAACAAGCCATAGCTTAGCAAAAGCACACATCGGTTTCTTTTCCTGGGTCTGCTTTCAGTTCACATACAAAAGGTGTACAACTACAGGCTTGCTTTATGGCCAGGAGTGTGTGAAACAGCAGCTCAGTGGTGGCGACTCACTCCAAACAGCTTTGCTATGCTGCCTCATAAATGCAACCATTTCTACACTGCCACATTTCAGTTGTTAGGGAAGGATGATCTGATGCTATCTGTGTTAATTTCTGATGCTCCAGACAGTTGCTCGCTTAGCTGAGTATAGCATCTAAGGAGAAATGGAAAGAGTACAGTTGAGCCTGAGGTGAAACTAGGGCTATTTTCCACCCTTCTGTCCATCATGGATTCAGTAGGAGCACAGAGAGGACAAGATGCTCTGGCTGTTCTACACTACAGGGAGGGGGGATCGATCTAAGTTACTCAACTTCAGCTACGTGAATAGCATAGCTGAAGTCAATGTACTTAGATCTACTTACCACGGTCTCTTCACTGAGGTGTGTCGATGGGAGACGCTCTCCCCTCGATTCCCCTTGCGCTTCTCGTTGAGGTGGAGTACCAGAGTTGACAGTAAAACGATCAGCTGCCGATTTATCATGTCTATACTAGACATGATAAATCAAGCCCCACTGGATCGATCGCTGCCCATTCATCCGGTCAGTAGTGTAGACAAGATCTCACAATGTGAGAGGAGGGCCTCTAGTGCTGCTGGCAGGTCTCTGTGTCCCAGAGGGAGTATATCTGGCCAAAGTGGAAGCAGCATGGCAAGTGGCTGCTCAGGAGGTGGGGGAGGGCACACTCCACTTGTCTACTGATGCATTACTTGCCACAGGAGAGCACGTTCCATCCCTTCACTTATCTCATTACGCATGGAAAAAAATACTACACCTGCTTCTGCCCTAATGCTTTCTCAACATCCCCAAATGTGACTTTGAATCTGAGATTCAGATCTAAGTCCGTTTGTCACAAGAACAAATTTTAATGTCTCTCCTCTCTAGTACCCTGAGCTGCTGCTTTCCCCTGTATGATACACAGGTACTGGCAGTATGGATGTAGCTCGGGGGGAGGGCAGTAATCTTATTTTATTAACTTATAGCTGTTGCTATTGTATTCACCTTTATAGTATCAGAGCACCTCACAAGCAACAATGAAGTAAGTTTCTTAACACCCCTATGAGCTAGGAAAGTATTTTCTCAATTTTTCAGATGGGGAAACAGGCACAGAGTGGTTTAAGGACTTTTCCAAACTCACACAGCAAGTCAGCAGCAAAGACAGGACCACAGCTCATCTCTCCCGACTCAGGGCACATAATCATGGTCTCTCCCGGTCTTAAAATCTATGAAGCTATGAATTTTAACCACAAGATCATCTTTCCTCTCCTGAGTAGAGCTGGGCAATATGTGGCTTACAAAACTCACCAGTAAGTGTTGCTTTTTTTATATGGATTTTATTAAGAATTCTCAAACTCAGCCCAGGTTAGTCAAAAATTTAGTCAAACTTGTTCCCGCTCCTGAACAAACCCCAGCCAAGTTGCAATTGTCCTACAAACCCGAGGAAACTTAATGTTTCCGACTAAGTTTCAAATCCCCAGAACACAAACCAAAACTTGAAAGTGTGCAGTCCACATGAAATGGGACACTTGTTTGCATGAACCCCTGCAAACCAAAGCTGCAGAGTTTCACATATGCCTAAAATTCCTGCAGTGAGAACTTGTGAGGCTAAGCCTATCATCCTTTGGCCTTGGTATGAGAGGCTAAGCCCTTGGTAAGGAGAGGCAGAGTCTGACCATGAAAATAGCTATGGGCCATTTAAAAACAGCAACAAACAGTTCTCTTACAGGATTTTAAGACAAGTCTCTGTTGTTTCAATTTAGTTGCTGATACCCTCTTCTCTTTAGCAAAGCAAGTTTTTGGTGTGGTGAAGATGGAATGAGGTGAAAGCCAGGATATTATCAAAGAAAATAAATAAATAAATAAAATACAATGCTAAAAAAGTATCGGAACACAAGAAGGAAAGAACAAAAGGGGGAGGAAAGAGGAAGAAAAACAAAACTAAAAGGGAGAAAGGAGAAACAGAACTAGGGAGAAGGCGTATGAAGGTAACAGAAACAGGGCTCTGTACTGTGTAAATTCTGTTCTTATAATCTGCCCCTGACAGACATGCAAAGCACAGACGTGAGCTGACAAGGGCTGGCTTTCATAAACTCCCCTGTTTAATTAGAAGAGAGGAGAGATAGCATCTTTTCTGACGAGAGCTACACAGTAAGGAGAGCTGCAGTCTGAAGAGATTTCTCCCTTCGAAGAGTTGGAATCATGGAGGGAAGAAACAGTGTTACTGGGACTGTAGAGACTCCCTTATTGAAATATCTGACTCACTCACTCTGCTACTCCCTGCAAGCAAATGAGCTTTGCTAGCTACCTGTACATTGTAAAGAACCTTCATGCCCTCCTTTATGTAATTTTCTTTATGGGATGAAATGTCTCCCAAAATTAGATTATTGGCAATCCTGGTCTCTCACTGACCTCTAGTTCACAGTTTTCTATGGCTTGACTGTCTGGACCTCCATGTCTTTAGTAGGTTGTACGGCTTTAGGTCTTATTAGTGTAGCTGTACCAAGGCTTTTGCACATGAGCAGAAGAGTAGCAAAGACCTAGAAAAAGAGAATCAGTATATCACTGAAAGGGTTGCAACAGATTAGCTGGAAGTGTCAAACACTGTCACCATGACTCAGGATCTGTTCCTGCTTCCACTCTTCATGTGTGCTGCACGCCTGAGGAAAAGTCTGAGAGGTCCCTAATGCGCTGCAGGAGACAGATCGTCAAAGGGACTAATAGTGCCCAGGTACATAACTTCAGGGTGCAGAGGAGTTCCTGCTATGCTTCCACCAGGGATATGAAATGACTACTTAGAACTTAGACTTTTCAGTACTACTGTAAGGATAGTGAGATACCATGATTACTACAGTACCTATGGCAGTGAATGCTGAAGATTCGTTATACCGCTTTGTGATGGGGTATACAAATCCCACACTGGGCAACAAGAAGTTAAGGAGCTGCTCTGGGCTCAAGCAGCTCCACCCCATCACATCTGCAAGGCATGCACAGATTGGATGAGGAGCTTAAAAGGGAAGCAGAGCTCATTTTTGGCAGACCAGGGAAGAGAACAGACCTTCAGCTCATGAAAAAAGAGCTGACTGAAGGCAGGAGCTTCCCAGACGACCGCTGCCCAGTGATCCCTCCCTGAGGGAAGGGAAGGCCAGGCCAGATTCTGATATACCTTAAGAGGGAATCATTCCCCTCTATTTCTATTAACTCAATTTATTTGTGTTAATTTCCCTTGCTTTTTGTTCATGGACTACCCTGGGGGGGAGAGACTTTGACCTGGCTGGAATGCCAGGTTGCAGGAAGAGGCAGACCGTGCAGAGACAGAATGACCATCGGCAGGAGACACCCAGTGGGAGGAGAGCTGCTATGCCATGCCTAGCCTCAAGGAGGGGTCAGCACTGCAGTCCATTCACACTCTTTCATGCTCTGTAGACTGTGATCTGATTAGACATCTCTGCCCAATCTCCCTTTTCTATAAGTTGATAGAAGAAGGTTGGGAGGGCCAGGACAGGATGTGGGCAAGCAATTGATCTCATCTCCCATGGGCTCCAGGGATGCAGTGTATCAACAAGATCTCTGGATACATGCAGAAACAGCTGGTATCTTTCTCTCCATGCACTAGGGATTGTGTACTAGTGACAGGAGAGAGCTAGTAACATGGTTAAGCAGATGGTGCAGTCTCCTAATGCTTCAGAGGGATGGTGGAAGTAGAGAGCATACCACATGGGGAAGTAGCTACGGGGATGGGCTCCTGGTGTGCAGGGTTGTGCTAGACCCCTTGCTTTCTTGTGTAAATCCCTCGGTCACCCACACTTAGAAAATGAGGTCCCCGAAAATAAACAGTCTATCTGGACATTTCCTGCTCTGAAGTGTGAATTCCTTTGAATAACATTTGAGCTCATGGTTTCAACCCCCTCAAAACAAACACACACAAACTAACAAAAACACACAGGATGGATCAAACTCTAGGATTGTAAATGACTTTACAGGGTCTTGTTCTGGTTGTATGACTGAAATCTGGTGCTGCCCCTCAGATGAGTGACCCAAGGCCATAATGGCCATCTAGAAAGTTAATTTTACTTTTTTTTTTTTTAAACAGAAGCTTATTCTGTTTTAATGTCAAAAAGTACAGTGTCTTAAAGGAAAGTTAACCAGAGTCCTTTAGTATAAATCAGGTTTAATTCTGTGTCGTTTTTCTGTAAATCCTGATTGTCCTATGCATACAGAACTGTTTAGAATCAGCTCTGTCTCATACATTTTGTTTTATAATGTCATAAAGGATTTTTTGTTCCAACTGTGAAGCTAATAGAAAGTTACAGAAGCTATCCAAAGCCATTTTAGAAGACATGAACTACACAGACAATGGGAGGGGAGAAGTGTTCCACTAAGCACTCTTCCTCTCGGTGGATTACAGTGATGACTGTGGCCCAGATTCAGACACTGTGTAAAGCAGCGCAACCCCATTGGCCTCAGTGGAACTACACAGACTTGCACTAGCATTGAGTTTAGCCTGTTATTTATATGGCTTCAGAGTAGCCACAACCACTCTATGGGTCAAATTCACTGCTAACATATGCAGGCCTCACTCCACCAACGTTGCTGCTGTTGGGTCTGCATATTCTACTGGTGAACTTAGCACCCCCACACATACACTCTCATTCATTACAAGCCTACAGTGCAATTGTACATGAGGAGAAAAGAGTCCTTTCAGATATACCTGGAATGACTGCCTCGTTTCACTACTAATGGTGACCTTTTACAGTGATATGTGGCTTTAGCTCTCAAGCTTACCTGAGTGAGGCATTGCATGACAGTCTGACAATAATGTGGCATTTGCCTCAAGGAGAATGTCCATTTGAAACAAGCACAGAGGCCCGGTCTGGCACTTATATGTTAAGATGTGGGTGGCAATGACATAGTTAGAACCGTTTCTCAGTGAACTCAAAACAATTTTGCTCCATTCATAACCTGTATTCAGCCCTTAAGATGTTAAATGTAACAAACTTGCTACACACTTTTTTGTATTTTGGGTACATTTTGTGCTTTTGTGACGACTCCTGGTTCTGTGGATGAGGAATTGGTTCTTTAGCTTTTAAAGGCTGAGGCCACTCTGCATTTGGAAATGAGCTTGAGTTTCAGAATTCATATTTGGATTGCAGACACCCCATTGTTTAGGAGTGTTATCCCTGGAGTTTTGTCCTGGCACTCTATTAAGATGGGGCCATTAGTGAAATTCGAATCCTGATTCAGCTTCTGAACTCCCCCAAAATTCAGCAGTGCTTGTATGCAGAGTTTGGTTTGGGATAAGTATTGGCTTATTAGTGCAACAATGGTTTGCTGAGATGCTAATTCTGTTCTGTCTGTTTTACTGAGGATTGGTGAAAGGTAACCATTCTCTTGACTGCCAAATAAACTTTGTGTGCCTCAAGCTTAACTATCACATCTAATACCTATTGTGCAACAATGCTACACTGTTAAAAAGTCATTGACGTCTAGGCATCTGTTCTAGGTTATATTTTAAAAGAAATTAGCTTACTATGAATAGAAAGGTCATGACAATTTTAAAGCAAAATTTCAGTGGAAACCGATGTATTTTGTTGGTTAAATATTCAAGATCAATGTTTTGAAACCCAGACAAAAGAGTGCTGCTCTGGCTGAAAACCAGCAAGTGAAACTGCCTGCAGTTTCATCGTCTCACAGCTGTGTGAAGTACCAAAAGTGTACTGTTGCTGTGCACTGTTAAGCGTGTTTCATATTCCACCCCACATGATTTGTCTAAAACATTAACAAAATTAAATATTAAATAAAATTTAAACATTTAAAACATCGAATACATCTGCATTTAGTAGGCAGTCAGCCAAATAGTCTCAACAAGTCACCATTAATTCTCTCCTTTCTCTGTAAAAAGAGGGATGAGGTCTAAAATGAGCCAGACAACCTAGAACACTTTTATGTCACTTCTCTTGTGAGTCCATCAGTTTGTGGATGGTTTAAGTTCTCATTTGAAGCCAGAGAGTTTGTTTTTGAATAACTTTTCAGACATAGAATGGTGCACTGGTGTTTTCCTAAATCTACAGATAATGCCTGATACAGTAGCTCTGAAAGAGAGGAGCTGACCATCTCAGCTGACTCTGAAGCCTAAGGAAAACGAAATACATGCCAATATAAACTTTCATTTCTGGTCACTTTATCAGGAACATCCTGCCTACTTGAGGTAGATAATACAGAAGTTAGAGATGAAAAAAATAGGGATCATATAGTCAATTCACAGTGCATGATGTTCCCCAATATGTTAGATGTTATATGGATCTCAGTGGTATAGACTGTTTATTTTTGTCTTTCTCCTCTGTTGCTCAGCTGGCTACTACTTTTCAATAGCTGTATACAGAATGGTGGAGGGCCACTCTGAGGAGAAGCCACTTTAGTCTCATCTGTTAACTGGTCTTCTCATGGCCTTGTCTTCTACTAATCCAGAATTTTCCTCCCTGTGTGTGTGGTCCCCCCGCCCCTCCCCAATTTATCTTTTCCAGTGTTTTTCCACTTCTGGAAGCATTGCCTAGGAGGTTGGACACCAAACTGTTTTAAGGGGCAGGGGCAAGTCCACAGAGAGAAAAATTTTTATATCCCTGCCTTCCAAAACAAGTGGGTGTGGCTCCCCTTTCCTTCTCTCTGAATTGGCAAAGGGCCACCCCATGAGAAGACCAATTAAAAAGTGAGACAAATTTGGCCTGTTCTAGGCCCATTCTATATGTCTAGAGATACACATATAGATATGTAGGCAGAGGGGTGTGTTTGTAAAGATCTTCAAGAGTCTTTAGAATCTAAAGTTTCTATATAACGTATGCTATGTTGATACCATTATCAAAGGGATTATTCCTGTTATCTTTGGCAGGGTGTGCAGGATTGTAATTAGCTGGAAAGGAACCTTGTGGAATCCAGCCTTCCTTCAGGAGAGAAAAAGGAAAAACTAATAGTATAATCTTAAATATTTTATTTGCAACTGGGTAATTAGTAGCAGTGATTTGCCCACTCTTCCTCACTGCCCTTCACAGATGTGCTGCAGGTATTACATTTCTGTGACTTATTTGTCACATCTCTGATTCTAACGTCTATGAGCAACCTGCAATGGGATTTAACAATACCATATTTAGACCTTGAGCTCATCCCCACTGCTCAACCCCACCCCACGTCCTGACTCTCCTCCGTGCCTCCTAGCAGCCTAAAATATTTTCTCCTGGGTTCTCATTAAAATTCAGATTGCTCTTTCTTTTCTTATGTTTTGTGCATGTGCATATGCCATAGCTTGATGCATTTTGAGAACATCAAAGATATCCCAGAGTTGTGAGTTCAATCCTTGAGGGGGCCATTTAGGGATCTGGGGCAAAAATTGGGGATTGGTCCTGCTTTGAGCAGGGGGTTGGACTAGATGACCTCCTGAAGTCCCTTCCAACCCTGATATTCTATGATTCTATGATATCTTGAGAGTGTTGCAGGACATACCTGTATATACCAAGGTGCGTGCCTCCCTTAGACACAGGGCCCATACCCCTCTGGAGAAACATCCATTTTCCATGCTAACCTATTGACAAATACTGGGGACTGTGTGATGACATCTTTTAAAAGCATTCACTGCTATACTAAGCCTTGGAGTCCTGCAGTAATGTCCTTTCCTTCTCTGACTCTGCCTGCTTCCAGTTGAATAAAACAAAGGATTAGAGAAACAGGAGTAATCTGTATATTTACAACAAAACATGAACAATACCTTGGTCAAAATATTCAAAAGTGACTAGTGATGTTGGGTGCCTTGGTTTTCAAGTGCCCAATCTGGAGCACTTTAAAGGGTTTTCAGAGTATGAGTGCACTCAGGTCTTTTTAAGTTCTCGTCAACTGAGACACCCAAAATCACTCATCACTTTTGAAAATGGAAGTGTTTATCATGTTTTATTGCATATGCATAGAGTATGTGCTGGTATATACAGTGGATATATGGGTAAATACACCAAACCAGCTTATTAAATAGAAACATTAATTTTTCCTTATCACTGCCTAGGGCTCTTAGAAGTTTTACCAACCCTGTCTCACTTATGAACTTCAGGCAAATTGTGTCTCTCTTGTCCCTTATATCCGTTAAGGGCCTGCAACCCCATAGTAGGCTATTTGGGAATTCTTACTCTCTTTACCACATCATTGAACTTCAAGTCAGTGTCCTTCTTCTCTTAGCCTTTTTGTGATATTCCCCAGCCTGTGATCTATTGACAGTGAGTCTAAAACCACCTGTCTTGCTCTGGTCAAAGTCAAGTATCAAAGTAAGAGATCTGGAGATTGGAGAAGAGCCCATCCATAGAAGGAAAGCTTCATCTGTTTTCCTATTGCTGGTCCACAAGACCCCTATGTTCCAGGATTGCTGGCCTGGAATATAAGCAAGATTCCAGGGTTAGTTCTAATATGCAGCATTCTGTAGCAAACGTCAGAGGCTAAATGTGTTTCCTTGCTTCACAATTCCTGACTTTGAGTCATTCTAATTATAGTGCATTCCTATTGGGACAACAGCTATTAGTGTGTCCAGTTGTGTCTTGGAAGTGTCATTCGTGTCTTGATGATTATATTCATCCTGTGATTTCACAGGGCACAGCTGCTCCTATCTCTGCCTGGTTCTCAGACTGCAGTGGAAGTGTGAGGATGTGTGAGCCTGGTGACAGTGAAGACAGAATTGCAATTGCTTATTTGTTCAGTTGCAGAGTAAACACTACAGCAAAACCCAGAATGAGTCATTACATTAAAGGCTGACCTTTGAGATCCACCTTGTTTTGTTTTTATAAAATGAAGATGAAAGTCAAATGTATTAATTCCAATCATTTTGAAAATTAAGGTCAATACAGTGGCTTTTAAAAGCACATCTGTGAGGAGTGAGTGGTAGGGAGTTGCATTGCTTGAGCTGCAGTTCCTGGATGTATTTCGTCAGCAGAGCACTGAGGTGAACAGAATCTCTCTGAAGAGATACGGTAAAGAGGGGCAAACTCCATTTCTGCAACTGCCATGTGCTGAAACTGTGCAGCATGTGTTCTCCTCCAGTACTGGCCTCCAGCTGTTGCAGAAGTGGAAGGAATGATCATGACAGCTGCTCCACCTTCCTGCCCAGCTTGGGCTCACAAAACACAAGTATCAAAATTTTGTCTCTTCCCCTCTCCTCTGTGTTCCTCCCCTCACCTCCGGCCTGTGCATGAGCAGCTGGAATCTGGTCCTAAATCCTTTTTCAACTTAAAAGAAAACATTTGTCAAGTACGTGCGTGTGCTAAGATTATTAGAGTTTAGTTCTCCTGGAGCTTGGCCTTAATGAGAAACTAAAAATGGATCAAATTGGTTGATCTTTCCTATACAGGAAGTTTCTCTATTTAAGATAGAAAAAGTTGCTTTTCCTGGTTCTAATAAATTCCAAACCACGGATTCATTAAAGGAAAGGTATCTCAGTGCTGTGTATTTAAGAAGAACAAAGGTCACTGAATCCCAAAAGGAATATTTCATACAGGAGAAGGTAGCCTTCATAGTTTCTTTAAATTGATACCATAAGAAAAAGGGACAGCTGAATTCATATGATTTATGCTCTCAGGGCTAAATTCAGAAACAAGTGTAAGTGGGTATAAAGAATTCTAAAATGGTATAAGTTATAGTGCTCCAGACCATTCAGCATGCAGATTACACTAATTTAGATACCCTTAGACTCCCTCACATACTATATTTTTCCACATGGCTCCTGCCTCCTTCAGTACCCAGGATGGACCGTGCTCAGGGAATGCGTCAAGGTTGTGTGTATTAAAAGAAGGACCCTTCCTCGTTTGTCGCATTAGTTGGATTGTGTGTACTAGCTGTTGTACTGGGGCAGGGGACTGCAAAGAGATGACAATCTCATAGTTAAGGCAGTTGAATGTTGAGAACAGGATTCTACCTCTGCTGTGGAGTTCCTATGGGATGCTGGGCAAGTTACTAAAACCGGGGTGAAAGTAAGTCAGGACACTTACCAGTATGGGGCTGGGGTGGCTCTGGTCCCCAGAAGGGGCGGGGCCTCGGGTGGAAGGGGCGGGGTTGGGGAGGGGGTCAGCATCCCCCAGCCAGTCCTTTCAGGCCATCTGGCCCACACGGCCAGGGGCTCCCATGTTGGTTTAAAGGCCCCGGGGCTCTGGATGCCACTGCTGTGGCAGCGGTGTCCAGAGCCCCCGGCCCCTTTTAAATTGCCGGCCCCAGGACAGCTGCTCCCTTTGCCTTCCCCCCACACACCCGTCAGTGGCTGGGTGGGAGCAAAATGGGCAGGGACGTTAAAGCACTCCAGGGTCCTTTGCCACGGCAGGGCTTTAACACTGCTGCTCCCACCCCCACCCCCTTCCATCGGTGGCCCTGCTGGTACAGACCCTACCAACAGGGCCCCCGACAGGGGAGGCAAAAGAGGCAGGGACATTAAAGTGGCAGCACTTTAATGTGGGCTGGGTATGGGCCGGGGCCGGTTCTGACCAGTATGCAGTACCAGCTGGTACTGGCTCACTTTCACCTGTTTCTCGTTTTCTGGGTGCTTGACTCGAGACACGTGATTTGAGATTTGCAAAAGTGTTGAGCATTCATAATTGCAACTGAAGTCAATGGGAGCTGTGCTCTGAACAAATAAAGTGCTATAAAATGCAAATTTCTCTGAAAAATCAGGCCTTAGGCATCTCAAATAGGACTTTCGAAATTATCAGACACTTTGGAAATTAATGCCTCTCAGCCTCTGTTCCCAGTTGGTAAAATGGGAATAGAAATACCACCTTACCTCACAGGCATTTTGAAAGATAAATTAATTAATGTTTGTGAAGCACTTACATACTATAGTGATGAGCACCAGAGAAAAACCTCTGAGGAAATAATAATTCTGTCTTACAGAGCAGGATTTGAATAGTGTGCAGTAAATAAGGCCTTTGAACAATGAGGAAAAAACAAAACATTGCATGATAATCAGTGAACAAACACTTATTCTCCTGTGCACTGAATGAAGCAGGTGTCAGGGGCCTGAGCTGAAATGCAGATCTGTTGGCTCCTTGTATCCAATCTTGCGGGCCAGTCAGTCAAGTGATTCTGCAGCCACCCAGCTGGGCTCATTAATCAGGCTAAGGGCTGAGCTGGCTAGCCCCAGGCTGAGTTAAGGGAACTAAAGCCCACAGTTCCTGACAGCAGTTGTTCCGTAGGAAAAAAATAGTATGTAATGATGTAACTAAAGACTGTATCATAGAATCATAGAATATCAGGGTTGGAAGGGACCTCAGGAGATCATCTAATCCAACCCCCCTGCTCAAAGCAGGACCAAGCCCCAGTTTTTGCCCCAGATCCCTAAATG
This sequence comes from Caretta caretta, assembly GCF_965140235.1. Classification (NCBI taxonomy): domain Eukaryota; kingdom Metazoa; phylum Chordata; order Testudines; family Cheloniidae; genus Caretta; species Caretta caretta. The sequence goes on along the minus strand of NC_134206.1, from coordinate 238,266,954 downwards.
GCCCCCTCAAGGATTGAACTCACAACCCTGGGTTTAGCAGGCCAATGCTCAAACCACTGAGCTATCCCTTCTTCCCCCCCCCCAATGCATATGAGAATGCATATGCATGAGGGAGCCGAAATTAAAGGTTGAACAGCCATCCTTAATGCTGGCATTTCCTAACTTTTAACTGTATATACCTGCAGGAGTATATATTAGCCTGCTTCAGCCCAGTATTGTTACTCACACAAAAGTGATTTACTCTGGTTTTGTGGAAAGGGTGAATTTCACCTCCTGTGAGTTACGTAAGCTAGAAATGACATGTTTGCTTCTTTACATTGCTATAGTTGAGTCAGGTTGAGTCTGCACAACAGCTTGAATTGCGCCAGCAACAGTCATGTTCAAAAAACAGTGATCAAGAACAGTTCTGCTAGAACTGGGCTAGAATGGTTTCGCTGTTCAGCACGGACAGTGATTTTTAAGAAATATCTGTTCCGGTTACAACTGTGGTAAGTCACACTATGGAGTCTAAGGCATAGGTTTTGAACCTCAGCAACTCTAGCTGGCATCGGTCATAATGCACGAGCTGTTAGAGTGAGTGAGGATTGGAACGGAAGCTCTGCCACTAAGAGTGTGGAGTCCGTCTGTATGCTGGAATTCATCTCCCACAAGACAGTGAACTGACAATTCATATTCTCGTTCAACCCAGGATATAATTATTTGTTTGCAATAGACTGTACTAAGAAGTGTTATTTCCAACTTCCGGGGGGAGAGAAGATGACAAACTTACTTCTCGTATCTCCTCTCTTACGTGTCTAGGCATTACTAGCAGAACACTACAGGTACTTTCAGTGTTTGCAGTGCTTACAAACCTGTAAAAATTCAGATTTTTTATGCTATTGGGAAGGTTTGTCAGAAACCAGCAGGTGATATTATTCTGTATTGAATTGTCACTTTCTCTTGGTGGCAGAGGAAGCTCCAGGGGAGCAATTGTCTTCATAAAAGGCAACAAAGAGAACAAAAAAAGTCAGCAGGGAAAAATTCATGAAATCCTTACACTCTACTTTTATTCAGTTAAATCTGAACACAGATTTCAGGCACAACATATATAAATGCTTGGCTGTAGTAGCTTTATTGTAGTACAGTGACAAAAAGGGGCAGAGTTAAGGTGCGTTGGGGAGCCCCAATTTATGTTCTGCCATCTGTGCAATAAAATCTTTTCTCTGCTAATGTGTGTCCTATTAATATGTGTATGCATGTTGTTTCCTTTAACCCTTAAACTTGCTAGGTTTCAGGTGGACAACCTTAGATAACTAAAGCTGTTCTTAGGGTTCAGTGGCCAGGTCAGCTGGGGAAGTTATTTTGGGGATCAGGCAGGATTACTGGCAGAATGGGATGTTTTGGGGGTGGGGTTGTGGGAGGATCATGAGGCTGGGAGTGGTCTAATGCTGCTTATAGAGGGGTAGAAGAACAAAACAGGAGATGGGCAGAAAGCTGATGACAAATGAGCTCTATATCTACACAGGCTGAAAAAAAGAAGACTTTTTTTTTCAGTTGAACTAGCATACACCAAGACCAGCTCAAATGATCTTAAAGGTGTTGAACTGTCTCTACTTGGATGTTAAAGGTGAAGGGGCATAGGGGTTTCCAATTGAGTTAAATAAATTCAATTGCAAAAAGCATATTTTTCCCCATGTGGACAGGGCTGTGGATGGAGAAGAAAATTGGATGAGGCTCAAAAGATTAATATACCTGTTACGCTACCCCACCCCCTAGTCAAGACATGTTGATGATGACTCGTCATAAAACTTCCCCAAAGTTCGTCAGAATCAGAACTGGGTTTTTAGTCTGGATCCACCTCTGACAAAGAAGAGATGGATGCAGTGGATGCACTTAAAAAGTTAACTCAGGGTTTAGAGGTTTTATGGATTTCAGGAATATTCCTGCACTTAAAAATGGTGAATACAGCTGAAACTGGTAGCACCTTTAAGACCACGATGAACTTTTAAAATGTATCCGCTGTATGCAAAGTCTGTTTGTGCACATGTGAAGTTGCTGGGGTGGGTATTGTGTGTGTATATGTATAAAACTGAACAAAAGAAAGTAGAAAATACATTCTTCTGACAAATGTTTCTTTTAGAAATAAGAAGCAAGTGCAGAAACTGCTCTGTGGATGGCAATAAGAAATAGCAGGTTCCTATCGATTTTACACTCTTGGAATCTCATTAGTTATCAGATGAGACTTGACTACTGCCAACAAATAAACAACATTTTTTCCATTCTCTCCTGTTAAACTGCCCAAAGCCACCAAATACAGATTAGTCTGGAGTATGTCCATTGTTCTTGTTAGAGGTGGTATAAAAAAACATCAGTTTTAGGTACACAACTTTTTTCTCCCTCCTCCCTTCAGGCTTTTAAAGGATGCACAGAATGAAGCTCATTTCAAAAGCTGGTATCAGAAACTACTAGCTGCTGTCCAATTCTGCGCAGGAAAAACCTTAAATGATGAGTTTTCTAAGGAGAGGAAACTTATCAAAATTCTGGGAGATGTTGCTGAAAAAGTCAAGGCTGCCAGCGACCCCAAAAAACAGGTTTGTTAAGACTTTTTTTTCCTTTGCCTCTGTTTTGTACAAATAACTTTTAATTTTGAAGCGATAGCATCTATCTCCAAAATTGCCCTTTGTTATAGTAAATAGCTCCATATTTTGAATAAAAAGTCCCCCAAAGTTTGTGCTATTCTGCACTCATGTACACATTTATTGGTTTGTTTCTTTTTGTGGGAGGAATGTAAACTCTGCCCTCTAATTAGTAAATCCCAAGTAAATATGCGTAAATCCCAAGGCTAAGCTTCTTAATCGTATACAGTGGGTACCATTCCAATCTTCCAGTTTGCCTTGGAAAAGCAGATAAACACCTCAGCATTTGTGGCAGTCTATATACTTAGCATAGTGGTCACCAAGAATCCTATAATAATGTAAAAAGAAAAGGAGTACTTGTGGCACCTTAGAGACTAACCAATTTATTTGAGCATAAGCTTTCGTGAGCTACAGCTCACTTCATCGGATGCATACGGTGGAAACTGCAGAAGACATTATATACACAGAGACCATGAAACAATACCTCCTCCCACCCCACTCTCCTGCTGGTAATAGCTTATCTAAAGTGATCACTCTCCTTACAATGTGTATGATAATCAAGGTGGGCCATTTCCAGCACAAATCCAGGTTTTCTCACCCCCTCCCCCTTTCCAAAAACCACACACACAAACTCACTCTCCTGCTGGTTTGAGTTTGTGTGTGTGGTTTTTGGAAAAAAAAAGGGGGGGGGGTGAGAAAACCTGGATTTGTGCTGGAAATGGCCCACCTTGATTATCATACACATTGTAAGGAGAGTGATCACTTTAGATAAGCTATTACCAGCAGGAGAGTGGGGTGGGAGGAGGTATTGTTTCATGGTCTCTGTGTGTATATAATGTCTTCTGCAGTTTCCACAGTATGCATCCAATGAAGTGAGCTGTAACTCACAAAAGCTTATGCTCAAATAAATTGGTTAGTCTCTAAGGTGCCACAAGTACTCCTTTTCTTTTTGCGGATACAGACTAACACGGCTGCTACTCTGAAACCTGTCATAATGTAAGTATTTGTAAAGGCACAGCCACAACTGTCAACTATTTTTAATGAGCTGTAATACCTGAGCCACAGTTAATGTCTTTGGTCCATATTCATATCAAAATATCCATAACCTTTTGAGCCACATCACTAAATGTGGCCAAGGATGATGTCTCCAACATCCATCAATCTATTAACCCCAGATAAAGCCCAAACCTCTTCTGAAAATGTTTACCTTTTGAACTTAGTTTGCTTATAGCAGGGAGATCTCAAGACTCTAGTGCAGCAGTTCTCAAACTTTAGCAACCCAAGGACCCCCGTTTTGATGTAAAATTTTCAGCCCCCCCCACCACCTCCAAACCTCCCCACTCAGGCCTTGCCCTGCCCCTTCTCCAAGGCCCCATCCCCTGATCACTCCATCTACCCTCCCTCCATCGCTCGCTCTCCCCCCGCACCCTTACACACTTTCACCAGGTTGGGGCACAGGGTTGAGATTCAGAAGAGGGTGTGGGCTCTGGGAGAGTTTGGGTGCAGGAGGGGGTGCGGGCTCTGAGAGGAAGTTTGGGTGCAGGCCCTGGGAGGGAGTTTGTGTGTGGGAGGAGGTGAGGGGGATGGGTTCTGGGAGGGAGTTTGGGTGCGGGCTCTGGACTGGGGCAGCGGGTAGCAGTGTGGGAGTGGGTGAGAGCTCCAGCTGGGCTGTGCTTACCTCTGGCTGCTCCCAAAAGAGACTGAGGGGAACAGGGGGTCTCTGTGCACTGCCTCTGCCCGCAGGCACCACCCCTGCAGCTCCGATTGGCTGCAGTTTCTGGAGTCAGCACTCACGATGGGGGCAGCGTGCAAAGACCCCTTGTTCCCCAGGGCCTCAGGGACATGCTGGCAGCTTCTGGGAGCGGCACAGAGCCAGGGCAGGTAGGAAGCCTGCCTTAGCCCCACTGCACTGCCAGACGTCTAGCTTGCAGGAGGCACTGGGCGGGAGAGGGAGGAGTTGAGGGGGAGGAGTTGATCAGCAGGGCCTGCAGACTCCCATGGAAACCCTCAGGGGCTTGCGGACCCCAGTTTGAGACACGCTCCTCTAGTATTTAGTGTCTCTTTACAAGTTTAATGTTAGATTTCTGGGAGATGCTAAGTGCTTCCTTTGAGATGCTGAGCATTCTCAATTCTCAACAAAGCCAATGGGAGCGGAGAGTATTTAACATCTCAAAGAAGGCACTGCCCACATCACACCTATTAATAGATAGAAGATGTATCCCCTGTTCCAAAGGGCTTGGATACTTCTCCTCCAACATATGCAGTTTGCATGAAGCTCAGGCACATTCTAACTTTAGCCCACGTGGTTACTGAAGTAGCCATTATTGTTACTTAGCTGACGGCTAAACTCTTTCTTGCTGAGATCTCAACTAGACAGACCAGAGAGCCAAATAAAGTTAAGACCTATCACTGCATGTTGTCAGAGTCTGGACTCTGTTTTGCCTCTACTAAGGACTCAAGGATTTTAAAAAGAGAGAGAAAACTTAGAGTCATAGATTTTGAGATCAGAAAGGACCATCGTGATCATCTAGTCTGAGCTCCTGCACAGTGCAGGCCACAGAACTTCACCCACCCACTCCTATAATAGACCGCAACCTCTGGCTGAGTTACTGAAGTCCTCAAATCATGGTTTAAAGACATCAAGTTATAGAGAATTCACCATTTACTCTAATTTAAACGTGCAAGGGACTCATGCCCTGGGCTGCAGAGGAAGGTTAAAAAAAATATCCCAGGGTCTCTGCTAATCTGATCTGCAGGAAAATTCCTTTCCAACCCCAGATATGCTGATCAGTTAGACCCTGAGCATGTGGGCAAGACCCACCAGCTAGACCCCTGGGAAAGAATTCTCTGTTGTAACTCAGAGCCTTCCCCATCTAGTGTCCCATCACCGGCCATTGGAGATATTTGCTGCTAGCAGTTGCAGATCAGTTACATGTCATTGTAGGCAGTCTCATCATACCATCCCCTCCATACATTTATCAAGATCAGTCTTGAAGCCAGTTTTTCCCCCACTGCTCCTAGGGAGGCTGCTCCAGAACTTCACTCCTCTATCTTCGCCTAATTTCAAGCCTAAACTTGCTGATGGCCAGTTTATATCCATTTGTTCTTGTGTCTACATTGGCGCTTAACTTCAGTAATTTCTCTCCCTCCCTGGTATTTATCCCTCTGATGTATTTATAGAGAGCAATCCTATCTCCTCTCAGCCTTCTTTTGGTTATGCTAAACAAGCCAAGCTCTTTGAGTCTCCTCTCATAAGATTGGTATTCAATTGCTCGGATCATCCTAGTAGCCCTTCTCCGCACCTGTTCCATCTTTCTTCAATTTGGAAGACCAGAACAGCATACAATATTCCAGATGAGGTCTCACCAGTACTTTGAATAATGGTACTAACATTTCCCTAACTCTACCGGAAATACCTCGCCTGATGCATCCTAGGACTGCATTAGCCGTTTTTCACAGCCTTTTTCACAGCCGTTTCACATTGTCATCTTGTGATCAACCAATACACCCAGGTCTTTCTCCTCCTCTGTCACTTCCCACTGATACGTCCCCACCTTATAGCAAAAATTCTTGTTGTTCGTCCCTAAAAGCATGATCTTGCACTATTAAATTTCATCCCATTTCTGTTACTCCAGTTTTGAGATCATCTTGTCTGATATTCCTGGTCTCGTCTGTATTGGCAATTCCTCCCAACTTTGTGTCAACCTCAGTTTTATTAGCACACTCCCACTTTTTGTGCCAAGGTTATTAATAAAATGTTAAATAAGATTAGTTCCAAGACCAGTCCCTGAGGAACTCAACTAGTAACTTCCCTCCAGCATGTCAGTTCACCTTTCAGTGTGACCCATTATTGTTTCTGCTTTAACTGGTTCCTTATACACCTTTCAATTCTTATATTAATCCCCATCTTCTCCAATTTAACTAATAATTTCCCATGTGGAACTGTAGCAAATGCCTTACTGAAATCCAGGTAGATTAGATCTACTACATTTCCTTTGTCTAAAAAAATCAGTTATCTTCTCAAAGGAGGAGGTCAGGTTTGTCTGGCACAATCTATCTTTTGTAAAACCATTTTGTATTTTATCCCAATTCCTGTTTACCTCTATGTCCTTAACTACTTTCTCTTTCTAAATTTGTTCCAAGACCTTGCATGCTATTGAGGTCAAACTAGCCAGGCCTATAGTTTCCCAGATCTATTTTTTTTTTCCTTTTCTTAAAAATAGGAACTATATTAGCAGTTCTCCAGTCATAGGATATGACCCCCAAGTATACAGATTCATTAAAAATCCTTGCTATTGGTCTTGCGATTTCATGTGCCAGTTCCTTTAATACGTTTGGATGGAGATTTTCCAGGCCCACCAATGTAGTCTGATTAAGCTGTTTGAGTTTGAATTCCACCTCGGCTGTGGTAATTTCTACTTCCGTATCCTCATTGCCATGAGGCACCCTGCCACTACCCCTAAACTCTTCAGTAGCCTCATTAAAAACTGAGACAAGGTATTTGTTTAGGTTTTGGGCCATCCCTAGGTAATCTTTAATCTCCACTCCATCCTCCGTGCTTAGTGGTCCCACTTCTTCTTTCCTTCTTATTTATATGGTTACAGAACCTTTTACTATTGGTTTTAATTCCCTTTGTAAGATCCAACTCTGCTTGGCTTTTGCTAGTTCTCACTTTATCCCTACACTTTCCGACCTCCAAGAGGTAGCTTTCCTTGCTGATCCTTCCCATCTTCCATTCCTTGTAGGCTTTCTGCTTTCTCTTAATCACCTATTTGAGATGCTTGCTCATCCAGCTTGGTCTGCAACCCTTCCCTAAGTATTGTTTCCCCTTGCTTGGGATGCAGGCTTCAGACAGCTTCGGCAGCTTTTACTTAAAGTAATTCCAAGCCTCCTCCACATTCAGATCCAGGCCACTTCCCTAACTAATTGCCTTAATTTTTAAAGCTAACCCTTTTGAAATCAAGGACCCTACTTGCAGATCTATTTTTTGTTTATCCTTCCATTTAGTTTAAAATGTATTAGCTCATGATCACTCGAACCAAGTTTGTCCCCTACAACCAGTTCTTGTATGAGGTCCTCACTACTCACCAAAACCAAATCTAAAATGGAATCATCTCCTGTTGGTTCAGCAACTATTTGGGGAAGAAATCTGTCAGCTATCACATTCAGGAAAATCTGGGCCCTACTATTAGTAGTAGCACTTGTCCTCCAATCTATATGTGGAAAGTTAAAGTGTCATATAATCACACAATTCCCAGTAGTATTTATTTAATTAAAAACATTAGAGGTCTCTTTCCATATCCAAATCAGATCCTGGGAATCTGTAGCACACCCCAAGCGCTATCCCAGGAGAACCACTAGTAGCTTTCTTCCCCAAAGTGATTTTGGCCCAAACAGACACTGTCTTATCAATTCTATCACTTCCAAATTCTTTACAGTCTACCTCATCATTGATATACAAGGCTACCCTACCACCTTTGCCTTTTTCTGTCTTTCCTAAACAGCACATACCCTTCAATACCTGTACTCCTGTCATGACTACTATTCCACCACGTTTCTGTTAGCCCCATAATATCTGGTTTCAGTTCTTACACCAGTAGCTCTAGTTCCTCCATTTTCTTACCCAGGCTCCTTACATTGGTGTACAAACATCTTAATTGTTGCTGCTTTGCTTCACCCACGTTCCTTGCCCAATTGGGTACAGTCATTCTACTGCCAGTGTCACCTATTTGACTGGTTTCCGCACTGTCCTTCCTCTTAATGTCCATTCTCCATTACTGTTTCCTTTCTTACTTGATTTTCCTCCCTTTCAATGTTAGAATCAGGCCTGGAGATTACATGAGCATTTCCCAACCATCTCCCCTGAACTCCTACTTTAAAGCTCCTTTAGTCAGTTGTGCCAGTCTCCATCCCAGAAGTCTATTTCCCTCCCTAGTCAGGTGGATTCCATCCCATTAATGCCTCCCAGTGGTCAGACATCCCAAAGTCCTCCTTATAGCACCACTGCCTGAGTCATCTGTTGATCATCATAATCTTGTCCTGCCTTCATTCTCCTCCTCTAGGGACAGGCAGAATCCCACTGAAGATGACCTGAGCCTTCATTTCCTTAAGCGTCTTCCCCAGCCTGGCGATTCTCCCTTGATATGTTCCAGCTAGAATCTAACAGTATCATTTGTTCCCACATGAAGGACTATCAGTGGATTCTTTCCTACTCCCATTAGGATCCTCTTCAGCTTCAGGTCCACATCCTGTATCTAAGCTCCTGGAAGACAGCACACCCTTCTGTTCTCTGGATCAGCTCTGGTGACAGGCCTGTCTGTTTTTCTTAGCTGGAAGTCACCAGTCACGTAGGCCTGCCTTTTCCTTGTGATGGTGTGATTCTCCAGCGTTTCTCCTGTTCTTTCTGGCTGAGAGTCCTTTTGTCTTTTATTTTCCCTTGAAATCTTCTGCGAGTCTTCCTGTATCCTCCTGGGACTCTGAACTCTGGGTATCTCCATTGGCTCTTCCCCTCTTCCTGTAGGACTAGCTGCTCTTCTTTCTTCCTTGTCCTCCCTCCTTCAGTTACAGCCTGCTCTGCCCCTTCTTCTTTTTCCAACTCAGCAAACCTGTTCCCTTTAACTAGCCGGTCTTTTCCTCGGCTTGATTCTCGTAGCCACATGCTTCCACTGGCCACTTTCCTCAGCCAGAAGTCTTCCCCACCGAGTTCTTCAGTCCAGCTTTCATTTTCCCTTCAGCCTCCATTTTCCTTTGTTCCATCATTTGCTCAAATCCCCTTTGAAACTCAACCATAGTTTTCACCTGCATCTCCAAGCTTTGGATCTTCTCATCCATCAGTACTATCAGGCAGCACTTCATACAAATGAAGCACTTTTCAGGTACCTTGCTCCAGGATCATGTACATTCTGTAGCTTCCACATCCCTGGTCATCTTCATTGTCTCTTCCAGTGCTTGGGTCACTGCCACTGCTGCCTCTGTGTCTGTCTTAGCCTTCCCACCTAAAATCCTGCCAAGGAAAAAGAAAACAAAAACAAAAACCAAAACCAAAACAAAACCAGAATGTCCCACTTAAACAAACTTCGAAGAAAAAGACACAATGATTTGGCAGAGCGAAAGAGAGTGTGTGCCATTGTAAGAAGAAAGCAGTAGATGTGTGTGACACCTTTTTGGTACATCAGCTAGACCTCAGAGACCAATCAAGAGGCTGTAAAGCCAGAAAAACCCAAACCTTGTAATTGGCATACCCACACTTAGCAAGGGGAGGCAAGGCAACAGTCCTGAAGCAATAAACCACCCATTGTGAACTTGGTTAGAGAAAAATGTCATAAGAAAAAAATGCTATTCAGAACAACAGGGGCGTAGCTAAAAAGCCCCCAAGGAGGACACTGTAGACAACAAGGACACAGACGCAGACCATGATCACAATTCTTAGTCTCAGTTACTGCACACTGGTGCCATCCCATTAACTCTTATGAGGCTGCATTGATATTACTAAGACCAGAAATTTGATTCACTATCTTATTAAAATATAGCAAGAGAGTTGGCAATTAAAAAACTGCTGTGATGTTGTTTCAAGTTGTCATAATGATTGATCTCTCACAGGAGGTGCTAAAGATAGAAATCAACAAACTTAAGCAGTTCTTCCATGAGGTAAATGTTTGCCGGCTTCCCCTGAATCCTGCACTTGTTGTACGAGGCATAGATGCAGATGTAAGTCCATTTTACTCTATAGAGTATTTTATTTTTAGAGTAATGAGTACTAGTGAATGAACTGTTGTATGAACTAGGTCATGATCCTGCAAATCTTTACTTATGAGTATCCCCTTTAACGGTCGGCATTAGACAGGGGTCACATAGGCAGCCATTCACAGGACTGATATTTTTAGCGATGTCTTCAGCCCAGCTAGGGGGAGAGGTGGTATTTGCCGATTTAAGTGTCTCTCTCTCCCCTTACAACATCAGCGTGGCAACAGAGACTCCAAATTGTGACTAGCATGGTTCCAGCCCAGCTTTTCTCAAAGCAGCTTTTGAGGGGAATGGGGTATCTGCTTCTTTAAAAGTGCCCCCTGAAGCAACAGCTGGTTGCTGCCACACCAGTGCAGATTCTTGCTGGCAGCTTTTCCTCCCTGAACCTGACAGCTTTCGGAGATGAGGGGTGCTTAGCTGTAGCACTGGCCCTCCTCCCATTGAACCTGTGAGATTTTGCATGGTAAATGTTTGCAGACTCAGCCGCCTGTGCTTACCTGTGCAAGTTATCCTTATTAAAAACTACTGCTGAATGGAGGAAACTTGTGTATTGTTTCATATGTTTGACTTCATTGACCAGACTGCCAGGACTGTGTCATTCATGTTTTATCAACATTATGACATACAAATGTTACACCAGAGGATTCAGTGTTGTTGGGAGAAGATGTACCCAGCCACAAGGAAAATATAATATGTACAGGTCTGAGGGGCTTTTAAAGTTATAGCTCTATAATTACAGCACTTTGCGCTGTAATTTTGCTCTGTGGCCCATAACCCACAATGGACCTGATCGTGAGAGGAGCCGAGCCCTTCAACCTTCTTTGACCTGTGGCTCTCCCAGTAATGGCTCTTCAGACTTGATGAGAACTGAAGCTTCTTAGAACCCTGCTGGACTGGGCCAATTGTGGAAGACTTAAAATCAGAAGAATTTTGAAGCTTACTCTTTCTCACTGCTTTCAGATTTTCTGAGAATAATGACTATTGGGGAGGACTCTAACTATCCAACTAAGCTATGGATACCACACTAGATTGGCTTGACTAACATTAAATCTTGATTGATGTATGTGTATGTATTCATTTTCTTATATCAGTTGTTCTTTGTCTGCAGCCACTAGACTGAAATGCATGTTATATTTCATGAACTCTAACATTTTTAGAATACTCCTAATAATCAAACCATAATTCATTTCAGCATTGTCTACTGATTAAACTAAGAGTCAAGCCTCCAGGATCCTTTTCCAGCTCAACCACTGGTGCATTATCGTACATTAACCGGTGGCAAAATCTTTCAGTCACTCTGAGTGAAATCCTTGCCCCACTGAAGAAAAACTCCTGTTGATTTCAGTGCAGTTAGGATTTCACCATCTGTGCCTCAAATTTATTCATCTGTTACATAGTATAATATATAGTTCTCAAACTTCACATGCGTGTACAGAGGCTTAAGTAATGTTTCTAATATACTTTGAGATCCCTGGATGAAAGGCAATATATAGCTGTCTATATTATAATTTTTCTTCAAATTTTCCACCCTTGCATACACCCAGTGCTGATTTTAATGGGAGCTGTGGGGTGCTTATTATTTCTGAAAAGCAGGCCATTGCTTTGTCTTTCTCAGTTTTTCTCTTTTTATAGTGGTGGTGATAATACTCACCTAACTCACAGGGGTTTTCAAAGCTTAGTTCATTAATGGTTTTAAAAGCCTTTTGAGGTCTTCAGGTGGAAGGCGCTATATGATGCCAACAGTTAAGGTTTAAGATAGGCTCCAAATAATGTAGATTATGATGATTGGAATTTGCTGCACTCCTCACCCAGGCTTAGAGACCCATTAAAATTAATGGGTGATTTGCCTCCATAAGGATTGCAGGATCAGGCTACCCACTGACAAAATAAGACCAAAAAAAAAAAATCTTTAGATCGCAGTGTTCACAAATGCATTGCAGCTTTTGATTGGGTCTGCCTTGCATCACTTTGGTCTTTCCAGTCCCAGCCAAAATGTAGCACTGAATGACCTGGGGAAAATAAAAAATAAGTTTGAACATGATGGTAGAGATGGGCAAAGTGTCAAAGGAAGCAGAGATTCTTCTTTTCTGAACCAGTTCAACAATCTCTAATATCAAGGACTATTATTTTTGTTACCTGTGCTGCTGATAAATATTTCAAGACGTCACATCTTCTCAGGGAAATGTTCTACTGCTTTTAGCCTATAATACACTATATTTAATTTTATGTCTGTATTGTTTTTTTCTAAAGGCATGTTCATATTTCACGTCCAATGCTTTTCCATTGAAAATCTCCTTCATCAATACAGATACACTTAGTAGAAACATCAATGTTATTTTTAAGGTAGGTTATTCATACAACTAACCCCCAGTTCATTTTGTATACAAAATGTTAATTTAATACTCATTGAAAAAGAAACCTTCAGATCTTGTGCCTGAGGTGTTTGATTTGGCTGTGCTGCTCAGTTTTCATAATCCTATTTGATGCTAGATGTTTAAATACAATATATTAAGGAAATATATTAAAGCATCCAAAGTTTTGATTGGTAGAAAATCAAATGCATTCTAGGAAAACAATGTGTGCTTTTAACTCAGTGGAGCCCACCAGGCTAAACAATAAAGGATAACATAGTGTATTTACCTTCTTGAGGTCTAAGGACAAAGTCCAGAGAAATGACTGTTCAAGGAAAGGACTTTATTGTACAGTAGCCCTGTCTAGCAGATAAAATACTACCGTTCTAAAGGTTACATTCAGCACAAAACATATAGGACTCAATTCTGGCTCTCCAAGTCAGAGTCAATGTGATGGAGTAGAGGTGCCAAGTGATCAGCCCATTCCCATCATGTGGCATGGCCCCTTAAGATTTGGAAAGGTCTGACGTATATACAACAACTCAGGAGATAGTTAGAGAGAGGAACTAGTCCTGGGAATGAGTGGTGCTTGGGAGGAAATCCTGTCCCTGTGTCTTTAAAGGCCGGGGGCCAGGAGCCTTGCAAAGAGTCAAGAGAGAGGCTCCCTTCTCACCCAACCAACTGGGTTTTAGGAAAGGGACTGGCACAAAAGCTACCTCCTCCCTCATGTTATAGCAGGGCTACCACTAGCAGGAGAAGGCAGCCTGCTGAACACGCTGCACCTGATGACTAACTGGGGGGAAAGGGCCAGCTGAGGGAGAAGCTGGCTAAGGGTGGTAGTGGGGGAGCGCAGGGAGCCTAGCCCTTCCCCCCTGCCCTTAGCCCCTGACCAAAGCTGGGTGGCATAACAGCACACCCCCTTCCCTGCTGGCATGATGAGGGGTGGCTGGGCCAAATTTGAATGGCCTTGCAACTCTGTGTGCCTGCTTGGGCCCTCTGCTGTCTCAGTCCTTCTGGCACCCATGGATGTCAGGCACTCCCAGTCCCCAGGAAAAAAACAGAGTAGGGCTGCGTGCAAGAGGGATATCTCAGAGCTGGGGGCAGATCAATGTGGGGGGAAGAGCACTGGGCTGGGTGTGGGGAGCACGAGCAGAGTTGTTGTGGAGCTGGATGTAAGAGGGAGAGCACGGATCTGGGTGCCAAGGCAGCATGAGACTGCTCAGGACTGAGTATTGGGAAGCGGCAGGGGGTGGAGGCGAGGTGTGGGACTGGATTCAGGGCAGTGGAGGGAGAGCTCTGGATTCCCACCTTAGGAAAATTCTGGTTTCATCCCTGAGAGAGAGAGGGAGTACATGTTTTGAACCAATCTAGTCAAGGTAATTGATTGAAAGAACCTTGAATGGTTGCTAAGTGCAACGTACCTGTAGGACCATGAGCGGCCACAAGGGCCGTGCTGGAGAGCTCTGCCCCATGACAATCATGTTGTGGAATGATAGAGGAGGTACACCACCTCAATAATGGGATGGATTCATCGCTGGAGTAACTCTATTGTTGTATTTGGAATTAAGCCGAGGATGGTCATGTTTCCATACACAAAGAGAAAAAACATATGCCTTCAGTCTAAAATTACTTCTGTTTCAGATTAAGAGAAACAACAATGCATCCAATGAAGTGAGCTGTAGCTCACGAAAGCTTATGCTCAAATAAATTGGTTAGTCTCTAAGGTGCCACAAATCCTCCTTTTCTTTTTGCGAATACAGACTAACACGGCTGCTACTCTGAAACAGTAGGAAAGCCTCCTTGAGAAAGCATGATATGTGTGTGTGTGAGAGCTCTCTGTATAGACCACAGCAACCTGAAGAGCACAAAATGGTTGCTGCCTCCAAAGATTTAAGGGGTAGTTCTTAGAAGTTAGAAGGTGCCGTAGTTAGAAAACAGAAGCCTACAAATTTCATGCTACAGACCCCACCTGGGTGAAATTTGCATTTTATGCACATATGGCCCAGGAACAGGAATATCATTTCTGGCCACACTGGAGGAAGCACACTCATCTTCCTTTGTTACCTTTTGAAAAGGTGTGTACCTGGCATTACTTACATAACAAACCAGGGGCTTAAAGTGGAAGGAGAGGCAGATGCCTCGTCATCCCACCCAATGTTCACCTCTGGGGCAATAAACACTGGCAGCGATGCCAATAGTGTTATGAAGTTCCCTGCACCTTCTCCCATCCAGCATACCTGTGTAGCAGCAGCCATAATTTGGCTCATAATATGCTTCATTATTTGTAATAGATAATGCTTAAATAAAATCGTAACCGTTTCGAACAGTGGTGAGCAACCACAGGAAGAATTCTCTTCAGGTCTGGCTGCCGAGCATAATTAATTGGAATCAAGATAAGCTGTAAACAAAAGGGAAATGGATTTTTTTAAAAAATAGGGGGAAATTGATGACCTCTCGTTAAATGCATGTAGAATAGGATGCTTCTGTAAAAGGAACATCATAAAGGAACAAATCATTGTAATGTAACTAAAAGCTAGCAATTTATGAAAGATTTTCCTGATGAAGGCTTGAAAATACCAGTGAAATCCAGATGCAATTTGGACATTGAGGGGGCGGGGATGAATAGCAGAGCTTTTGTTTTACGGGCTATTTACCCAGCTACGGTAGAAAATAATCCCTTCATTAATTACAAGATGCAAAGTAAGATTTCTCTAAGATTGTTGATCAACAGACTCCATGTGGGGAGCATTAACCAACACAATGCTGTTTGAAACTGGATCTGAATCATGTCAGGGAAACCATTTGTACGTGTAATAAGGTTGCCCTGTAGTCCGCTACAAATACCGAGTTGTGATGTGTAGTGTCAGGCCAAATACTTGTACTCTCATTCCTGAAAAGGGATCTGCTATTGGATGGATTTTGAAATGTCACTTAACAAAGATCCAAGCTCCCAATTGCGTTTGAAACACCAGTAATTTCCATGTGAGTAATAAACTGAAAGGTTGCAGCAAGAAAAAGGGCATATGGTACCTTTAGTGTGGTTGCCAAAACACTTCTTGTCTGTATAAATCATCCCATTCTTTCTTCCTTCTGATACAGTATGAACACTTTGAGCAAAACTACAGGGGTTTACTGTAAAATGAAAGTAGCTGGGGTTTTTGGCCTGGAAAAAATCCAAAAGAGATAGAAAAGTGTCTCTCTTTGGGATTCAAGGAGAAACACAAATTTCACATGCCCTTTTCACAGGTTGGAGATGATCTACGTCAGGATATGCTGGTTCTGCAGATTATTCGCGTGATGGACAGAATTTGGCTTCAGGAGGGACTCGATATGCAAATGATCATTTATAAGTGTTTATCTACAGGAAAAGGCCAAGGTCAGTACAGATTAGAAAGGATGCATATCTCATGTAAACCAGTAATACACAGCACTCCTCCCTTTAGTATTTCTCTTTGCAGGTGTCTTTTTCTTTTTCTCCTTTGAGGGAAAAGAGTGCTCAGAACCTCTCTCAGTTGGGTCCTAAACATCTTTGTAGATTTAGGGAGTAACTTCTTCTTTTTTTCCCTTCAGAAGAAATACAACCCAAGTTAGTGAGGTTTTGTAGCAACCCAGGCCTGAATATAAAGCCTCGGCATCCACAACTGGTCTTAGACTCTCAAAAAAACCTCCCACTTAGGCACCAAATAAGAACTTTTGAAAACCTGATCAGAAGTGTTGCAGTGGGAATTACTGGGTGCTGAGCTCCTTTGCAAATCTGGCCCTTTTTTACGTGCCAGCTATAGACTAATAAAGTTCCAGAAAGCCCCCAGTGTTGTTTGAAATACCACCCTTGCTGTTCACGCTGCTTAAGGCAAGCTTGACTCTTATGAAAGCTTTATTTATAACTTTCTTTTATGGTTGTTGTAACAAAGCCATAGCAAGGATGCCAATTACTTGCTAAAGAAATTTACTGATGGCAATAGACTTTTTTTTTACTGACTCTCTAAACCGTTTTTTACTGAAAATAATTCTAGCACAATAAAGAGCTGAAGTATCCAGATTACCTACAGTACAGAAATGAAAAATACAGCATTTGCGGCTTTTTGAGCCACACTGCAGAGAAAGCTTGGGGAATGGGAGGCCTGCAGGAGCCATGGCGGAGTCAGGGATGTGGCAGGTGGTTGATGGGAACTGAAAAGGGGTCCTCTTCATCCTTTCTTTCCATGAACAAGGCAGAACCAGAAGGATTCCCCTTCAAAAAATAACCATAAAATATTATATCTGGAGAATGAAGATGCTATAATTATGGTCCCTCCATTACACTAACTCTCAATTTGATATTTTTTAAAGGCTACAGGGAGGGCATGAGAATAAACCCTGGATGTCTGTCTATCTTAGGTACTTCTGTGACCAGAGTATCTGAGCACCTCACAATCTTTTTCCACACAACATTTTGAATCTTGCTAAATTCTTGGACTCCATGATGTCATGTGGCAGTGAACTCCACAGTCTAGTTGTGCATTGTGTGGAAAAGCATTTCCATTGATCCGTTTTTAATTTGTTACCTTTAATTTCATTGAATAGCCCTTTGTTCTTGTTTTATGAGGCAGGGAGAAGAGAAACTCCCAATCTTCCTTCTTCTATATCATCCAATACCGTGTACACTTTTAAGGTTAATTGAAATGTGTGTATAATTCTCTCCAGGGGGTGATATGATACAGTGTGATGCAGATTAATAAACACTCTGCCCCCTCCTTTTAAAATTGTGAGTTTTTCATGTGGACTCCTTCTCTCTGATTAGGACTTGTGCAGATGGTGTCAGATGCTACAACTCTAGCCAAGATCCACAGGGAGTCTGGATTGATAGGACCATTGAAGGAAAACACAATTAAAAAATGGTTCAGTCATCATCATCCTTTGGAATCAAGTTACCAAGAGGTATATTAAAATGGAACATTGCATAAATTGTTTATTTTACAAATGAAAAAGCAAATGGTGATATGCACAATCTCCTGGAGTCAGGGAAAATAGATCACACATACCATCAAATCTTCTTAAAAGGCACATCCATTTCTTTGGCCAGATTGCTAGGGACCAGATTCAGTGTAGTGTTTTTTCAATAACAATAAGAAAAGTCAGGAAAATACCACACTTGGAGATTCAATGGTGAGGTAAGAAGTTGAAGATAAAATTAAGTAAATAGATACTGAACCTAGAGGGGTTTTTTTATCCAGATAGTGAGATGTGGTGTTTTATATATAATCACACACAGAGTATCTTTTCTGTGCTTGAAAATGTCACACTTTTAGAAAACTGTATTTCATTGAATTCCTCTAGTAATATGATACATCAGGTCATGTTTGTCCTTCTACATTATGGGATCCTGTGTAAAGCATCTGGCTTTATGCAAACTGGTGTTATGCATCAGGTTATATATCATCTAGGAAATTGGGGAAACTGCAGAAGCAGAGGTTTCCCTCTTAAAAGAAAGAAGCCATGAAGTCACTTTTGCACATTCTTCTTAGACGGGGCATGTCCTGAGGTTCACAAAAAGACTTCAAAATGTTTTGCATCCTGGGGAATTTTTGAACCTGCATCCCCGTACCTGCAGTAGATTAGTAGCCAAATTTTTTGCCCAATTTAAGGAGAGATCCAGGTGCTGAGCTCCTCTGAAAATGAGACATCTAATTTGATGCCTAATTGTAGGCATCAACTTAAACATTTTTTTGCCGGAATGTGGTGGTGGGTGGGTGGTTGTGTATTTATTTTTCAAATTTTCAACCTAAACTTTTAGAAGCAGCTTTAATGTAATAATTATTATACATTTACAGTAAAGGTGCTGCTGACATTTTGATTGACAATTGAGACAGCTATCCGTTATCAGTCAAAAATCCAGTTTTGTTGGCTTTTTTTAGTAAGTCAAATAACATGGAATGTTCTTAAAAAAAAAATTTGCTACGCATTACGTTCATTTTTTTGAAACAAGTGAAATAGTCATTTCTGATTGCGCAGGATGTCTGTATAATTGTTTGTATCCTGCTCTCACCATTTCTCTTCTCTTGCTATTAACACTTTGCACTTGGATACTGAACTCACATAGGTGAGTAAGCTTTATTATCCTCATCTTACAGTTGGGCAAACAAAGCACAGAAAAGTGACATGTCTCCAAAGTCACCTAGCGACTAAGTGGCATGGTCAGGTTGTCAAGGTTCCTCCCCCACTCTGAACTCTAGGGTACAGATGTGGGGACCTGCATGAAAAACCTCCTAAGCTTATCTTTACCAGCTTAGGTCAAAACTTCCCCAAGGTACAAAATATTACACCCGTTATCCTTGGAATGGCCGCTACCACCACCAAACTAATACTGGTTACTGGGGAAGAGCTGTTTGGACGCGTCTTTCCCCCCAAAATACTTCCCAAAACCTTGCACCCCACTTCCTGGACAAGGTTTGGTAAAAAGCCTCACCAATTTGCCTAGGTGACTACAGACCCAGACCCTTGGATCTTAAGAACAATGAACAATCCTCCCAACACTTGCACCCCCCCTTTCCTGGGAAATGTTGGATAAAAAGCCTCACCAATTTGCTTAGGTGACTACAGATCCAGACCCTTGGATCTTAAGAACAATGAAAAAGCATTCAGTGTTTTACAAGAAGACTTTTAATAAAAAATAGCAGTAAATAGAAATAAAGAAATCCCCCCTGTAAAATCAGGATGGTAGATATCTTACAGGGTAATTAGATTCAAAACATAGAGAACCCCTCTAGGCAAAACCTTAAGTTACAAAAAAGATATACAGACAGAAATAGTTATTCTATTCAGCACAATTCTTTTCTCAGCCATTTAAAGAAATCATAATCTAACACATACCTAGCTAGATTATTTACTAAAAGTTCTAAGCCTCCATTCCTGTTCTGTCCCTGGCCAAGACGACTACAGACAGACACAGACCCTTTGTTCCTCTCCCTCCTCCCAGCTTTTGAAAGTATCTTGTCTCCTCATTGGTCATTTTGGTCAGGTGCCAGCGAGGTTACCTTTAGCTTCTTAACCCTTTACAGGTGAGAGGAGCTTTCCCCTGGCCAGGAGGGATTTCAAAGGGGTTTACCCTTCCCTTTATATTTATGACACAGGTATACACCCCAGGTATACTGAGTTCTTGTGCTGTGGTCTAATCACTCCACAGTGCTACCATCAAAATCAGTCACTAGATTTAGCTCCATAATACTACAGTAATATCATCAGGACTCAAACAATTATTTATATTGGATAGTATAGTATAAAGATGGTACAGTACTGTATGCACTGAGGTTTCGACCAAGAACTTAATAATTGTGAATTCGGTTTTATAGAGTCTGCATATAAATGGCTCACATTATTATTGAGACAAATAGCTTAATAAGATTCCCAGGCAGTTCTGACCCTCATAAATAAGAATGCTATCTGTGGTTGTTACACTGCAGTAGCTAAGATAAAACCTGCGTGGGCTATAGTTCCTCATGATTTATATAAATCTGATCACCATCTAGAGCTAGGAACAATTCTCTTCTCACTCTCCTCTTATCTGTGATATGGCATTGGGCAGGTGGGATGGGTTGGACAGGTTCATTTGAGGGAGATTTTTTATCTTCTTCTGAAGCATAGAAGGACTGGTACAATGCCCACTGAAGTCAGTGGAAAGCTTTGGATCAGTACATAAGGCTATGTATACACTACACGCCAATTTCGGTGGTGTATACAGTACATGGAGCTACACATGACAGTGTGGCCTTTCCCTGCTGCCTCCCCCTTGCCAGAGTCTTTCCCTGTGGTGGGGAAGGGCTTTAGCCAGCAGGGAGATGCCGGAGCCTTTCCTTGTTGCCACTCTTCCCTTTTACCACCACCACCCCACACACACACTGAGCTTTTCCCCATTGCTGGTGCCTTTCCCAGCTGCTAGAGTCTTTTCCTGCAGTGGGGAAAGGCTCCAACAGCTGGGAAGCAACAGGCCTCTACATGGTTTTGGCTAGTAGAGAGCCATGTATAGTATGTACTTGGGTACCCTTCAGATGTGTCTTCACTCTAGTTGTCTAAACTGTGCCTCACAGTCTACACTGAGACTTAACCCATGCTGGGTGCTACCTGAGTACATACTCTACATGCTGCCAAAAGAAGCATGCAGTATAGACAGAGCGTTTGTGAGTATCTGGTGGTTAGAGCAGGGGTTTAGGAATCAGGACTCCTTGTCATATATTCCTAGGTCTGCCACTGAATCTCTGATACTTTCGGTAGTTCACTTAACCTTACTATATTTGAGTTTACCTCTCTATAAAATGGAGGTTGGATGCCTTGCCCAGGCTTCATTAATTAGTGTTTGTAAAGTTCATTGAGTTCTTGGGTGAAAGGTTCCACCTAAATGCAAAAGAACTATCCAAAATAAGTCAATGCTGGAGATAGAACTGACTAGATGAACCATTGGTCTGTTGTACTCTGGCAGTTCCCATGTTGTTAATTTAGGTCCCAAACCTGCAAACATTTAGGCCTGTATTTAGCTTTAAGCATGTGCACAAGAGCTTGTAGGACTTGGTATTTATGTTAGTATAACAAAAAATACATTACTGTATATTTCTTCTTTGTGTTTTTGTTTTGATTAATTAGGCATTAAAGAATTTCTTTCATTCCTGTGCTGGTTGGTGCGTTGTTACCTTCATTCTGGGAGTCTGTGACCGACACAATGACAACATCATGCTGACAAACACTGGCCACATGTTCCATATAGATTTTGGAAAGATTTTAGGTCATGCACAAAAATTTGGAAGCATAAAAAGGTTGGTACCTACAATAAGATTAAAGTTTAAACAGTGTTTTGATAAAACTTCAGTATTCTAAAACATACATGAAAATTGTAAATGAGTCCTTGCTTTTTCTCCCATAATCTCTAGAGGTGGTATACATACCGTGTTATAGCATTCTTAAAATCTTATCAGGAGAGGGCTGAAAGAATTAATAATAGGATATGGAGATTTTCTCTTTTAGGTCAGTAGTCTGAGTCTGATCCAGTTCAGCAGTGGCCAGAAGTAGTTACCATCTGATGGCTGGCCTATGAGAAAAGAGTTCCTGGTCTCATTTCTTTTTCTAGTGGGCAGGTGGTCTATAGCACAAAATCAATCCCATAGCTGGCTGTCATTGACATCCTTCTTGTCACTTTTAGCATAGAGACCAAACAGTGACTGGGCATGCAGGATCAACTACACTCCCACCCATAGGGTGAAATCCTGGCCCCGGGGATGTCAATGGGACCCATGATTTACACCCAAGTATTGATCCCAACTAGTCAGAGTTGAGTTATTGTGTGGAAGCTCTCACATCCAGGCTGTACATATTCTGTGGATAAGTAAGTACTTGCCACACCTATTCTAGTTCCCTTCTTGACTATGAAATTATGAAGGAATGAATTAGGATGAAATTATGATAACTAGAAGTGCATAGACATTTCAGTACACCCCAAACCTGACACAAACTGTTTAGCAGTATATATGATGGATAAAAATATCTCCCTGGCATTGACAATCTGATTGATGTGTGGAGTCCTTCCTTCACTTGTCCTCAAAATCACCTGACCCATCCCAGAATGAATCCACTTGAGTTAATCATTCCTTTTTTTTCCTTGTCTTCCAGCATATTAGACAGAAATAAGTGTGGGCGTACTGATATGAAGGAAGCTGATGGGGCTAATTAGTTCTGAACCACCCAGACAAAAGATTTATTTGCAGTGTTCAAAATCATTGTCAGTCATTCAAGGGGCTCCCTTAATTTTACCAATTTGCTGTGGAAAGAATAACACACAGTAGAGTCACAAAGAGACATACATATACACCCTGAGTCAAGTGCTGCATCCGTTTCTCAGCCAAAGCTGCCACTAGAGTCTATCTGGAGCTTACTTGAATGGTACTTTTGCCTGAGGGCAAAATGATTCAGGAGGGAAAGATTTGGCCCCTGGAGTTCAGCATTAGGCTTAACACCCAAAGTTTAGACAGGAATGCTATAGCTATTATTTTTATTATATAATGTAGTGATATTATACAGCTTTGTTAAATCTAGAAGTACCATTTAAAATAAGTCATTTATTTAAATAGCAACTATTGTGTTCCTTTTCATCCATGCAAATATTTTGCTCTATTTTCAATAGATTCTAAAGCTGTACAACTTGTAACTCATTCATGCGTCCTTAGTAGGAATAGGACTTATATTTTCTATAGGCTGTAGCCACTAGGGAGCGATATGCTTATTCCTTGCCCTCTCGCACACTGAGTAGGTCTGAGAAAGATGGCTGTAATACACATGAGCATTGTGTGTTCTTCATCAAATGTACTGTCTGACAGATAATAGTGACACAAGGGTATCAGACTTTCATCACCCACAAAGTGAATACTTCATGCTATTTGCATCTATCCATCTATCCATTCCTTTTCCACACCCAGACCTGAAGCAGTTGACTTGTTAGCCCCATGTTTGAGTAACCTTTTAGTAAATTTTTAGCTCAGTACTCCAAAAGTTATCTGCCTTTTGACCATGCCCCAAATCAGTAATTCACCTAAGTTGAATCCCTAAAGTGATGCCCACAAAAACAACAGCAAACTTTTTTAAAATCCTAAGTACTATATTTGTGCTGACTCTCTTCTTATGCTTTGTTGTTTAATACAATTTATATGCATTGTAGTGAGGTAGCTTAGGCAACTTTAAAGATCAGCAGCATCTGATCTTACAAATCCTTACATCACACTGTGGTCACATTTTTCTTCAATGCACTTATAGCAAAGGCTTGCAGGAAAAGGAGTCCCCACTCTATAGTGATTACCATACTCTGGTCTTTCTTTTCTTAGAAAAATAACTTGATTGGTTACCACAGATATAAATGCCCATTGTGTATTCTCAATAAATGTGTGTGGCAGAGGGTGGGGGTGAGATTAGCAAACTCTTGTCCTTCAGAGCATCATAAGCAGTTGCCTTCCACAGTCTTCTGCAAGTAAGAGTACTCTTTTTACTGTAAATAAACTGAAAGATTTATAGTAGCCTGAAAAATTATGTAACATGCTATCCAGGGCAAAGTCTCCTTCCATTCAGTCCACTCTCGACTCTGAAAATAATCCTTTGAAAATAATATGATTCAGACAGACATGAGAATTTTCAGGAAAACATTTCTGTTGAAAATATAGCAAACAGAATTTGGCAATGGAAAGGGATCAATAACTGCCCGAGTCCAGTATCCTCCTAATTAAATGTTCTGTCCCGAGTCTCTCCATTTACAGCCCAACCCTGCACCCATCAAAATCAGTAGAAAAAGTCCCATTGCCTTCAGTGGTATTTAGAGAACATTCCTGCCTTAAAGAGCTTATCGTCTGTCTATCTGATCTTTAAAGTGCCATGCACACCGATTATGCAGCAGAAGTATTAAATAATAGACACTGCTAGTGGCAAAGATATTAGCAACTAGTGCTTCAGAAGGGTCGGAGGGGAGACTAATACTGTATCTAGCCAATAGTATAATGCTGTGCTCCAAAGGAACATTACTTTTTGAGTCCCATAGGAGATTTACAGGCCAAAACATGAGATTTCATTATCTTTTATTTTATCTTACGAAGCTACACATTTTGTTAGTGGTAATACAATTACACACCTTTCTTTAATCTAGCCACAAGGCAGTGAATTCCACAGAATTCAAACAGTGTGAAGAAGTAATTACCCTTTATTTGTTCAAAAATTCCTGTAGTTTAACAGTATTGACTATCCTGTGTTAGCATTTTGAGGGAGGTCTGTACTCCCTGCCCCTGTTGAGGTCACTAGGGGTGTTCTCTAAGAATAAGTCTACACTGCAGTGTGTACCCACATACTGGCTTGTGCACATGTGATTTCATGTTAGCCACGCCTGCCTCCAAGAGTCCATACTACAGACCCACACATGTCCCAGTATACCCACATCTATTCTGACACAGCAGCTGCATGTGTTTAGCGCTAGAATTAATGAGGGTACATATATCCCAGGGCTCTTAGTCCTGCACCAACAGGAACCATTCTAGCAATTGGTGTTTAGTGTATTGTGGGAGGAGTTTGTCCGTCCTTCCTGAATCCCTGTGCAGATGTGGTTTTAGCTGAGGCACACAGGACAGTGTAAGAGGAAGGGGTTGATTTTTTTTATTTTTCCGGTTCTAACCAATTGCTCTTGAACTCTTCTGCTTTGGAGGATTAGGTAATAAAGGGTTTATTTAAATCCTGTGCTAGCTGATACAGTCCTAGATTTAGCAGTCTTACACTTCTCCAGCCATTTTCAGCACCTTTCTTTGTACTTTTACAATCACTGCTATTGATTAGGTGGCCATCTCAAATGAGATGAGGTAATCCAGGTTATACTATATTTTTGTCATGGCATAGTAATGAATGTGTAATTTTCCATCCTTTTTCAATGCACACAGTTGTCCTGTTTAATTGCTGCCAGGCACTGCCTATGTGCCTTCACCGATCTCCTCAAAGACCCCTATGTCTTTCCCATATATTAAATTTTGCTCTTCCTGTTGTGTGTTGTTTTTTGTTTTGTTTTTTGACAATGTTTATTACTAGAGCTGGCTGAACATAAGAATGGCCATATTGGGTCAGACCAAAGGTCCATCTAGCCCAGTATCCTGTCTTCTAACAGTGGCCAAAGTCAGGTGCTTCAGAGGGAATGAACAGAACCGGTAATCATCAAGTGTCGCCCCTTCCCAGCTTCTGGCAAACAGAGGCTAGGGACATCATCCCTGCCCATCCTGGCTAATAGCCATTGATGGATCTATCCTCCATATACTTATCTAGTTCTTTTTTTGAACCCTGTTATAGTCTTGGCCTTCACAACATCCTCTGGCAAAGAGTTCCACAGATTGATTCTGTGTTGTGTGAAGAATCCCTTTTAGAATGTTCCCATTGAGAAATTCTAATTTTCCATCAAAAATATGGGAAAGTGAGTTTTTCCCCACCCTTTTTACTGTTTTTCTGCTTTTTCCAGTTTGAGAAGAATAAGAAAGTGGGGGGAAATGCCACTTTTCATTTATAAGAATAACACTTTGGTTTTAGTGTTAACGCTTCAAAATGAAAGAGTTTCTTTATCATTAAAAGTGTTGCTTTAAAACAGAAAGAACCCTTTCAATGCTTTCTGACTGCTTTTGAATTAGCAAAGGTTGGAGAACAGTCAGAAAATAGGGGGAAACACAATTTCAAATGAAAAAAATGAAAATTCTAAAAGTTCAGTTATTTCTTGAATATTTTTATTTGGGAAATGTTTCAACAGAGGGGATCTAAAACTTTCATTTTGAAAAAATTTTAGACTGAAAAAATTTGTCAAATATTCAAAATGGTCTGTGAAACATTTTGTTTTAAATGCAAACCTATTTACTGATAGAAAACCTTTCTTTGGAAATTTTTTGGCCAACTCTGTTTATTACCTTACCTTTATCTAAGTTAAATTCTATCCTATATGATACTGCCAATCCCCCACTTTATGTAGATCTGGAGTTACAGTTCTTAGTTTTCGTTAACCTGAAGAGTTTCAAGTCATCAGTCAGCTTCTGCCACTTGCTATACCTGTCCTCCTCCAGAAAACAAAGGCCAAAAACTTGCAAAGACTTCATATTCTTAAATTTAAGTGCTTGAGTGGTTTCACTGAAGTTAATGAGGCTACTCAGGTGCTTAAAGTTAAGCATAAGGTATGTCTTCGCAGAAGTGGAGTCTACATTTTCAAAAATGATTTTGGGCAGTTTCAGCTTTTTGGATAGGCCAACTTGAGACACCTTAAAGGGGCCCAAATTTCAGAGGATGGGTGCTCAGCACTTCTGAAAATCAGCCCTTTGTCGGTGTTTCAAGTTAGGCATTCAAAAGCACTAGTCACTTTTGGAAATTTAGGCCTCGTATACTGAGAAATATGAGTCCCAATACTGGCTTTAGGGCACACTTATCTTTCTCCACTTTGAAGACTAGTTATTTATTGTTACTGTGTTGTCTATGCATCACCCAGTTATTAATCCTGCATAATACTTTACCCTTGGTTATTTATTTTCTTTCATAGTCTCTTATGGAGGGAACTCATCAAATGCTTTTTGAAATCAGAGGAAATTTATGTCCACTAGTCCCTATGTATCTATGATTTAATTTATTATTCCTGTGAAGTGCCCTAACAGTTTAGAGAGGCACATATTTTCCTTTACAGAAGCTGTGCTGGTTTGTCCCTATCTCTTTTTATTATCCAAGTGTAATGTTCTGCTTTCTCCTTAATTACACGCTCAATTGAGTTCCCTGGAACTGAGGTGAAGCTCACTAGTCTGTAATTCCCAGTATCCCGCGTGGGTCTGATTTGAAGCTGAAGCACTGCATTAACTACTTTCCAGTCTTCAGGAACAGTTTGCTGTTTTGAGGAGGTTATTGTATAATCTCATTAGTAATTATCTGGGCTAGAGTGTGTTGTTATTTATCGCCCTTGGAACCACCAGTGGAATTCCTTCCAGTTCTGGTCCAGCGGAATTCCTTCCAGTCTGGTGTTGTACTGCATGTGAGTTTGAGTGGCTCCATATCTTCCTCTTTGGAGACTTCTCTCTTTTTTTTTAAGACCACCCTGTGAATTCTTATCTAAATGCCTTTGGAACCAGGAAGTTCCACATCACAATCAACAGTAAATAAGTGATGGAAAAAATATTGACCCATCTTCTGTGCTATATCATCATTGCTTTTAATTGCAACCCGCCCTTCCACCACTTTATCCCATGTACTACTTGGGTATCTGTGATGGGGTGTGCTCCCCACACTGGCCCTACAAGAGCTGAATTATGCTGTTAAGGAGGGAGGAGGGTAGGCTGGAGACAGCTAATTAGAGAGAAGCTCACCTATGCTGGATTAGTGGGGCTTCTCCAAAAGACAGGAAATTGAAAGCAGAAGGGGATGCAGGGAGAAGGCTTCAGTCACTTCCTAGGAGAAGGGAGGAGTGCTTTAGGGCTACAGTGATAAGTTGCCTAAAGTTACTCCCTGGGAGGAGGGAGTGAAGAGATTGTCAAACTCAGAGGAGTGGCGAGGGCCAGGAGATATGGAAGTGACTCAGGTAAAGGCAGCAAGGTGCAGGAAATTGGCCTTGCTGCTGTGTAGAGGGTCCCTGAGCCAGAACCTGGATAGAGGGTGGGCCCAGATTCCCCTGCTAGTCACTGTGGGAGTGGCACTGTGAGGCAGTGAAGCAGAAGACTGCCTGAGATTGCTAAAGAGAAGAATCTTGATGTGCTCTCCCTCTGGAAGAATAGTGACCTGGATATAGGGCTGAGTCACGAAGAGGACAGCTGCAGTTCCCGAGAATGAGAGAAGAGCTGCAGAGGAGAAACTGAAAGGGTCTAACCACTGGAAGGGGTGTCGGCCTGACTGAGCTAATCCCCAGAATCACCAGGAGGCGGTGCTATCCAGCAGGGAATAGAGCAGCCTGTCACAGTATTCTAGAGGGGCTATACTCTCTTACATACTCTAGTACAGTGTTTCTCAATGACCAGACCAGCCTTCTTGCCAATCCCTGAGAGTTCCCTAACACAGAATATTAATATTTAAAATGTAAAGGTTTTTGTGTATTTGCATTTTACATCACAGCATTCATTCAATTATTTTTGAACATTTTAAATAAATCGACTGGGTTGGCATTGGTGCCCGTGATACTGATATGCAAATCACATTTGCATTCATTTGTTGGAAGGAAGTAGTTAACAGAAAGCAACAAGAAAAATTGAAGTCCTAATAAAAATTTTACTTAGCGAAACTAGACAGTGTCACTGTCAAAGCAATTACCTCTGGATCTATTTTTCAGAACTAACAAAAGTTCAGAAAAACATAACAGAGATGCGAGTGACTCTGAATATGATCAAGAAGAAGGAAATGTTCAGCTATCAAAAATACGATTAGTCTTACTTTTAAGTATGGGTTTGTTGCAAGTGAGGATGTGAAATGCCCGAAACCTCTCTATGTTATGTGTGGCACAAATCTGAGCAAAGATGCTATGAAACCTTCAAAAATGATTTGACGCCTTGAAACTAAACATCTGAATTTAAAAGAAAAGGCAGTGGAATTCTTCCAACAGAAGCAAGATGAAGTGAAGGGGCAAAAGAAACTACTGTACAACACCATAACATCAAATAAAGGTCTGATATAAAGGCATCATAGCTGCTATCCCTATGAATAGCTAAATGCAAATTGCCATTTACAATTGGTGAAGAATTAATCATGCCTTCTGTAATAGATCCCTATCGTGAAGTCTTGGGCGACGGAGCTGTCAAAAAAGTGAATAGCATTCCACTGTCAAATGATACAGTCATGTTGAATCACTGATATTGCAGAGATCATCGAATCATAGGACTGGAAGGGACCTCAGGAGGTCATCTAGTCCAGTCCCCTCCACTAATGGCAGGACTAAGTATTATCTAGACCATCCCTGACAGGTGTCAGGTGTCAGGTGACAGGAGATTTTTAAGAGCAGGTTAGACAATGAGGGAGATTCCACAACTTCCCTGGGCAGTTTATTCCAGTGCTTAACCACCAGGGCTGTTAGGAAGTTTTTGCTAATGTCCAATTTAAACTGCCCTTGCTGCAATTTAAGCCTATTGCTTCTTGCCCTATTCTCAGAGGTTAATAGAACAATTTTTCTCCCTACTCCTCATAACAACCTTTTATGTACTTGAAAACCTGTTAACATGTCCACTCTGTCATCTCTTCTCCAGACTAAACAAACCCTCATAGGACAATCTTCCCTCATAGGTCATGTTTTCTAGACCTTTAATCATTTCTATTGCTCTCCTCTGGACTTCCTCCAATTTGTCCACATCTTTCCTGAAATGTGGCATCCAGAACTGGCAGAATACTCCAGTTGAGGCCTAATCACCATAGAGTAGAGCAGAAGAATTACTTCTCATGTCTTGCTTACAACACTCCTGCTAATACATCCCAGAATGAAGTTCGCTTTTTTTTGCAACAGTGTTACCCTGTTGACTCATATTTAGCTTGTGATCCACTATGACCCCCAGATCTCTTTCTGCAGTACTCCTTCCTAGGCAGTCATTTCCCATTTTGTATGTGTGCAACTGATTGTTCCTTCCTAAGTGGAGTACTTTGCATTTGACCTTATTGAATTTCATCCAGTTTACTTCAGACCATTTCTCCAGTTTGTCCAGATCATTTAGAATTTTAATCCTATCCTCCAAAGCACTTGCAACCCCTCCCAGCTTGGTATTGTCCACAGACTTTATAAGTGTACTCTCTATGTCATTATCTAAATCATTGATGAAGCTACTGAACAGACCTAGACCCAGAACCGATCCCTGCAGGACCTCCTCGATATGTCCTTCCAGCTTGACTATGATCCACTGATAACTGATCTCTGGGAACAGTTTCCAAACCAGTTATGCACCCGCCTTATAGTATCTCCATCTAAGTTTGTTTGTTTATGAGAAGGTCATGTGAGACAGTATCAAAAGCCTTACTAAAGTCAAGCTATACCACTTCTACCGATATCAAAGCTCAGTTGATAGAAAGCCGGTTTACAATTCAGTTGAATGAATCAACAGACATTTCTATCGCAGCAGTTCTTGTTGTTTATGTGCACCTATGATATGCCTATGATGGTGCATTTCACAAAGATCTACTCTGCTGAGAAGAACTGCCACAAAACACAACAGGTGCTGAAATCTTTTGTGTCCTAGATGAGTATGTGACAGAACATGGACTTCAGTAGGATCGCGGCATTGGAATTTGCACTGACGGAGCGGCCACAATTCAGTTGTAGTGGGGAGAATGATGGAAGTTGCACCGACTGCTCAAGCAGCACACTGCTTCATTTATCAAAAGGTCTTGGCAGCCGAGAAATTTATGTCCTTGGTATAGTTGTTAAAATTGTGAATTTTGTGAAAGCAAATGGACTCAATTCTCACATCTTTGCTACAATGTGTGAAGAAATGGGGTCTGAACACCACCACTTACTCTCACATGCTTAAGTGTGGTGGTTATCCCATGGCAAGGTATTAAACCGAGTGTATGTGAACTTGAAGCCTTTCTGTCTCCTCTGGCAGCATACTTTCAGGATTTACAATGGCTCGCCAAACTTGTATATTTGGCAGCATATGTCAAGTGTCTTTGTATTGGCTGACAAGATCATGGCCTTTTTAAAAAAAAAAAAAAAAAAGAAAAGCTCAAGTCTGGAAAGAGAAAGTCGGGTGCAACTATTATGACATGTTCCCATTTTTTGCATTTCTGGCTATTGATGATAGTAAAGGTTTGGATCTGCTTCTCCTACCTAAAATATTGCATCCCATCTAAAATCAACTCTCCAAACATTTGAGGACTATTTCCCATCAGACTCTGATCCACAAAAAGGAAAGCAATGGGTTCATGATCCATGTTCCTCTCTAGAAACTGAGACCTCTCTGTCACTATCATTGGAGGAAAAAGAAAAGGAGTACTTGTGGCACTTTAGAGACTAACCAATTTTGAGCATAAGCTTTCACGAGCCACTACAACTGGATGCATCCGATGAAGTGAGCTGTAGCTCACAAAAGCTTATGCTCAAATAAATTGGTTAGTCTCTAAGGTGCCACAAGTACTCCTTTTCTTTTTGCGGATACAGACTAACACGGCTGCTACTCTGAAACCTATCATTGGAGGATAAGTTGCTGGAACTGTCAAGTGATGAGGGTCTGAAGTTACCGTTTCATGAAGTGACTCTACCTGTTTTCTGGATCAAAGTCAGAAGTGAATACCCACAACTCGATGAATTCACTGTCAAAACTTTCCTCCTGTTCCATTCCACATACCCTGGCAAAATTGGATTTTCAGTGATGACTGCAACGAAAACAAAATACTGCAACCAGCTGAGCATTGGAAAGATGCTCCAAGTGTCCGTGTCAAACATTCATTCCCAGATCGAAAGACTTGCATCTACAAGACAGGCACAAACATGTCATTAACAGTAGGGTGAGTGAATGCATCTGACTTTTTAAATTTTTTTTAAACTAAATTAACTGAATTGTCTCTAATGTACAAAATGAGGTATACAAAATTTGTAGCCAAAATTATTGGTAGCCTTCATTTGAAACAATGTTTAAAAATCAGGTTAACATTTTCATATCACATAACTTTTTGAACTGGATAGGTGCTGGAAC
Source organism: Caretta caretta (assembly GCF_965140235.1). Taxonomy (NCBI): domain Eukaryota; kingdom Metazoa; phylum Chordata; order Testudines; family Cheloniidae; genus Caretta; species Caretta caretta. The sequence goes on along the minus strand of NC_134206.1, from coordinate 238,235,094 downwards.
TACGGGTGGCTTGAAGTGGTTTCCATTATATACAGAGTTTACAGTTTGGTTCAGTGGCTCTCAGCACCCCCACTATCCAAATTGTTCCAGCGCCCCTACTGAACTGGACTTTATTTTAACAAATAGAACTGAAGTAGTGGCCCTGTGTTGATAAGCAAGTAAGTAATGCCTTACAAAAAAGTACAAAAAAGAAAAGCCTGGCAAGAAAAAACAGCAAGAAATACCAGTGAAGCTCTGTTCATTTTTTTTCTCTCAAGCGGTCCATGACAGTTTAGTAAGGCAGCAAGCCTTGGTCCCTGGTGTCAAAATGGTTGAGAAACACTGGTCTAGTGCATTTAAAGAATTCCATATGGCTTGATCTCGGTAACATTGTTTCTGCTTCATTCTGATTTTGCCCATTATCCTTATCTGGAAAATGTGCTGCAGTCTATTATAGATAGATGGATGAGACATGTCATTTGTGCAGAATTTCCATCTATGCCCTAAGGAATTCCTGTACATTGCCATTTAATCATCATGGGTTTAGTCTCATCTTTTTTTGCTTAATGATACACAGATATCCTATACCTCTGATATCGTGTTTTTGGAACAGACTTCTGTTATTGAATAGTCCATTGGCTGAGACCCAAGTGTTTTGTTTGTTTTTTTTCCCTACTATTCAGTTTATTTTAAAACCATTTTCCTAATAGCTTTAAAGTTTGCCTTTTGAAAGTTCATCGGTGCTATTATCCATGGGGAAGTCACCCTTACAGAATATCTAGGTCATTTGTGTAGTGATCACTGTTAGCCAGCTGAACTCCCTCACTCACCTCTACATGTTACATCAGACACAGCTGGTAATAAACTCCTTGCCACCTGCAAAATGAGATGCTTTTAGAAAACCATTATTTATGGTTTCAAGAAAACTGTGGCTAATATTTTAAAACATGGGTGTCCAAAAGTTACGTATTTAAATCTGTATTAAAGCACTCAAATAAATGGTCTGATAGCTCGTTGCCAGCTCCTCAAAAATTGAGACCACTTAGTCGGGTGCCTAAATATGGAGTTATGGTCCTAGCTTTAGGCACCTAAGCTTGTCTAAACCAGACTCTGATGGTGCCATTTGATCAGTCTACATAAGAAATGGGTCTGTGCCATAAAATAGTAAAAGAGACAATGATTGAAAAACATTCTAGACTTCTAAATCTTTAGATCACACTGCATGTTTTATGAGGTGTGGTCCTTTTTTTAAGGCTTGGTCCCTATTTGATGTGCAAGTGGATGAACCCTCTGAGAGAACTGAATTTCTTGTTCAAATTTTGCAGTCAGATAACAGCATAGATGAGGGATTGTGGCTAGCAAAATGTCAATACATCCAACTGAAAAACCATTCACACATCTCTCATGCGTTGGCATGTCCATTGCCAGCTTCCTTACTAGGAAAGATCATTCCAGATGAGTCCCTAACAAGAAAGATACCACAATGGCTTGGTTTATGCTATGAAATGTAATGCTGTATAAACAGTTGTCAGCAATTGTGTTAGCTGTATTGGGTCTTAGCACAGTTTAACCAAGTGTATACAAGGATTTATAACATGTTCTGTATCATGTCAGCTAACCATGATTAAATCCCGATACAACGAGCATGATTGTTGACCGCCATGTTCAGACATGGTTACATCTTGTACCATGGGCCAGTCCAATGAGATAAATACTTCCCTGAATATTGGCCAGGACAGAGAGTATATACAATGTGGTGATTGCACAGGGAAATGTCATGTAAGGACATGTCTACCATATCTATATCTATATCTATATATAGGCTTTGAAGTACTAGATCTATATTAGTAAATGGTTGATTTCACTGTACACATGCAAACTGATGAAAAAAATTTCCATCTATAATAAACGAAATTAACAGATAAGTAAAGTAGGAAAAATGCAGCTTGAGAACTTATAACAGTTTGATATAAGGCTATTTACTTGGTTTATTTTTACATGTGATGTTGTTAGAAGTCTTTAACTTTTCAAATTTTAACATCTACTGCCATTAAATAATTATTGTCTGACCCCATCTAATTTCCCTCCAGTGTGAACATTTAAATAGATAAAAAATATGCTTAAAAATAAACATTTATGAAAAATAAATATCAACTTCTGCCAAGCCTAGGTATATATGTGTCAACTATTTTTTTTAAAAAGGAAGAAAATATCTTGAATACCTTGAAGAACTTGCTCAATAATTATAGAAGAATATGAGAAACTACTGTTCTTAATCAAGAGCAATTTGCCTCTTGAACAAGATATATAGTGCTGGCTGGAAATCAGATCCAGTCTGGAACATATATTGTGAGTACTTCCAAGCTCAGTGGGATAGTTGCCATTGTTTTCAATAGCAGTAGGTTGGGATCCATATCTATAAGTCAATCAGGGTGGGATTTTCCAAAGCACTGATGTGACTTAGAAGCACAATTCCCATAAAAGTCAATGATACCTTTGAAAATCCTGTGCTCGGAAAACTACTGTCATGGATGCTAATATAACAACTTATATGAGTGAAACTATGATCAAAAAGAGATTTCAGTGTAAAGGGCAACTTTTTTCCCCTGTCTGTATCTCCAGAAGCAGGAGAAATGGTAGGAAATGGCCAGTGTTAAAACCAGGTTTTCTGGCAGACTGGGTACAAGCCTGATTGATGGCCCCTGCTCAGTTGAGGACTGTGCATCAAAACATAACACTCCTAATCTGAAGGGCCATTTCCACAATTTCTCCAGGCTCAGAACTTTCAGCCCCAGATCCACAAAAGTACTTAGGCGCCTAACCTCCAGATTTAAGTGCCTAAGTTCCATTTTTAGGCACCACTATGATCCACAAAAACCTCATTTGGCTGCTGCCTAACCCTGTAGGCACCAAAACTCTTTCAGCACCTGAGGTTTTGCAGTGAATATTTCCCTAGGTACCTATGTTTCTGGCCCTTGGTATGCACACTGCTGCCTGCCTTTAGGCACCTGGGTGCCTTTCTCTCACCTAAGCCCCAGAGCGATTCATGAACCGGAGGAAGATAGGGTGTCCTCCCTCTCGGTTGTGTGTGGGGCCTGATCATGCTCACTGGCGGCCCAACTCCACACAAAACAGTGTGGGGAAAAAAGCTCCCTTTACCCAAGTGCTAATGGCACTCACCTGGGATGTGGGAGAGCCCTGCTTCCAGTCCCCCCTCAACTTGATGAGCAGAAATTTGAACAGGGATCTGCCACCTCTCAAATTAGTGCTTTAACCACTGGGCTATGGGATATTCTGATAGGAGAGATTGAGGGAGACCCCTATTCACGTTGTTCCACTGGTAATTACATTATTGAACAATTAACTATTTATTGGGCCAGAAAAAGAGGGAGAATCATTTCATGGCCCAGTGGCTAAGGCACCTCTCCGAGAGATGGCAGATCTCTGTTCAGCTCCACCCTTCTCATCAGGCTGAGGGGGAACTTGAACCAGGGATCTCACACATCCCAATGAGCACCTTAACCACTGAGCTAAAGATGATAAGGGAGTGTCTCTTCCTTCGCCCTGCTGTTCTGTGTGGCATTTGGTGGCCTCTGAACAAGCCGACTGGATCATGTCCTCATGAGAGTAAGGTGGAGGTACACCTATCTTCCTCCAGTTCGCATAGCACTAGTGGGGATAGGTACCTCTGTGCAGCCTGGACTTAGGTGCCTATCTCCCTGAGAGGGGTAGGGGTTAGGACACATCCCCTCATGAGCATCTCCCATTGGCTAGCTTAGGCGGGGAGCCACCTAGCTTGCTGGCTTTTGTAGATCCCATTCTAAGGTTCCTATCTCTCCCCATTCATTGTATACAGAGCCTAGGTGCCTCACTCAGGCTTTGTGGATCCCATTGTTGTCCCAGTGATTTTGTAGGCACCTAAAAGTTAGCTGTTGTGACAATGGGTGTCACAACGCTTATGTCCCTTTGTGGATCCTCAGGCCTCACTGACCTCAAAAAGCACTTCACCGTGAGTTCTCTGTTTGGAAGCCTCCCAACTGTCTGTTGCAATAAATAAAGGTTTAAAAGACAAAAACAAAAGCTGGGAGAAATCCCTCTAGAGAAATACATTCTGGTTAACTTTAGGTGACAGACTGTTCAAAACTCACTCAATCTCTTCTAATGGGTTTTAATGTGCAATTGCTATTTGGGATACAGACTATTCTCTTTACACATATAGAGATATGTATATAAACCCTGGATAGTTGGAAGAATAGAGGTCTCAACAAGGTACGGGCCTGCTTTTTATTTCGCAAGAGTTTGCAATAAATAAATAGAAACTTGGAGCTGTCTGGAAGTTCTACACTTCTGTATTGTCTGCTTTAGTAAACAGAAGACTCAACTGAATATAGATTTACAATGAGCCAGAGACAATGTAACTGGCAGCTTTGGGGCTGATCCTGCTCCCATTGAAGACAACGGCAAAAATGCTGTTCACTTTGGTGGGAGCAGGAGTAGCTTTTGGCTAATCTACTAGCAAAATATAGAATGGAATGTTCAATCGTTTTGAAGTTTTACACAGAGTTTGGGGGGAAATGTGCACTTTATTGAACTGTGTTGCACAGATCTTAGTTATTGTATAGATTTTAAGTATATATTTTAAAGCTTTAAGAGATCAAATGCATTAAAATAACATAAAGGATATGACTATGACTTTGTCTGTGACACACACATTCACTGAGCTTGCTGTACACCCAGGCACCAGCCCAAGTATACAGTGCATAGTTCTGAGGTGCCATACACTCAAACTTGCACAGTATAGAGACTCCCCAAAGAAACGTCACTTTACACTGCCCTAGTGCTGTGTGGGGTTCGACAGTGGTTGGGACAGCTTACAGTGCTGCAAATTTCCCTCTGGCCTTGCTTAAGTTTTCACTGACCCATGCCTACTTTTTCACTGATCCACATGAGGCATGCACTAGTGATGCTCACATTTTTCCCTAAGCAAATAGGGCAACCCACGTTTTATTCTTGCTTGGTGACTCCTTACAAAGAACTTGATAAGGCCTAAAGTAGTCAGTGGGAGTTTCTCTATTGAATTCAATAGACTTTGGATCAGAACCTAAATCCTCTGTGCTTCTGAACACATCCTGTAAACTTCTTGTATTTGATTGTTACTTTACAGGCTCCAACAGCCTGGATTATATTTGAACTGATGTAGATTTAAGAATAAAAACCATAGTAACATTGAATATTTTGGTTATAAAAATGCTTTTTCATTTTAACTTTTGATCAGTGGGTGATCTGGTTCATTAATTCTATACCTAGTTAAGGAATTATGGAGTATTTGGAAAATTCTTTGTATTTTAGACAAGGCTCAGAGCTGCTGTTCACCCATGAGATCACTCAAAAATATTTTTATGCCACCCATTATATAAATACCCTTGTATATCAGGCTACTGTTCTTAGTCTATCGCCTGTCTTATTCCCCCAAATTAACCTCAAGCTTACTAAATACTGTATTGCTCTCCTAAAGTAGGAAATCACCTTTCTTATAGAGCTGATTTTGTTCACCTTTTTAAGTGGTTGCTTAAGGCAGATTTTACTGTATAGTAGTTCAAAGCCTGTTTCTATAGTGTATGCAAAGTTTGTCCTTCCTTGCCAAACCTACACAGCTAAGCACCTAAATTAAAAAATAATGCGGTGCATTATTTAAATAAGCTTTTAGCTTTGCAGAAGAATAAAAGATATCCACATTCAAACAGGTTTCAGAGTAGCAGCCGTGTTAAGTCTGTATTCGCAAAAAGAAAAGGAGGACTTGTGGCACCTTAGAGACTAACCAATTTATTTGAGCATTAACTGAAACCTTTGCTTTTTGACTGGTTGCATCTGAGTTCCAGTCATTCCTGCTGAGTGCTACTACTTATTCACAATTCAGCCTAGATGATTTTAGAAAACCCAGTGTGTGGCTGGGTGGATGGAGCAACTGATTTTAAACTAGTAAAAGTTCTGAGTGGTTTCTCACGCTCTCTCTCTCCTGTGTTCATATGAGCAATTGAACTGTATCTAAAGTTAAACTGTTTTGATCTTTGACATCTTCTCATTACATCTCTTGTGGTGTGACTAGAACAAACTTTCCCCTAACAACACAATGGGAAATTTAGATTGAATCAGGGAAAAGGTCAATTGTTGTTTGTCTCATGTGCTCCAGTTACTAAATAAAGGAGGAAGTTGAGACATCTTTCTCACTGGAAACAACATGTTCCATACTGTGGGATTCAGAGTAGGGAAAGCTGGAATCTTTGCTGACCTTATAAACTTCATTATCAGCTTATTTCAGATGTTTCATCCCAGTGGTCAGTAAACCCTAGGGATCTTGCTGTTCTGCAACTCTAGGGATGTAGCAAGTTTCCAGCCAATGGTAAGGTCCTGGTAAATATTCTCCTTATCCCTAATTCGTTTGTTGTTATGCCTGCTGAGCTATCCAATAACTTGAGGCTTGGTTCCTTCCCTGCTTCCCATGTCATATCATCCAAACATTCTTAGCCTCCGGAGGGACACTAAAAACCATTCCCATGAACATTTGGAAGATCTGACAGCAATCTACAGTGACATTCATCACTGGGCTTGCTTTTCCTTGGATTAATTTAATAAACCTTAGGTCACAGCTATAGCAAAATGTAACCCCTGAAATCCCAGTACTGTATAAAAGCCTGTTTGCCCTAAGTGTGTGCATTCCCTTGTTTGTTGAAATACTTCCACTGTAAAGAACTAGAGGATCCATTCATCCCATCTGGGGCACAGCTTTCATTGAAGACAGGAGGCCTGATAATGCACTTTCATTGATTTTGCTTATATGCTGCAGGTACATGGTCAAGGCCAAGTTACACCAGCTCTTTGCAAAATCACTTTTACACTAAAAAATATGCTCCCCCCGTGCGCCCCTTGTAAGATAGAGGGCATAATATGGTGAAAAAACGCTTGTGAGGCCTTCCAAAATGGAGACATAGTAAAGGCCAAAAGTAAAGGCCAGTTACATGCTCAAATTCTCCTACTTCTTATTTTGCTGCACAAATGCAGCACGAAAACAGAAAATAAAAAGTGAACACTCTGCATGTTGGGGGCTGGAAATCTTCTCTGTTATATACATGCAACCCCACTGATTTAATTGAAGATACACGGGTTTAATGGAGGTCTGCATTTTGGCCCATGTGGCCTCATTCGTGCACATATTGGTGATGATATGGAATCCTTGCTCTTTCGGCCCCCATAGTGGTGATATACTATATGACTTATTTATGATCTGTGTGACAAATATTGAAACCCCGTGAAATATCTTTGGAGGAACATATTGTATTAAGGTTATGAATGGTTTATGTATCACTGTGGGCCAGGAATTGTATGCAGCTGTGCGGGAGGGTTGCTTTTAGCTTCTCCAGGAACTAAAAACAATGGATGATGATTTAAGGTGAATCACTCAAGTTGTAAACACGTCTGGAGAAGTACCACCCCCTGGGGTCGTTTGCATATGCATGTTCACACTGGGTTTTCCAGAGACCTACAGACAAAGAAAGGGCTTCTGTCGTAAAAAGGATGCATTTAAACTGACTAGGGATCTTCTTTCTGGTCCAGCAAATGATAGGACCTTCTGTCCAAGGGAGACTCCAACTCTTGTAGAAGGTTTGGAAAGACTCTAGCCTATTAGGGTCCCATGGGGGCTGATGAGTAACTCATGATATTTTTGTGTGTGTTTTAAATCTGTCTATTGTTTTCTCTGTAATGCTTTTACCTTAAGAATAAAGGTGCTTCTTTAGAAGGAGCTGTGCAGTAACTTGTAACTGCTGGCAATATACTGTTCATAGCCCTTGGAGAGAAAGCAACACACAGAGGCTGGCCATTAGGCAAACTGGCTTGCCGTGGATATCACAGTGTAAGGCAGGGAACTGTGCCGCCTTAAAGCCCCTGTCAGGCGGGAGAGAGATGTGAGTCTCATCCAAAAGACATGACATCTGGGAGCCAGAAACTTTAAATGGGGGACCACAGAAGGTAAAAACAGATCCAATTACCCTGAAACTGTGACAGTCTGGATGTCATACTAACAGTAGCATGTGTTAGGACCTGGGGTGAACTGGAAAATGTACCATTTCATGTTCAGGCCTGTGTAGTTGAATGCATAGAAACACCATCCCTAGCAGATTTATATCCAAATGGGCCATATATCTGTTATAGGTATTATTCCTCTGCCTTCTAATGAGCTGCTGATTTTTTTGATTGAATGTCACTCTGTACTGAGTTTCAGGCAGTGCACATCAAGGAAGAAAGAGCTGCCAGGCAAACAAACATATACTTATGTACAGTAGCATTAGACAGTGTATGCACACAGATAAGCCTCTTCTCATGCCTCCTCTGTTTCATTGGCTGCTATATGTTTATATATGTTCGGAGAGAGAGGCATAACTGAGGGCGATTTTTCAGCTCTGGAACAGATGTTACCTCTTCCATATATAGACTGAAACGGCAGTCACCATTTATTTCTGATGGTATAAACTTGAACATGTATGATGGGTTGACAAAGTGCAGTTTACACTTTGCAGTCCAGGAGTCATTTATGGGGCATCTTTTTCCCCTCCATGCTTTTTATATTTCAAACAGGGCTTCTGAAAAGCAGCAGGCAGAAAGGGACACATGCAGAAATTCACCCTTGTAGATGTATTTTACACAGCCTTTAAAAGCCTGGTGTCACTGAAAATTAGTTTTTAAAGATATCTCAATTAAGAGGTCCTCTGTTTCCCATATTAATGATTCTTGTTTCCTCTCCCATGTTATACTTTTCATGTTGCTATTTTTTTTTAATTGGGAGGTGCTCCCTTTTTGAGCTTTTAGCTGGATTAAATACTTGCAGCCCTGGAGTTTTAGTATCTGGTTACCATGGAAGAGAGAGACTGTGACATCAGAAGAGCTTGAGCAAAACCAAGCTTAAATGTTCCAGAGGAAATCAATTTTCTACATCATATTTTTCAGATGAATATGAGGAAAGGTCCAGCACCTTAGAAGGGAGACTTGAAGGAAATTGAGAAATTTAAGAACCTTGTAAACTGTTTCAAAACTTCTTACAACATAGCTAATGCTGCAAAACATACAAGAGCTGTCAAATACCAGTTACATGCTCAATAAAACCTACAAAAATTGCTTAATGCTAGTAGCCACTGTGCCATATGAAAGTCGTGCTGTACCCCAAATTGCGTCTTCCACTAGAAAACTCTGTTACTCGAAGTTTCTGATTTCAGCTCAAATAACCATGTTGCTGATTTAACATGAGAGATTTGACCTTGCTTTAGAATAACTGTGCTTTCACAGAATATCTTATTTCTCTGTGTAGATGGATGCAAATCTCAGAATTCAGACATGGATTTCAAACATCACAGAGCACAGTGGTGCTTCATATCTGGAGATGTGACTAGGCCCCTTATAAAGAGAGGACCCTGCCGCAAATCTGAGATTGAGGTTTGGTTTTTAAACACCACCAAAAATGGAGGAGCTTTAAAATCCAGGGTTTGGGGTTGGACCCATCTCCTATATTAGGTGAAAATGATCAGTTTTGCAGGCTTGGCTCTGTGACTATCTCCCAGGCTGACTTGAGTGAATGTCCTCGGTTCAAATCTCCATCAGTAATGATATAGGAATATTTAGAGGTTAATGTCAAAGAGAAGTAGCTCTGTTAAGCAGGGGATGGAAATAACTTCTGTCTCTAAGGCCACGTCTACACTACCCGCCGGATCGGTGGGTAGTGATCGATCTATCAGGGATCAATTTATCGCATCTAGTGTAGACGCAATAAATCGATCCCCGATCGCTCTGCTGTTGACTCCGGAACTCCACCAGGGCGAGAGGCAGAAGCGGAGTCGACAGGGGAGCAGCAGCGGTCGATCCCGCACCGCGAGGATGCGAAGTAAGTGATTCTAAGTTGATCTAAGATACGTCGACTTCAGCTACGCTATTCTCGTAGCTGAAGTTGCATATCTTAGATTGATCCCCCTTTCCCCCCACCTATATGTGGATAGTTTTTAAAGGCAGAGAGAGGGTGGGTGGGAGGCTTTAATCCAGAGACTGTGGGAAAGGGGAGGTATTCAGAGCAATAAGAATCCAAGGAAAGCTGCCAGTTTTGTCTGGGGTGAATTCCCAAGCCCCACAACGAGCATCCAATGCAACTCAGCTTAATCACTGCAACCATACAAAGAGCATGTGTCTGCAGGAGATTAAGGAGACTGGTAATGAGCTGGGGGATGCTGAGATGGAAATCGTTTGTAGGGAAGATGTTCAGGTTTCTTGTGGGGAAGAATCAGCAACTGGAATGGGGTCAGACCCCTCTTGAGTGAATTTTTAACTAGAGAAGGGCCCCAAACTGTAAAAAATGTGTCTGGAGTTCAAATCTCCCAAAGATTTGGGAATATTTAGATTTTGGAGGTTGGCTCAGGCTCACCTCTAGCTCAGGGTTAAATCTAATCCACTGTGTATATTTCCTGGGTTATAGCTCTCTGATCTGTTTACATATATCTGTATACACAGTTATGAGGAATAAAATCCTGCAGTAGTTCTCTCTGTGCTGGGGTAAAACAGTATATCAGGCTATGTTAAAGCTGAAGCTCTCAAAAGGGAGAATTTTTAGCAAAAGCCTGGCTAATTCATTTTCTTTTGCAATATCATAGCATAGTTACAAAATCCACAAGTTATTAAAAAAGCAAGCCATGGGCCCAGATTCTGCTAGTAATTTATATCCGTCTAAATCCAGAGTAACTGGATAAAAGTCAGTGTTTATCTGGATTTATTCTGGTGCAGCTGAGATAAGAACCAACCCTTCACAGTTGTGTGCTCAAAAGCAGAAAAGCACCCTAGTTTTGGGGGGATTTTGTTTGTTTTAAATACACTTCTTGCCTGGTAGGGAGTTATATTTATATCCCACTCTGTTCAAGTACAGCATTTAAATATTTCAGTATCAGGGGAGAATATGATTCATGATCAAGACCATTTTTCTGAGGCAGGGAGTCGGAAACTGAAGCAGTGAGAGTTAAAAATGCATTTTAAAAAATCGTGTTCAGTTGTTGGCTTCCCCAAATTGCTCCCAACCATTTGCACTAAGAAGATCTCACCTAGAGACCTGTGTCTGCCACAATTAGTCAGCATCACTGGGTGTTCTGGCCTGGAGTTATCCACCCTGGAGGAAGGGAGGGAAGAAATAATGAGAAGGGAAAGATTGGGAAAACAAATATTATCAGGGAGTTAAAAAGATCAGCCATCTGAGAGGATTTGCCATTTTTCATTGTATCTTGTTTTTCCAAGGGACCGAGCACCTTTTATCTTCACTTCAGAGATGGAGTATTTCATCACAGAAGGTGGAAAAAACCCACAGCGCTTCCAAGAGTTTGTGGAGCTTTGCTGTCGAGCTTATAATATAGTCAGGAAACACAGCCAATTGCTCTTGAACCTGCTGGAGATGGTAAGAACGTCAGGGATGTAACCAAAAAAACCCCAATCCCTCTTGTTTTCTTTTTCCCCTGTAGCTAGGCTTAGAAGAATTCGATTTTTATCGGTAAATGTCAATTTCATTGTACACCCCCGAACCAATTAATATATATATTTTTACCACTAATAAACTAAATTTACATTAAGGAAAAGTAAGAAAAATGCTGCTTGAGAAGTTACTAGCATTTGACTTAAGGGTCTTTACTTTGTATATTTTGACATGTGATGTGTACAATTTGTTAACCGTTCTAAAGGTTTAACTTTGAATCTCAGTGTCTACTGTCATTAAATAATTTCATGCAGTTGTGAAAATGTAAATCGATAAAACTTGAAAAAATGCTTAAATTTAGGAATCGATGTTATCACTCAAAGTTGTAAAATAATCAAATTCTGCCAAGTCTCTAGTACTGTGATTTAGAGCATTGCCACATTTCCAGGAATTCTTTTTCCCATGCAAATGTTAGTAACTTTATTTAGAGTGCCACCTTTGTGCCTGCAAAACATCATTCTGCCCTCTCTTTTGTGTGAAAGCTAATTATATTGTTGCTGATATTAAAGTTTCACCCTATTTTTTTTTCAAAATTGAAACATTTTTGTAAGATTTCAACCAATTGCAGAGCAACTCAAATTAAAAGGTTTTCTTTGGTGAATATTTCACCCGGTCCTAATTCCAGGTTTTCAAATAGCCATTTCCTAACTCTGTTCGGAATTAAAGAAGAGAACTAATTAAACTAAACGTACAGAATGTATTATGTTACAATACGCTATGGTGATTGATCTAGGACACTGCAGCCATTACAGTGTTTCGGGAGCCATTATTGTAGAATCCTGTCATGCTTTGTTACTGGGATAAATACAATAAGGAAAGAAGACTACATAAGGACTTCAAAGAAGAACCAGTTGTAGAGGGCAGCCTTGGTTCGAGTGATAATGAGCTAATTCAGTTTAGAGTAAATGGAAGGATAAACAAAAAATAGATCTGCAACTTGGATCCTTGATTTCAAAAGAACCTACTTAAAAACATTAAGGGAATTAGTTAGGGAAGTGGACTGGCCTGAAGAATTCAAGGATCCGAATGTGGAGGAGGCTTGGAATTAGTTTCTGCAACTTTGATTTAAAGTACCTGAAGCCTGCATCCCAACCAAGGAGAAAAAATTTGTAGGGAAGGGTTGCAGACAAAGCTGGATGAGCAGGCATCTGAAACAGGTGATTAAGAGAAAGCAGAAAGCCTACAAGGAATGGAAGATGGGAGGGATCAGCAAGGAAAGCTACCTGTTAGAAGTCAGAAAGTGAAGGGGATAAAATGAGAACTGCCAAAAGCCAAGCAGAGTTGGACCTTACAAAGGGAATTAAAACCAATAATAAAAGGTTTTATAGCCATATAAATAAGAAGAAAACAAGGAAAGAAGAAGTGGAACCACTAAGCACTGAGGATGGGGTGGAGATTAAAGATAATCTAGGCATGGCCAAAACCTAAATAAATAGTTTGCCTCAGTCTTTAATGAGGCTAATGAAGAGTTTAGGAGTAGTGGCAAGGTGGCTAATGGCAATGAGGATATGGAGGTAGAAATTACCACATCCAAGGTGGAAGTCAAACTGAAACAGCTTAATGGGACTAAATCAGGGAGTGGGGGGACAGATAATCTCCATCCAAGAATATTAAAGGAACTGGCATGTGAAATTGCAAGGCCAATAGCAAAGGTTTTTAATGAATCTGTAAAATCAGGGGTTGTGCCCTGTGACTGGAAAATTGCTAATATAGTTCCTGTTTATAAGAAAGGGGGGGAAAGTGATCCAAGAAACTACAGGCCTGTTATTTTTACCTCCGTGGTATGCGAGTTCTTGGAACAAATTTTGAAAGAGAAAGTAGTTAAAGACATAGAGGTGAATGGGAATTGGGGTAAAATACATGGTTTTACAAAAGGTAGATCGTGCCAAACCAACCTGATCTCCTTCGGGAATATAACTGATTTTTTAGACAAAGGAAATGCAGTAGATCTAATCTACCTGGATTTCAGTAAGGCATTTGATAAATCATTACTTACATTGGAGAAGATGGGGATTAATATGAGAATTAAAAGGTGGATAAGGAACTGGTTAAAGTGGAGACTAAAACAGGTCATGCTGAAAGGTGAGCTGTCAGGCTGGAGGGAGGTTACTAGTGGAGTTCCTCAGGGATTGATCTTGGGACCAGAATATCAGACAAGAATGATCTTGTAAACTGGAGTAATAGAAATGGGGTAAAATTTAATAATGCAAAGTGCAAGATCTTAGGGACAAACAACAAGAATTTTTGCTATAAGCTGGGGAAGTATCAGTAGGAAATGACAAAGGAGTTGAAAGACCTGAGTATATTGGTTGATTGCAGCCAATTGTGATGCAGCCGTGAAAAAGGCTCATGCAGTCCTAGAATGCACCGGGTAAGGTATTTCCAGTAGAGACAGGGGTGTGTTATCAGAGGCTTGTATAATAGTACTGAGGCTGAGAGGGGTAATCTGAGACTTTTATTGATTAATGTTTGTAAAGCACTTTCAGCTCTGCGGATGAGACATTACTCAGTAAAGCCCAAATCAAAGGCCCAGTGCAAACAGCAAGAAGCTGGACTGTGCATTGCAGGGCTTCTCTAGGGGAGGAGCAATGGAATCCCCGACTAAGCCTGTGGAATGGTCATAGATCGGCTACACAACTGCTAGTAAATCCGTAGGGCTCTGCATCACGTGTACCCCTCATACGCAGAAGAGGAGAAATGATAGGTATGGCGGTGAGTGGATCTGCTGTCTTCTCCGCATATTCTTGTTGTGTGGTGGCATGCCAGGAGACTTCACAATGCTGTACTGCATGGCACTAAGGATCGTTTGTGCCCAGCACAGGATCCCCAAATCTTACCTCTCTGAGCACCCTCTGATGTGCAGCAAAACTGCACTCCTATGGCCAAAATGAAAATTATACATTGCAAAATATGCCATGTGTCTCCCATCTTAAAGCAATTTTGAAGCTAGAACTGGGGCATGCAATGGGATGCCCAGTATGGAGTACAGAGATCATAGACAATCGTATGACTGGAAGGGCTCTTGAGAAGTCATCTAGTCCAGTCCCGTGCACTCCTGGCAGGACTAAGTATTATCTAGACCATCCCTGACAGGTGTTTGTCTAACCTGCTCTTAAAAATCTCCAAGGACAGAGATTCCACAACCTCTCTGGGCAAATTATTCCAGTGCTTAACCACCCTGACAGTTAGGGAGTTTTCCTAATGTCCAACCTAAACCGCCCTTGCTGGAATTTAAGCCCATTGCTTCTTGTCCTATCCTCAGAGTTGAGAGAGAAAAAAATTTCTCCCTCCTCCTTGTAACAACCTTTTATGTGGTTAAAAACTGTTATAATGTCCCCTCTCAGTCTTCTCTTCTATAGATTAAACAAACCCAATTTTTTTAATATTTCCTCCTTCGTCATATTTTCTAGACCTTTAATCATTTTTGTTGCTCTTCCTTGGACTTTGTCCACATCTTTTCTGAAATGTGGCACCCAGAACTGGACACAGTACTCCAATTGAGGCCTAATCAGCATGGAGTAGAGTGGAAGAATTACGTCTAGTGTCTTGCTTACAACACTCCTGCTAATACATCCCAGAATGATGTTTGCTTTTTTTTTTTTGCAACAGTGTTACACTGTTGACTCATATTTAGCTTGTGATCCACTATGACCCCCAGATCTCTTTCCACAGTACTCCTTCCTTGGCAGTTATTTCCCATTTTGTATGTGTGCAACAGATTGTTCCTTCCTAAGTGGTGTACTTTGCGTTTGTCCTTATTGAATTTCTTCCTCTTTTCTTCAGACCATTTTTCCAGTTTGTCCAGATCATTTTGAATTGTAATCCTATCCTCCAAAGCACTTGCAACCCCTCCCAGCTTGGTATCATTTGCAAACTTTATAGGTGTATTCTCTATTCCATTATTTAAACCATTGATGAAGATATTGAACACAACTGGAGCCAGAACTGATCCCTGTGGGAGCCCATTTGATAGCTTGACTGTGAACATGGACATCTGTGCTCAATGATCCATGCTGGTTACCTGAGAGCTTCTGGATAGATTTTTAAAGTTGTGGTTTTAACCCATAAAGCTCTAAATTGCCTAGTACCAGGTCCCCCTGTGAGACCGCCTCTTTCCCTTTAATGTGTGATGGTTGCAGTTAGCAGAGGTGTTGATGCTAGAGCCCCTTTCATATAACAGAGAAGGTGATGTGGCCCTCTGCACAAGGGCCACAGAGCTCTGGAATGCCTCCCGCCCCAGGTCTCTCATAGTTTGGATCAGTTGGCATTCAGGGCACATTGCTGGTTCCATTTGTTTCACATGGCCTTTGAAAAGAAGTATTGGATTGAGCTACAGGCCAACATACAGCGGTGTGTTAGCACTTGATTATAAGGTGCAGCTTGGTGGAAGGATGAGTTTGATGGTATTGCACTCTGGTTTGGTGACTGTAAATAACTGACAGGGGAACTCAGAGCCTGTGGATGAGTGTTCTTATTTCTTCTAAGTGAAAGGAAATAAAACAAACATAGGAAGTTGAGTGTGATGGGGTGTATCATTTGAGGACTCCGGCTAGAGGCCCAGCAATCCTACCACACACACACAGCCTGGGAAGGAGCAGTGAAGGTGAGTCTAGGATGACCAGATGCCCTGATATTATCAGGACCATCCCAATATTAGGGACTTTTTCTTATATAGATAACTAATTCCCACCCTGTCCTGATTTTTCACACTGGCTATCTGGTCACCCTAGATGGAGCTTCCAGGCCTGCCTAGAGAGGCCTTGTGGAAGCAGCCAATTAGAGCCCAGTAGACTCCGATAAAAAGAGCTGCAAGGCCTAAGCGGGTCAGTCCCTGGCTGGGACAAGAAGGGTGAGGATGGGTTCTCTGCTCTGACCAGAGGAGCTCAATGGGCTGATCTACTGGCCCTAGGAAGGAGAAGACTTGACAACTATAACCCTGAGGTAAGGATGAAGAGAAAGGGGCTACATGGGAAAAGGCCCAGGGAAATAGCAGCAGCAAACTGGAGGCAGTGATGCGTGTTTAAAGGGTCCCTGGATTGGGACCCAGAATAGTGGGTGGGCTCCCCACCAGTCTACTAGCAAAGTGGCCAAAGCCCTGAGAAGGGGACAAGGCTCTGCTGGGAAGCCCAAGTGAAGGATAGGACTTAGAGGGTCCCAGAGATGGGGCTGAGGGCAGACAGTGTGTCAAACACTTTGCTCCCCTGGAAGCCATTCATCCATTTTACACGGAGTGACTTGGCCGGAGGGCTGAGCCACTGAAGACCTACAAAGCAAGGTCGACAACCTACAGGGGATGCCTGAGGCAGGAAAGACTGCAGTACCGCCCCCAGCCACTGGGGAGCACTCAAGAGATGAGTGCCTCATCACATTGAGGAAGCCCCCGCTCGTCTCACTGAGGTTTGAAGGGGGAATTTGGCTCCCCCCATGACACAAGCAGCCAGTCAAAACTAAAAGAATCTAAGTGCCATAGTGTGGTGGCGTGAAGGTCACTCCAGTACACCACCTTTCTGTCAGGCGTGGTGTCACAAGTTGGTCTCATTAACCAGAGCCATAAATAAGAGCTTACTCAGCTACACCCAGGGACACTTGTCTCTCCCACTCAGTCCAACAAGCAGTTTCTGGCTCCTTCCTTCAGGAGATACATCTTTCCTGCATCTGTAAATAATCTCTGATTCTGGAACCCATTTTGGTTCCTTCTCTGGGTTACTCCTTTCAGCCCTTCCTTAATCAGGAGTCTCCTTTGCAAATGGGCTGCATTAGTTAGTCCCTGGTTGTTCTCCTTAATCAGGAGTCCCCCCACCTCTCCTCCCTGGAGCTGAGTTCTCTTAATCACTTTCTCTGGTCCTGAAGTAAGAGCTGTCCTCTCCTGAGCTGAGCTATGGGTTAGCCAGCCATAAGGCCTTTGCCAGCTTCTCCCTCAGCTGGTACCTTTCCCTTAGCCTTTAGGCTTCAGACTGCTCAGCAAGCTAGTATTTCCCTGTTAGTATTCCTGGTGCTTGCCCTGCTAGGAGAGAGGAGGCAGCCTTTATTCTGGTCCCCTTCTCCCAGCTCATTCCCAGCTGGCTGGGGAGAAGGAGGAGGGAGGGGACCCTTGCCTTGCCCTCTCTGCAAGGGTCCTGGCCCTTAAAGAAGCAGTAACAGTATTTCCTCCAGAATACTTCTTATTCCTGGGACTGCTTCCTTTCTCCTAATATCTCCCAGGTCCTTGTATATACAGTTGGGCCTTTCAAACTCTTAAAGGGCCATGCCACATGGGCTGACCATTACGCCCCACTACTCTTAAGGGCAGACTGCTCCATCACATATAGTAAAAAGGGTAATTTATAGACAATTAAATAGACGATGGGGTAAGATCTACTTTTGGCTCACTAGTGCAAAATACCAGATGGTAGCAGGAAAGGAAAGATAAACTAACCATCTCATATTTATTTTATGCAGAAAAAGCAGTCTCAAGTTTCCATGATGGAATGTTCTGTGCATATCTGAACATCTGCATCTTGTCTGCATCTCGTTGTCTGAGTTCTGCTTTCTGAGATGTCTATATAAAGTTGTTTTTTTGTTTGTTTTTAAAGTCAAATCTGAAGTTGTATAAGGCCAGTTTCAAAATGTGCAGTGCTTGATTGGAGTTGTAAACTCTATCTGCTTTGAATGGTGAGTAACTGCTAGTGGCGTCCAGCAAATTGTGATTATGAACCACAATATTTTCTGGCCCAGTGTGGAGTTAATTCTTTATTCTCTTGGTGATGAGCAGCATGTTTCCAGATATCAGCAGTACCAGTATATGCTCCAGGGAGTGAGGGAAGAAATAAGCCATGAAGTTCCCATCACTCTGAAAAGCAGAAACATCTATGGGAGGCCCAAGAGCCTCGCTGGAAGAGTCCAGCTACAAAGCCTGTAGTTTATCAGCTTTCCTCTCATTAAAGAATCAATGTGAACTATAGCAGAGGGTTTCTGGGGGCCATGAGCAGCATTCAACTAGTTCAAAAATCATGTGAAATCCAGGATTTTCCAGATAGAAATTTCTATATAGACAGGTCTATATAGTTGATTCTCCAAGGAAGCCTAACAAATCAGCACTCTGCTAAAATGTGAGTAAGAAATAGACAGTCATTACTGAGAGATACAAGATATAGATTCACTGACACTAAGTCACTCTGTGTCCTTGGGCAAATCACTCCATTTTGCCACACCTCGGAAATACCATTTGTAAAATAGAGATAATGAAACTTGCCCATCTTGGTGAAGGGCTTTGAGGTCTGTGTGAAAAGTGCTGTGTCAGTACTAGTATAATTAATTGTTTCATGTAGAGATGGGCCTGTCCCACAACTCTGGATCTGAATGCCAATACCCTTGGAGATGTTTGCCATCCAAACTTGGGTCCACCCTTACAGCTGGCCCTTCACTTCCTTTTCACTATGAGCAGATCCAGACATTACCATACTTTGGGGGATTAGAAATCCAGATCCAAATGTTTGTGGCTCAGGCTTATATATAGTTACATCAGATAACTAAAATACCTGTGATGGTCAAGTATTGTAGCCCAAGCCAGCTGGTGCCCAAACATATGTGCACTTGGGACAACCAGTTGGAAAATACCCAAAGTCTTGTCTGATCAATCTCCAGCATCACTGTGTTGGGAACCGTCCTTGTCCCATATGATACAAGAGGAAAGAAACTACACAAAGCAAGAATGATGGAGGGGCTGGATGATCCTCAAGGAACCATGCTGCCAGTGGGAACGGTAGCCAACAGAGCAATGCAGAGAAGCCAGTCCTACCCACACAACCTTCTGCTTCCCCAGCACTTGGGCTCGTCTTTCCCATATCCCCAGGGTAGGGAGTCCAAGCCATGCCACTTGCCTCTGGTGTAAGGTAGTTAGGGCACCAAACTGGAAACTAGAAGAGACATGGATTCTTTTCCCACCTCAACACATAGCATGACATTGGGCAAGACACTTTACCTCTCTGCACCATAGTTGTCCCAGCTATAAAATGGGGATATTTGTACTTTTGTAAACTGCTTGAAGATGTATGGATAAATAATATTATGTGTTTGTAACTGCAAAATATTATTATTGTGCCTTGCCCATTGTCAAGAAAGGTGAACTCTAACTGGAACAGGTGCAGAGAAGGGCTCCTAGGATGATCAGGGGAATGGAGGGGCCTACGTTATACCTGGAAACTGGAAGAGTTTGGCTTGTTTAACCCAGCAAAACAAAGATTGTGAGGGGACATGATTGCTCTCTAGAAATATGTCAGGGGGTAAACACCAAAAAGGAAGAAGAGCTATTTAAGCTAAAGGACAATGTTTGCATAAGAACAAATGGACAGAAACTGGTCAGGAATAAATTTAGGCTAGAAGTTAGAAGAAGGTCTTATAACCATAAGAGGAGAGAGGTTCTGGAACAGCGTCCCAATAGCAGTAGAAGAGGCAAACTAGTGTTAAAATTGATTTTGTTAAATTATTACCAGGATTATCTGATAGGGTTGCATGTGATAGCAGGGGACAGAACTTGATGACCCAGAAGGTCCCTTCCAGTCCTGTGCTCCTGTGCCCATTTTGTATTTAACAGAGCCCTCCCAACGGAGGGGAGGATTCTCTTGGAAATTAAACCATTTGAATTCACCTCAGTGATTTTTCAGTCTCCTCTGCGTAACCCGTGTTCAAGCTGTCACAGTTCCAGAAGCAGTCCAGACAGAGCCTGAGACATTAGGCAACATCTCAACCATGGTGCTGAGGAGAAAAGAACCCAAAATATAACCACATTGATTTTAAAAGACGGAAAGAAATAAGGAAAACAAATATCCCTCTTCTCTCCCCCTTTCATTTTACAACAAAACCTATGTCTCCCTTTTATTTGATTTAGTCTTCTGAGATCAGCGGGCACTTCTGTCTGCACTGGAAATATATTTCACTGCAGAATGTACATGCTCAAGCAGCAATGGTAAAGTTATATTTGTATTCTTTCTGAGAAATGGGTGGGAAAGATTTTCTCTCTATTACACACAGTCCATCATCTCAACTCGGTGTGGGGAATATGCAAAGTCAGTGGGTTTAAAACATTTATTAGAAACTTTTCTCTTCTTTTTTTAACATTTTAAAGAAGAGACAGGTGTGCTGGACACACTGAACATGTCTAGTTGTCCACTTCTCATTGCACTGCACTGACAATGTTGTTAACTCTCGTTACTATACAAATAAGATTGGAAGGAAGTAAGACTTTGCACTTAGGAAGTGTCGTTCATCCAATAATAATACATAGGACATATTCAAGCCATTTTACAACATATTCTAGTCTACTAATACTTCTGTAGAGGCAAGCAACTACTATTATACCCTTCTTTTGGACTGGGAAACTGAGGCACAGAGAGGCTAAAGGTAACTGGTATGTTGCAACTAAAACTGGGTACATTAACAAAACCAGTTTCTTACAGGTAGGTGTATGTACCTAATTACATGCATTTGAAATAGTGTGACATTGGGGTGTAATGTTTTTATAGGTATCCCTTTAGGTGTAAGGAGTTCATAGAGTAAGGGGAGACATCCATTCTGGTTTAGTGTTGTTTGGTTGGTGGGGAGGAGGTTATCACTGCTGAAGGCGGTGTTTGCAGCCTGCCCTGGAGATCTGTAGGTAGATGCCCTTTGCTGCCTTAAGGAGGCCGAGAGGGAAGAATAATGTTCCTGTGTATACTGAGGTGGTGGACTCCTCATAGAGGGATCAGTTGCAAGGAATTCAATTCATGAGGTCCTGAATCCATTTGAATACACCGTCTTCTAGTGTATCAATGTGAAGAGGTTAAGAATGCATTTCATTCTCCTAATCCGCTCTCTGCATGTTATACCCAGAGTCACACATTGCCCAAATTAGGAGAGGTTTGTAAATATAAATGGGGAAAGTTCTTTCTCTGTAACTCCATTTTTTTTCTAGTTAGCCCGGTCTCATTTAAATTATTTTCAGTGCATTTATTGGATCAATCCTGTTTATTCAAAGATGCTGCATGCAGGGTTGCCTGAGCTGAACAGCATCCAGGATCTGAAGTATGTGTATGATAACCTTCGTCCACAGGACTCAGACCTCCAAGCCACGAGCCACTTTACCAGGTAAAAAACAGACAAGAATTCAGAAAGTATGCCCTCTTTTAGGCTTAAAGAGACGCTGCCAAATTACAAATCATAGGCTTAATTGATCTAGGGAGTTAGTCAACTGAAATCAATAAATTACACAAAAGATTAACTTGTCTCCAAACACAAACACACAAATAAACCCTCTCTTTATGCACATCACTAATAACTCCTTAGATTATGAAAAGAGTTGTTCATACCTAACTTATGTTGCTTACGTTTTTTGCTCAGCTTGCATATTGTAACTACCCTGGTATATTTCTTGTCGACTTCACTCTAATGCACTGTGACTATGCAGCAGGGTTTGGACTGCAAGCACTTCCAGTGAATGCTTGAATCTTCTAGTTCAAAACGCTTCTTCTTTGAGTTCCATGAAGAATGTGTTTTTTTGTATTGTTTTTTGTAAAATGTTTGAAAAAGCTGTATGGAGCAACGTGGCCTTGTTGCTAGAGCACTGGGCCAAGACTCAGGAGATCTCGGTTCGATTCCTGGCTCTGCTGGGTGACCTTAGGCAAGTCACTTCACCTCTCTGTGCCTTGGTTTCTCCATCTGTAAAATGGGGATAATGATATTTTCTTCTTCTTAAGCACTTTGAAATCTACAGATGAAAAGCACTGAATAAGAGCTAGGTATTATTAATAATCGCTTTGCAGCTTGATTGGTATTAGCATAATATGAAGCTTTTAATCTCGGATTCAGCTCGGCTTGGTCAGGACTGAAGGTTAATGGCAGTTTAGCAGTCTGTATGAAACAAGTTTGATCTCAGTTCTGGTTTTTGTGGACAAGCGTTCACCACACAGAAATCCCCACCACAATTGGTGCCTTTGTCTCAATAGATAGGCCAAGCACTGAATGGGCTTGTAAGCTGAATGGACTACAAGTGTTGAGGCCCAGCATAGGGAAAGCTCACATTGTCACAGCTTGTACTGTACTTCCTCTTGGGAAAGAGGACCCCAGAGTATTGCCCAGCACCTTTGAATACAACCAAAGGCAATATTAAAATTTTAATACATGAGAGAAGGGCCTGAACCCAAACAATTGAATCAATGCATTGCTCCTCTTAAACTCTCTCTGGAATTATCTAGATCTGCACCTTGATGTCAGTTTGAACTGTGTTGCTCAGGCTTGTCTTTATGATGTGTCAATAACTTTTTAGAACACAGCAGAGTCCCCAAGTCCTCATTTTAACCCCTAGATTTTCCTTATTTCCCCATTGCCCTTTGATTACAGTTTCATTTGTTTTTAATTTCAGCATGACATTTAAGATCAATGTTGATCACATCTCCTCTAATCCCTACTCGCTCCCATCTCCTCACAATTTAAAGTATTGTCAAGCTGCAGCCTTGTGTACTGCAAACACAGCGTAAAAACAAGTCCTGTTAATAGTAATGATAAGTAACATCCATGCATCAAACAGGGAATAGATTCCTTAATGATTTCCTCGGAGTATAACTGTATGCTTGCAGTGACTTGAAACAAAGGTCTGATTGTTAGAATTATTGTCAGACAAGATCTTAAAACCCTGGAGAAATGTACAATTTTGTTAGAGTGAATGTTTTTTTCTCTTTTAATGTAAATGAGGTTTGTTTGCACTGTCTGTGTGTGTTACTCCAAGAAAATCCTCTCATTTCATCAATTTAAATAAGCTTCATGGAACCAGTTAACTAATTGTCAGTTTGTCCCTATTTTAAATTTCTAATCATGGTTTAGCACATGTTAATGAACAAGTTTTAACTAACATGTTTGTAAATTTTAATGTGGACAGGATGCCAAGACCTGTTGCTAGTCATCCTTAAACTTATGACAGCCTCACTCTTCCTGTGGGGTGCTGTGCAGCCCAGAATCCCTGTAGTGCTGAGTGCACTCAGCATGATCTCTCCTGCCCTCAGCATGCCTCCTATGCTCTGGGTTATGACAGCAGGCAACGCAGTGCTGATTACACTGGTCCTACACGGCTCCTTCACCAACATGTTTCTTCCACAGCCCTTTACTGCCCTTGTATGAAAGTGCAGAATGGGGATGAGAATCCAACTATAGAAACTTCTACTTCTATAGTTTGGTAGCGCTCTATATTATTATTTCTAGTCATTGTATATAATAATAATGCTTTAAACAATGCTCTCAAAGTACTTCACTAACTTTATTTTTTTCACGATATCCTGTGCAGCTGGTGATGAGCCCTCAGTGAAACTTAGATGGAGAGAATGGTACATAAGTATTATTATAACCTTTTTTCACATGGGTCAAGTGATTTGTCCAGGATCACATAGCAAGCCAGAGGTAGAGATCCTCGCTCTCTGAGGGCATGTCCATAGTGCAATCATGGGTTGTATACCTAATCTCGGATACCATGCATCAGCATGGGCTTCAGTGTGGGCTGTATAAACCCACCCAGAAAATTGGGTAATTACTTGGGTGGGGCACCAAAATCAGTGCTGCTGCAGCTTCAATGCTCCAGTGCCCAAGCTAGATAGATTAAAGCTAGTTTGCGTATGTGTACATGAGCTGCAATCACATTCCATAAATGCAGTGTAAACATACTCTGTCTCCTAGTCTATCTAACTGGAACCCCTTGACTCCATATGTTACTTTGTCTTTATTTTCTTAACTACTTGAATAAACCCGTTCATTATTTTTAAAAAGTCCCTGTCATGGGATTGCTGGCCCCTTTAAGAGAAATCTGGGTTAAAGCTATCCTAAAAGATCTAATTTAAAGGGACTGAGCTTACCTAGGCACTTAACTGAATAACAAACACCTGAGCCTGATAAAAGGTCTCTGGGCTCAATTGCAGAGAGTTGCTCACAGAGAGAAGCTCTCATAAGGGAGAGGAGCTCCCAGAGACTAAGGAGGAGGCAGTGCAACCCATGCGCCAAAGGGAAGAGACTTCATTTCCATTTAATAAAAAAGAACCCCATCAGGGGAGTTTTCTTACACCCCTTCAGATTCTGTAGAATTTTTAAGGGGCCCTGAGAGAAGGGAAAGTGAGATAGATAGTGCCTGCAGCACTAGCTCAGCAAAGAGGTGCTACAGGGCAGGCATAGATTGTGACAAGTGGTACCAGAAGTGGGATTCTGAGATCCTCTCCCATCCAGGAGGGATGACCAAGCGCCACAGTGCAGACACCTTCCTTGGCTGTAAAATTTTTATCCTCCCATGTCAGCATATGGAGGGGCAGCCACAGCTGTTGGAGTTCAGCTCCATCTGGGGGGGAGGAGGAATGTCTGAGCAGCCTCAGAGGGCTGTGAAGGAGGTTCCACAATGGTAAAGAGTCAATTGTCATCGACACCGAAAGGGAAGGCAATGATTGTAAAGCTGGCCTGGTTGCACTGAGCACCAGAGGAACGGGGGAGAGCCAGGATGCCAAAGACACCCTGCCAGAAACTGCTGGCTATTATGAAGTCTGAACAAAAGACCGTGGGGATCTACTTTTGGGGCAAGAAAGTGTGATGACCCATGGACAGTCTGTCTTGGTTGTGGGAAGAATGATCACATAGAAAGATGTTGCCCTAAGGTAGATGCAGTTTAATTATGAGAAAGATAGAGGCTACAAAAAAGAGCCTACAAGACTAGGTGAATATGGAGTAGTCCAGGAAATCAGTCTGAGCATGTAAAATTAAAGGTAGGCAGATGGCTATGGGTTTCAAGCTTCCCATTGGTTAGGGTAGATACCTTCACGCTACTCTCAGCCCTAGAGATGAGAGTTTGGGGATCTTGAATTATTTGGTAAAGGAACCAGGTCATACTGAGGAACCAGAATGGGTTCCACTCAAAAGAAGGGTTCAACCAGCTAACCTCGAGGACAACAGGATTGTGGGGTTGAGCAAGCCAGAAAAAAGACTCCAGGGATCTGAAGGTCCAGGGAAATGCTGGCAACAAGAGCTATGATGTGACTGTAAAACAAATCTAAAAGCTGCAGGCCTCGATGGAAGCTTTCTATCAGGATTTGGATGACTGGGCAAAAATTCATGAGGCCCAAATCACAGAAATTAGGTGGAAATATCCCAGGCTTTGGAGAGTCTAGCTACACAGCTGGAATGAACCAAGCAAATAGAAGCAGACCTTGAAAGGGCAAAGCAAGCATGGGAGAGTGAATGTGAAAGGCTGACCAATGAGATTAAGATGCCTCTACCTGGTAAAAGAAATACTTTGTACTCATGGAAGGAAGTGACAGAACCACAAGTCAGCTTGAAAAGTGTCTCAGGACAGCAAAATCAATTAGAGAACAAGTCATTTAAGCCAGAAGATAAATTGGCAGACCTGGGAGCCCACATGCAGATGACACAAGAGTCACTGCAGGAAGAGACCACCAGAAACCGAGTCTCATTACCCAGCTGGAAGAGTTAGAGGATGAAAAGAAGTACTTAAAGGAACAGATGTGTGTAGGAGCCAAGTTAAATCTTGAGAAAGAAGTCTCCAAACTAAAAGATAGACTTTTTCTCTTGAGACCAAGCAGTTACTCCAATTCCTCTTGTCTATCACAGGGACAAATGAGAAGAACTGAAATAGAAGTGAAAGAGAGAGAGACTTTTCACCAACCCCCTCTTCTTGAGCAGAGCAATGGAGAAGTTGGGGCTAGAGAATGTCAAGTCTGCCTTGGAGCAGCAAGTTACCCAGATGGAAAAAGAACTGGAGACTAAGCTCCAGGAACTGATCATTCAGGGACTAGCTCTATGCACCCTGGCAAAAGAAGCTGGTTTGGGTAGGGGGGTGGAAACTGGCCCAGGAGTGCAGGACCAGGGTGTTGAACCTGTGTAGAGAGAGGTGATAAGATGGTAAGTACAGAAATGAATTACTGGGGGGCTTGTAAAGATACAAAGACCTGCCAGGCCTCCAGAAAGACCTTCTAAGAGGAACAGTTGGTTATTTTACAAAGGTCTGGGTAACCTGTGGCACAAACACTAAGGGTATATCTACACTGCGTTTAAGACCAGGGTTTGAACTTGGGCTCAGACCTAGTTCCCCTTCCGTCTAAACACAAATTTCTCTAACCCAGGGCTTGGACCCAGGATCCCATAAGACTGAACAGTCTGAGCCTGAATCAAGCCAGGGCCCAGGGTTCAAGCCCTATTGCTTTGCCATGTAGACACAGCCCCACTGGACTTGTGCTCAGGGAGTCCACCAAAAATATCCCACAATCCCATGGGCCAATTTTCTTTGTCCTTTGGACAGTCAAGTTTGGTGGACAGTCAAGTTTTCCCACATTGCACCACAAACTAAGGGCTAGAGCGGCCAAATTTTGGGAGGGCGCTAGGAAGTCCGGGATATGGGTGGTTGGACTCAGCCCCACATAATGCAGTCTAGATGCTGGAGCTCCAGGCTGGGACCCAGGGTTCAATAATTCCTAACCTGGGATTACAAATAAGTGTAGACACTTGAGTCCTAGATTAACAAACCCAGGGTCTGCTAACTTGAGTTCTTCTAACCCTAGGCTTCCATTGCAGTGTAGACATACCCTAAGATCACATGAATGACAGAAGCTACAATAATTGCAGTAGCTACACAGCAGTTCTCTAGAGTAGTGGACTGCAGTGAACTGGAGGAAAAGGCTGCTACTGCTGATAGGAACCAGGCTGAAATCCTGGAACTGCAGAGGCAGGTGACTGAGGACCATAGTGGCACCCAAGTCCTGGTCACATCATATTTTACTTAGGAAGACAAGAACATTGCCAGAGATTTAGTGGATTTCCTGGTTGCAGCTGAACAGGAAGTTCCCACCTGACTGGAGAACATGACCAAACATTAGCCATTGTGAAGCCTACCTTTTGGTACAGAGTGGCACTGGGGGGATGAGGAAGGTATGTCACCTGGTGGCTGGTCCTTTTAAGGGGAGTCTGGGCCCAGGTTACCCATGACAAGCTAATTTAAGGGAGCACATGAAATAGCTGCCTATAGTGTATCCCTGCCCTAAACTCAGTTTGAGCCTTGAAACTCAGTTTGATCTCCTCCCCTTTCCTATCCCTTCTCTACCCCCAGAAAACATTTTATCCACAGAACAGGAAACCCTTCCTACTCCTGGAAAGAGATCTCCAAGTTTGATTAACGGCAAAGTGCTATCTCCCTCAAATGTCCCCATGATGTTGTGTGACATTTTAAAAAGTGTTCTTAAAATGATTTACAATTATTTTAAATAGATTAAAATTGGTTCCATGCTATGATTGAAGTGTTTGAATTAATTGCAGTACACAAGCAACCCCACTGCTCCTGCCCATGAATGAGAGCTGCACAGTGGATCTGAAGATTACCAGAAAATTAGCAATTCACATCTTTGAAAGCTTGACAGCAGGAGAGATGCTAAAGAGGTGTTATCTGTTGACTTTATTTATTAATGGAATAATTTATTATGTACCCATCGCTGCACAGGTCATGCGTGTAGATTCCAAACCACAATACCAAGGACTGCAAAACTAGACCACCCTCATAACACAAATCCTCTGCCAGTCAGACGAATGCCATTCCCCAGCTGGCAGCATATCCCTCGGCAATCCATGCCCCAGCTAGCTAAAACACCAGTGGAGGTTGATGACATCTGAAAGGGCAGAGACAAAACTACCATCTCAAAGTGTGCTCGCAGATGATTCACAGCAGCAAGCAATAATCACAGTGTGTGCACCGCAAAGGAAAAAAGGGAAACTTCTTATTCTCCCCTGCCAAGCAGCCTCCACTGTAAAACGACAGGCTGAATAGATGTATCCCGCACTGCATTCTAGGGAAGGCCAGGAGATGGGGAATCTTCAATATAATATATATAACCTGGATTTGTGCTGGAAATGGCCCAACTTAATGATCACTTTAGATAAGCTATTACCAGCAGAAGAGTGAGTTTGTGTGTGTATGGGGGTGGGGGGGTGAGAAAACCTGGATTTGTGCTGGAAATGGCCCACCTTGATTATCATGCACATTGTAGGGAGAGTGGTCACTTTGGATAAGCTATTACCAGCAGGAGAGTGAGTTTGTGTGTATGGTTTTTGGAGGGGGGTGAGGGAGTGAGAGAACCTGGATTTGTGCTGGAAATGACCCACCTTGATTATCATACACATTGTGAAGAGAGTGGTCACTTTGGATGGGCTATTACCAGCAGGAGAGTGAGTTTGGGGGTGGGGGGGCAGAGGGTGAGAAAACCTGGATTTGTGCTGGAAATGGCCCAACTTGATGATCACTTTAGATAAGGTATTACCAGCAGGACAGTGGGGTGGGAGGGGGTATTGTTTCATGGTCTCTGTGTGTATATAATGCCTTCTGCAGTTTCCACGGTATGCATCCGATGAAGTGAGCTGTAGCTCACGAAAGCTCATGCTCAGATAAATTGGTTAGTCTCTAAGGTGCCACAAGTACTCCTTTTCTTTTTACAAAGACAGACTAACACGGCTGTTACTCGGAAACCTTCAATATATTGGTATTCACTGCTCTACAACAGGCCCCAGACAGCAGGATGATTATTGCCCTAAATGGATTTCTGACTAAGATCCTATATAGTCTCTGTGGAAAACAGACCAACTCATTTTTTCTTTCTCGTGGGCTCTACTGAAATTGAGTCAGTTTCAGTCCCATGGTTACATATTAGTAAGAGGCTAAGCTGGCTCTGCACCTGGCAAGCTGATTCTTAACAGGCAGGGTCAGGGTAAGGAAGAGGTGTGTGAAGCAGTAAAATTGACAGGATGGGCGGAGTTGCTGAGCTGGGTTGGGAGAACTTGCAAATGAGTTTTCATGCTCATGTACATCCTTCCCTTTTCTCTTCCACTCACAGGGCCTATTAGGCTTACTGAAGCCCTAGACTTGTAGGGATGACTGCAGCATTGCTGTCAGGTGTTGAGAGAAAAGTCAGGATCAGGTCTTTGATATGGCTTAGCAATTCAGACTTACTTGATACATTTGCGGGATGTTGGGGATCCAGGTTGTGTGTGTGTGTGTTTCTCTCCATAACGCTTGATTGCCCTTGAAGGTAAATCTTCAAAATGAGTTGTTCTGTCACAGGGCGTGTGACCTCTTTCAGGTCCTCTACAGAGGCCCAACCATCATTCCTCCATAGAGTCCAGGAGGAACTTCACGTGTGCAGTAACTCACAGATGTCCTCCTCAAGGGAGTCATGATTGTGTATTTGGGGGTGCCTAGCAGCTACTGCCGCAATTTGCAAAAGAGCCTTTGAACACCTCAGCCTGCATGGCAGACTCTCCAGAGGCTTTCTTATGAGGAATTTCACTTCATCATACCTGATGATGCCATGAGACAGTCTTGCTGATCCTACTGTACGGTGGCAGGTCCTGTCCCAGCTGGAAATAAAAAGCTGAGTAAGTTTCCTGGAACATTTCAAAACTTCAATAATGGGTTCAGGTTTAACACTAAAATTAGACTGAAGTCTGGGGCAAAGGATTCTTACTTTATATATAAGGCCAAGATTTGCATCTGTGGCTGGAGATTTTGAGTGCCTCTGTTGTGAGATCCCATGAAGAGGGCCTGGTTTGCAGAAAGCACTGGGCACCCACCTTTCCCCAATTGGTCACCCAATTGAGCACCCCTAATCACTGGCTACTTGGGGAGATGTAGGCCAAACTTTATTTGCCCATCCCCACTTCAGAGAACAGCCGTCTAAGTCTCTGCACACCCTGACTTGTGTAGGAGTTTAACAGTTCCTTAGGAATGCTGAGAACCACACATGAAATCCAAATTTAACTCAGCCATTAGGAGGCATAAAATTGGTATATGTGAATTACACTGAAAACACAACTCACTTTTCTGAAAAGCAGGCCAGAAACTAACCTGACTCCTAAAGGGATACTGTCAAGAGGAAAATTAAAATTTTGCCTGAAAATTGTGTGCCAGCTACAGTTACAAGATTACTAGAAATAAAATCAGCCCTCTGTTTTTTTCAATTTTATTTGCACATTTGTTAGCACTTTATATATAGTCAGTGTCACTCTTTCCCTGTATAGTCCAGTATATGGATCTGTACGGGCAGTGCCTGGCAACCCCGTGGAGCATCTATTGACTACGTGTGGGTGAAGGGGTCCCCAGCACAGAACCAATTGCCTGATCAGAGCCCAAGCTTGTTTGCCTGTTGCAGAGAAGACACAAACATCAACAGAAGAGCAAAAAAGACCTTCCAGCACATCATTTTTAATGTGTTAAATGAGTTGCTGCATTTTTTCTATATATGTATAATTTTTTCAAAAATGTAGTTGGTAGCATCCTTTTTAAGTATTTAATAAAGTAAATATTTTTTCAAATATAAAGTAAAGGTTTGTGATTAGCAGTCTACAGGTTAAAATCATTTGAAAGGTTTAATGGGCCCATAGAAAGAACAACAAGCCATTAAAGAGACGAATTGCCTGAATTATGGTCCTCTGATATCAGCTGCTCTGCAATAGTGATATTGTCTGAATATCAAGTTGGCTGTACACTGTAAGCAAAGGCATGTGTCATACAAGTTAGATTAAACTGAATAGTGTTTAGCTGTAAAATTAACATTATTCTCTTCCAGTAATACTCTGATTTTTCTGGCTGCTTTTCTATATTATAGTAGAACTACAGATTCCACAACCCAAA
Organism: Caretta caretta; assembly: GCF_965140235.1. NCBI lineage: Eukaryota > Metazoa > Chordata > Testudines > Cheloniidae > Caretta > Caretta caretta. The sequence continues at coordinate 238,203,904 of NC_134206.1, read as the reverse complement.
TCACATGCCCGTGATTTATCAAGTGATTAAACTACACTTTAAATATAATACTCTTTTCCTTAGGAACTAGAGAAAGAAAAGTTTTACAACCTTGGATGTGGCCCAATTAATCAGCACTGTATTGATTTTCCAATAATATCCTAAATTAAGATTTATTTTCTTGTTTTGCATGAGACTCCTAAATTGTTGCGTTTATAAAATGGGCTGTGTTTGCCTCTTTGAAGAAAGCTTATTAAGTTGATAATTACATTGCCTTATTGGAAGATTATTTTCCTCATATTACATTAAGAAAAAATATGTATCTTCAACTTCCACCCTTACTCAGTTTAATGTGGCTAATCTCTACATGATAAATTGCACAACATTTGAGTTAATTCTGCATCTGAGCCTCTTCTTTGGGGTATGACTGCATTTGTGAAAGATACCAGAGTCTTCAGCCCGAATGTCAGAGGTCATGCAAACTTAGGTCTCAGTTCAGAAAAATCGGGTCTCAATTCAGAAAAGTCTTGCTTTTCCCAGTATAGCCCAAGCACATACTTAACTTTAAGCATGTGCTGAAGTCCTAAGTGAATGGGACTTAAACAGGTGGTTAAAAGTTAAGCATGTGCTTAAGTGCACTTCTGACTAGCAATAGATTTAAACATGTATTTGAGTCCCAATTAAGACCCAACATTGGGAAACCTCTGGGACTCTTATGGCTTTTTTGGGGGGCTGTGTAGTTAAGTCTAAATGGCTGGCCCTCCACAGTATCAACAACTATACTGGATTTCCCAGAAATCTGACCCCAAAGCCTATATAAGTAGAGGAAGAGAGAGGAAACTTAACAGCACAGTGAAAATAGATTCAAATGGCAACTGGATTAAACAGGGCAACTGGATTTTAGGGGCAGTTCCTCTCCCCCTTCAAGGACTACTTGTGATATAATTTTGCAAGTGCCATTCTCCAAACAGAATTCACATTTGATCTGAAGAAGTGGTCATGCTTATTTGCATATAGTGCCTTTCATCCTGAAGGATCCCAAAGCTCTGGGAAGTGAGAACCGTGTTCTGGCTTATCTTGCATGGGAATTAAATGGGGAAAGATGGTGTAGGGAGGTCTTTCTTTCTTATGTAGCTACACAAAGGGCAAATAGGATCATGGGTTGAGATTTTTAAAGTCCACTCAGGGATTTAGCAACACAGACTCCAATAAGTGAATCACTGAATCAGCTTTGAGAGTCTCAACTTTAGTGCTGATTCTCCCTGTGGCAATTGCTGCTTCTCGACATGCATGGAGGCATTGTGTGTGCCTCTTTTCTCCAAAGCAGGGGTGGGGTGGGTCCAGGTAATCAGGAATAAGAGCCACTGAGATAATTCAGGTGGGTTACCTAGGTTGTTAGCCTAGTGAGTGTATTTTTTACTTTCCTGATAACACACCCAGCCCAATGTGGTGTTTAGATGTTGCTTGTAATTATTAGAATTGGGAGCACTGGCTGTTGGGAGTCTGAAAGGACAGGAAACAGGAAGGAGGGGGGAGGAGTTGAGAGGGTGGGAGAAAACTACAGAGGGTGCAGCAGCAGCAGCAGCTTGGTGAAGAGGTTTCCACTTTGAAAATAAAGTCCTCTTGAAGCTTGTTAGTACCTTGCCTGGTTGATACAACACCCGAGTCCTTTGGAGATTGGTGGAATAACTTATCCAAACTGGGCTCAATTGCTGCGTAAATTGAACTGCTGCAAACAAATGGTGACAAGAGAGAGTGTGTGCGCATGCGTGTTGTGTGTGTTTGATTTTTAGTTGCTGTCATGGCAGCAGGCACCAGGAAATGGAAGCAAAGGGAAATATACGCATGAAGATAAGCGTTTACATTTGATCTTCTTTTTGTTTTGTTTTCTCAGGAAAATAAAGGAAAGTTTAGAGTGCTTCCCTGTCAAACTCAATAACCTGATCCATACGCTTGCACAAATGTTAGCCACAGGCTTTGCCAAGTCTACAGCTTCACAGAATGTTCCTCAGGAATCCAACCTGCTGGATGCAGAGAGGTCAATTGCCCGAGCAACCATTTTAGGGTTCAGCAAAAAGCCTGACTCTGTATGTATTTCGCTCTCCACTTGCCCTCCTTTCGCTTGATCTTTAACTACTCTTCCTTTAGCTTACACGCTCTCCTGCCTCGGTTATATAAAATGTAACAAAGAAAGGATCATAGAATGAGCAGCAGTGCCATAAGCAATGAGATTCTGGAGGGAAATAAAACCAGGCAGAGAGCTATTAGCGGGGAGCCATTAAGGAGGACAGTTCCTGCCCTATAGTGAAAAATAAATCAAGAGCTAATTATAGCACCCATAAGGAAAGCACAGCACAAAATTAGGAAGCCTGATAGAACTTGCTGTACGCTGCTTCAATGGAGCATTATTAGTTTTCGCACTCAGTGGTGATATTTCAGTGTTTGAACTGCATCCCATCCAGATAAATTCCTTTTTATACAACTACGCCTATAAATTACAAATTGCATTTTCAGGCACGTGTAGCTACATTACAGAAAAGTTTTTCTTTGTTGAAATTTCCTTGTAGTCCTGCATGTGCCTTTTTGGCATCAGCCTCTCTCTAATCATTTCTGTTTTTTCCCCAATGCAGCTATATTTAGTCCAGGTGGTGCAAACCTGCCAAGTGGTCACCTTTGTGGAAAAATCATTTGAACAATTTTCAAAACTTCACAGCCATCTACAGAAGCAATTTCCATCACACGCCCTCCCGGAGTAAGACAGCACATTAGTCCTCATTATTCTGCCGTTAAATGGTTCTCGCTACGTAAGCAAAAATGTGAAGAATATGTGGTGGTTATATTTGCTAGCAACACAAATTCAGCCTATAAGGCACTCGAATCTTTCACGTCTGTCATAGGATCTAGGGGAAACTGATCATAGTCTGTTGTGGCAGCCTAACTTTGCTATATTCTAGTTGTCCACAGCCACCTGTGAGGTATACTTTTTTCACTCATTATTTTCAAGGCAGATTTATTTCTAGGAGTGGGATGATTTAACAACAAACGAGTGAGCCTTTCTTTCTGGAGGATGCGTGTGCATGTGGGAGGAGAAGAGGGGTTAGGGCCTGTTCCTTTTTTTTTTCTTAAGTGAAAGGCAGAACTGTCATTGACTTCATTGGGGGCATGATTGGGCCTTAAATCAGGTTTAATTTACTTAAGTCATTCAGTTTTTCACTAGATGAGAATGTCATTTGCCTGCATAGACTTTCACAACCAGCTGGTCTGCAGAGCTAGCCAGTGTTCCTCTGTACAGCTGCAAATTACAACTCAATGTGTTGTAATCTAGCTGGCCTTTTAAAAGCTAGTGGCAGCTTTTCACTGAGCTCTGGAATTGGGCACAGCCTGTTCAAAGTAAGGATCTGACCAGCAGGCTCTCAAAAAGTCTGTCCAAGTGTCATTTCACTGTGTTGAACGGCTGGCTGGCTCTCTACTCATCTGCAGCTTTCAAGTGTCTCCTGAGAGGATAAACAGGGTTATACCAGAAAAAGGAGAATGTAAATGAGTCACTGTTAAATGCCTGGAGTGGTGATGAGAAACTTAATACAATCAAATTGAAACGTCCACTGTTGTAAATCATGTAGATGAGAGGATGCAAAGCATAATATTCGTTTAACAATCTCATTTTAATATTAGTAATCCATATCTCAAAACCTTCACATGCAATTTAGCTCAGGTAGCTTTTCTGAGACGCACAATACATTCCCTCATTTTGAGAGAGAAATAGTCCTTCCAGTTCAAGGTTAATGTAATCCAATAAGGTGCACTGTTAGAAAGCTAACCTTCTGGCTGATCGAGCCATGCTTTGGAATTTACTGCTTTTATAGCTTTTATAACACACTTAAGTGAAAAAATATTTAAAACATTAGGTATCTTCAACAGCTGTAAAATTTGAAGTTGGCACAGGACCCATGATGTAGAAAAATACTAGAGAAATATTTTTTAATTATTAAACCAAAGTAAAATTAATGTTGTTAAAATCCAATCAGAGCATTATTATCTATTATTATTGTGTTTCCATATACGACTTGCTTTGTGGTAGCACCTTCAGGCCACAGTAGGGATCAGGGACCCATTGTGATAGGCCCTGTACAAACACCCAATACAAGATACAACCTTTTCTGAAGAGCTTACAATCTAAATAGACAGAAGAAATGGGGGTTGGAGGCAAGGGAGGAAGCAAAGCTGTACTGATGAGAGGCTGCAAGATTTCGTTAATACTTTTTTGTCATTCATTATTATTAGAAATAGTAGGATTTTATTACAGTTGGCCTAGAGCCAAAAGCTGACATCAGTGCTAGGTACTATACAAGCACAAAGACCGTCTTTTCCCTGAAGCACTTAGTGCCTGACTTTTAAAGGAATATAAGCATCTAAAGATGCAGATAGGTGCTTATTAGGTACCCTAAATACCTTTAAAAATCTGGCCTTTACAATGCAATAGACAGACAAAGGGTGGGATGGGAAGAGAGACACAAAGCTGAAGCATCTTGCCTAAGGTCATGCGAGAAGTCATTAACAGAACAAGGAATAGAACCTCTGTCTCAGGAGTCAACCTCTAGTGCCCTATCCTCTAGACCACAGTCCCTCTTCTTAAATAAAAATAATAATTAAGACAAAATCTTAAAGATGTCCTGCTATTCTTATGTACCATAGAGTAAATAATATCATATTTTTTCAGGAGAAATAAAATGTCTACATGTTCTCTGTTTCAGGTTTCCCCACTGGTGGCATTTACCTTTTACAGATCTTGAACACAAAAGAATGAAAGACTTAAATCTCTATGTGAAGCAGTTATTGAATGGATTCAACAACCTATCTAATGTACGTGATCGTTTTCCATATAATAGCTTATATTGTTTTTAGCAGCTTTCTGCCAAACAGATCCCAAAGCTTTCTACAGCCCATATAAAATGACAACTCCAGACACTGCTGTGCCCATTTCTGAGGTGGAACAATTATAGCATTTAACAGGACTAATCACCCACAGGCAACAAAGAGATTGGAAAAATAATTTATTAGAGCTGGCTGGGAATTTTTTGACAGGATATGTTTTCCATCAAAAATGGTGATTCAGGGAAACCAAATCTTTTTAGATTGGTTTCAACAATAGCCTAATTTCAGAATTATTTTTCAGGGAAAAAAGGTTTTGAAATTGTGAAAACATCCAGTTTCAACATTTTCTAAACAAAAGGTTCTGTTTTTTGGTTCAAAATGACTTTTCATTTAGAATTTTAAGTTAAGTAATAGTAAACAAAAAAAAAGAATTTTAAAAGGTCAAAATCAAAACAGAATGTTTCAAAACTATCAAAATGAAACACTGAAATTACCTACCTGAAATATTTTTCTGATTTTAGGGTCACAACATTTTTGAGATTTTTGACTTTTCATCTGATTTGGGATGGACATTTTTTTAAATCTTGAAAATTTTTGCTGGACAGGAAAACTCACCCAGCACAATAATTTATGAAGCTGTGACCACACCGTAGAAATGTAAGAGGAAAGGGAAATTATCCAGGTGAAATAACAATCAGAGCTTGTTTTCTTTTTAATAATAATGCATAATCCTGGATTGAAGATCAGCAGTCAATAGGAAATGTCAGTAGATTTCCAAAGATAGCGAACATCCACATGATAAAGCAACACTCAGGCTTGGAGAGGAGACTTCAGACTCCAGGCCAGTTCAGTCCTTGGCCTCTCTACTGAGATTGCCAGTAAAAATTCAGAGTTTTTGCGTTAGCTTTTATGTGCTGTATAGACCCTGCCCTACAGTGAAGTGGGACTAAGACCACCAGTTTTTCACATAAGCTCTTTTTGATCATTAGTGATCTTAGGCTGTTTCAGGCTAGTGACTTAGAAGTGAAAGGCTCTGTGTCTTAATTGTGCCCTAGGCCTGCCTTCAATAGACTGGCTTTCATTTGGGCCAGGCACTACAATGCAGAAACTATAACCTGGTCTACACTAGGGAAATTAAACTGATAGAAGCCCCTTGAATATTTGCAGAGACGATCTGTACCTGCCAGTAGTGGGGGGAGGGGGATAAGAGGGGAGGGAGGGAGGGAAAGGGCAGAGTGAGGGCAGAAGCTTCAGCGGATGTTAGTGAGCATGCTTAGTACAAGCCAAGCAGCTGCATGCCCTCCCCCACAAACACATCACCTCTGAATATTTGTAAAATCCTTTGTGTCTGCACACAAAAAAAACCCTAGAAATGGTCTAATGGCCAGTTAGAACACATTACCACTCATCTTGTTTAATAATTCATCTAATCCTCCCATTACCATCCCACAGAGCACTAGTGGCCTTGAGTCTGCTCCCAGACTGCTGGGAGCTGAGTGGGAATTGCGGGGTAGGTACCCAGAGGACTCTGTAAATTAAACTGTTTAGAACAGTGCTCTTGTGGATAGAGGGCAAAACTTAAACCACTCCAACATGGGTAGTGTGGATGTACAATACAACCAGTTCATTTACCAGTGGCTCAGTTGATACAGAGTTCAGTTCCAGTGCAGACAAGAACTGTGAGCCAAGGAGATGAGAGTTTAGGGACAACTATTAAAATGATGACAGAGAAACTAATCTTTTACAGTAGAATATGTGCTGTAGTTAATGGTGTACAAGATCAGTGGACCATATTAATGGAAGGAATAATAGGTGGATAGTTTTCATCTGTAAAATGTTACCGTATGCTGTACATTGTCTTCCTACCCATTATGTATCTAACTAGTAATTCTAGGGATCATCTTAATATAGTCAATGGCGTTCCAAAATCACTGAATTGTGATGTTTTACTTTAATGTTGCTCTCCTGCCAGGGAATGTTAGATATTCTGAACATACTGATATATTTAGATCAAGGAGACTGGTTCAGTGGGTCATTTTCTTTATATTAATGGCTGAGAGATCCTTGTTTTTTAAATAGTATCAACTTTCCCTTTCCCCATAGTGGATGTTTGGTTAAGTTCCAAGCGGAAAGTATTCGTTAGGAGATTTTCTTGATAAAAAAATTATTGTATTTACTTGCTTCTGTCTGTCTTCTCATCTCAGACAACTTTCTAGTCAAATCTGTCCTTTTTCTCATGCGACTAGAAAGCATAGCCTAAGCCATATCTAATGATAGTTCTCTGTTCAAGAGTTACTTGTATTTTTACTATGCATTAGTAAAAATGGGTAGTAATAAATAATTAAGGAGTTTGTGAAGAATAAATGTTTGGTGTGTCTTGAAAGTGCAGATGCCTATAGCATGAAACTCTTTGTCTTTTACATCTATTAACCTGATAATTTTTGTCCTGCTGAATTGTGTTTTAGCCAAGTTGAGGCCTAGGGTGTGGGCTCAGGCTGTGGAAACCCAAAAAGTAGAAGAGATTTTAATTATAAATTCCTCTGTCTATCATTTCTAAACTGATTATCCTGATTTCATAGACATAAATTGTCACTTTGTGCAACTATGAAAACTCTTGTTCTGCTTTTGCAGGAGGTACTGCAAACTCAGACTTATCGTTATGTAGCTAAAAATTCTAGAATTAAAGAGAATTGGACTACGCTCCGATTTCTCACTGACTCATGTGAGTGTGCATACTCTTCAGACCAAACTAAGTGCTTATTACTGAAACAGTGTTATGTTTAAGACTGGCCTTTTCTGTTAAATGATTTAACATAGCAGGGGAAGGGACTATCTACCTTATTGTTTGTATTGTAATTCTGATGGAGTCAAATCCTTATTTAAAACATTTAAAATACCAATACAATGTATTTTAAAGAATAGAAAATTTAAATTATCCACACATACCAATGTCCATACTGTGACAGGGTCTATAAACCCCTTCTTTTGAAGGGGTTAAGGAGCAGTTGTTGGCCCAGGTGACTACACCCCCGCCCCCTACACCTGCAGAGCCTGATCCGACTGGAAGATGAGTTTAAAAGGGAGCCAGACAGTTCAGATGGGAGGGCGAACATACCTGCCCTGAGAGCTCCTGAGCATGGGTGCAGGAAAACAAGAATTCAGTTTCTTGTAAAAATGTTGAGGTTTCAGCATTTAGTTTATTCTGCATCAGGACAAAACCAAGACCTTTCAAAATTTTCGAGAAATACCCTCCCTGGTGGGCTAACCAAGTTCAAGTCCCTGCCCTGAATCCAGCAGAACTGGGACCTGCACCTCAATCTCCAATATCCCAGGTGACTGCTCTACCCACAATGTTATGGTCTATTTCCAAGTAGGTTTCTCTCTCTCTCTCTCTCTCTCTCTTTCTCGCTTCCTCTGGTTTTGACCTGAGAAATATTCCCAATGAAAGTTCCATCAAAACTGATATGTTTTCACAGAAAGTTGTCTGAGTGAATTTTCTTTTGTAAAACATTGCAGTTAATATCCATCTGGCTACAAACAGGAATTAAAACAGCAAATTTCTAGTATGCATGCATCTTTATTTTGATATTAAGTAGAGTAGCTTAAGTCAATGATTAAGGACAAATGTCAGCACGTTTTTTTAGTTTAATTTTATTTCCATGAAATCAATTGTATTACATGTGTGGTAGAAAAATATTGTAATTTTGCACCGATTATATCATGGTTGGTTGATTAGTTGCATATACTGGGGCAATAATCATGGATAAACATGAGAACATGTTCAGAAATATTTGGACTCTTGCAGTTTTGCCTCATTAAATAATAGCAGCCAAGTGGTGTCTTATTGTGGGAGAACAATCCAGAAACTAGTTGAAACATCAAGACACAATAAATTGAAGGTTTGAAACATGGGAACAACAAAATTACACATTATCTCAGTGTAAATCAAATCTGTGACATTCACAGACAGACTTTTTTTTTTATGCCCACTGCTAACTCTAGCTGAGTGATAGGCTAAATAGAAATTGCAGGTCCATAACAACCCAAAAGCCATAATATATAAAATAAATTAGGGCTATCACAGTTGCTCATCATTTTAATGCCATGCTCTAGGAGACTGTCCACTCCCTAAGGAGTCCATACCAAATTAAGGCACTATTAACTGAGTCAGCTCTTGGGTCCTGTGTCAAGCAGCAACATGTCAGTTGTTGACTAAGGTGATTTTTTTTCTGCGTAGTTTGAAGGGGAAGTTGCAGCTGGCCTTGGCGTACAAAAAGCTTAACTTCAATCATGGAACTGAATATTAAGTAATGTTAATTTTTCAGCCCTCAATATTTTGTATAAATAGGAAACTAGCAATCTATGTACCTGAATGTGTGTGAGGGGTTGCTGTTTAGAATTCATCAACTTACTCAGGTGGGCATGGATTATTTTCTCATCTCTTTTTGTTTAAAAAATGTGTGGTGTTTGTTTTGGTTTCAATATATTGGATTTACAGTGTGCTCATGCAGCTCACAGATTTTAGATGTCAGTTCCTATTCTACCAAAATGCATGTGCTTAATTAAACTTACCTGAATTGTCCCACTGAGTTCATACATAAAGGTTTTTGGTTTGTTTTGGGGCGCGCGTGGGTTGGGTTTTTGAAAATTTCAGAGAAGGCTCAATTAGCAAAACTACACTACATTAACTGTGGGGAAGGTGAAGTTTATTGTTTTTTTTCCTGTGTGCAGTTGTTTTTACTTATCCACAAGATACTTCTAAAAACATTGGGCCAAATTCAGTATTAGTGTAAGCACATAAAAGTCCATGGATGTCATTGAAATTTTACTGCTAACATCAGATGTGATTCTAGCACATTGAAACATACAGGGCCTGATTTTTACCTATACTGAAGTCTTTTTATACCACTATGACAATGTAAAGAAGCTTTAAAGTGGGTGTAAATTGAAATGGCTGTAAATTACATAAGTACACACTTTAAGACCTTAGTATAAATGAGAATCAGGCGATAATTTTGCACCTTTTGCTAGTCTAACTAATGCTTTGCAAAAAAGTAATTAAGGTTGAAAAGGGGCATATCTGTATTTTAAATTTTTTTCACATCTTTCTTTTATTTGAGCAAAGAAATCCCTCATAAATATGGTGGAATGTTGTATAACCTGCAGGGCCAAATTCTCTCCTCATGTACATAGTGGTGTAAGTCCAAAATAACCCAGTGATGTCACTGGAGCTACTCTGGATTTACACCAATGCAAGTGAAATCAGAAAATGGCTCCAGTGTTCATTTCATGGCGTCGCTCTAATGTGATAGAAATAATGAGGGTCTGAAGTGTGTGGCTCCCTTGAATTTTCACTTTTCATGTATACACTGCAATCAAGCAGAGCCAAAATGCACAGGGCTTGAAGTCTCCTATCTTCCCCTATCACTTCCTGAAGATGTCATAGATGCAGCAGGGTCAGCTTTTTCTGATTTATTTCTTTCCTCCTGCTTCTCTGGCCTGTTGAACTATAACAGAAGCATGGGATAGGCAGACAGCTGAAAAAAACAGATCAGGTTGATTCTTTTTCTACTGGAATTATTGCTATCTAGAAATCTGACTATGATTAATTTATTTGCCCAAGTATTAAGATAATTTTTACTTAGGCTCCTGTAGAGATACCTGGCCAAAGTCTAGTGTGTTACACTAATGTAAGTTCAGAATATACATACCAAAGTCAGTAGATTTAAGAGTTCTATATTTGTACCAGCGTACCTGAGAGCAGAAATTTGGTCCTTTCAATTTTAACAGCTGAGCATATTGATGAATTCTGAACAGAGAGACACCCACAGCTCAGGTACGTAGATTCCCCTAATGGAATATTTGACTTTTTGATTCAACCAGGTGAACATCAACCATTAAACTTTACAGATTATATTTTTATTAGATAAAAATAAGACCAATGATGGGAGATTTGCCTAAAATTCCTAATACAGGCATTGCTTTAAGGAACTTAAACTAAAATTACTGACCTGGGGAGAACATTTCTCTCTGTGAAAGAGTAGTTGAATGTTCATGGTCAATTCACTCCTTGGCTTATGCTGAAATTGACAACACAGGGGTCAGTTACTGCCTCTCATGGTGATGTGTCTTTGTAACATGGATACCTATTCACTTGGAAATGTACTGAGGCCACCAAAACTATTTGACCAATACCAAACACTTCTGATCACTAGCATTTAATCCTTAATGGAATGCAGGCACTCAGCCATTTACAAAACATACAATTTGTGTTCATTTAACACGTGCTGTCTCAGGCTCTAATACATCAGTCTGTCTATGTTCAGCAAAGCACTTAAGCACATGCTTAAGTCCCATTGGCATTGACTGCAATTGGACTGAAGCACAAGCCTAAAGTTAAACATGTGTTTGTCTCTTGCTGAATAGGGGTGAACCTAAGCATGTGTTTAAATTATTTGCTGAAGTGGCTTCTAAACGAGCATGTCCTGTACTATGCAGACGTACTCCCGATACTTAAGATCTCAGCCTCCACACAATTTGCCGAGCAGTTGCTGTCTCTCAAGCAGTTATGGATGCCTATTACAACAAACACTTTGAAGATCTTTTCCTTGGCCTTGGCAGTGTTTTCACATGCCCTCTGTGGGCTGGCCAATCTGCCCGTTGGTCCTGGGCTGTCTGAGGCAGTTTTTTTTTTTTTTCCTTTTCACTTGCCAACACTAACCTTTCTTGTCTCCCTATGTGTGTTGTTACCATGCTGGGTACGTCATTGTTCTCAATCTCTCTCTCTCTCTCTCTCTCTCTCACACACACACACACACACACACACACACACACACAGCAAAATTCATGCCTTGAAATCAATAGTGAGGCACCAGGGATGAATGGTGTCCATTATGTGTATGCCTGTCATGAGATTTTGCACCATTTGCCATGTGCTCTTAAATGATGGTGCAGGTACTGGTGAAAATGAGAACTTGCAATTATGGTAACCTGAAATAACCTCCGCTCTTCCCACTCAGTAATCTCCCTGTGTCACCAATATAAACCTACCTATCTAGTGTTGAAAGAGCAAGCAAGAGGAAGTAGAAAGACAGGATGCTCAGTGAAGAATTTTTATTTCCCTTTCAAATGTGTTAAAATATTCTTCCTTCTGCCTCCTCATACCTGTCCTCTCGAGTTTATGAAGGTAGGATGACTACTTACATTTATCTGCTTTCTTTTCATACTATTAAATAAGGGCCGAGCTGCCAAAAATATACTCCTTCAAATGCTGAGTCTCCCTACACTTGCCTGTGGAGACTTATGCTGAAAAAGCAAATAAGGGTCCCACAAGGAATAAGCCTATTGTTTAATAAATGTTCAAGATGACACTACTACCTGAAGCAGTATATGTGTTCACATATGAGATATCCCCAGAAGATTAAAGTTACCTTGTATTTGTCAGCACTCGGCTTATCTGGAGTACTGGCACTTTCTTGCTAATCACTTCTTCTCCTATTTGAATCAAGGAAAAGTGACATTTTTAGAAGCATTTTGGAGGTTTTATTTTTCAAACAACAAAATAAAAAGCAAAAACAAATGTCAAAATAAATCCAAATTGTTAAATCATATCTGAATGCTGAGCATATGTTCCTTTTTCTTCTGCTAATCCCAGATGTTAATTGCTCTAGGAGCTACATTTATCATTAAGCTCCTCTTTTTCGTTTTTTGTCTCTTGCTGCATTTTGTCAAACTGAAGCAGGACATGCTGTTGATAAGAGACATCTTATTTCTCTTAGCCCTGTAAAATGCTGATGACATTTGAATGCTGGAATCTGAAAAGGCTCTTGTGCAGCATCCAGTTCGTTATAGTATCAATCCCGGTTACACTGATATAAATGTGGCTAGTCTAACGACATTAAAGCATGGACAATCTGACATGCTGCTTTATGAAAAAGCTAATAAAATGCAATTACTGTCCAGCTTTGATTCAGAACTCTTATAACTGTTCATTTTGAAATTCACATTTTTAGTGCACTGCACAATATTTGAGACCAGGGGATTTGGTTTATTACTTTACTGCTCTAAAGCTGAATTCAACTACCTTTTACATCTGTTTACTAGAGCACCGTGGGTCAGTTAACACAAATAAAATCTCTAATCTAGCACAAGAGGTGAGGCCTCTTTAAACAATGTGGTGAAAAATGATCCTCTTCTTCCTATTTGCATGTCTGAGCTCTGTCAGAAAGTTAACTCTTTATTAGCCTTGTTAGAATGGGAGGGTACAGAGAGCCAACAGAAGACGTTTGCACCACTTAAGTTATGTGGCACTGCAGGCCGTACACTGGTCCAGTGAATGGGGTGAATTTCACCCTGCATGCAGGGGACCAATGCAAGACCTTCTGCACCACTTCCTCTCCACAGAAGGGCTGCACAGGGGGTGGGGTTGAAATATTTTGCAGCATATTTACCAACTAGAAACACTAATCTGAGACCACTTTTTGGCCTTGCTGTCGTGTGGCATGCTGACCGGAAGAAGCAAAGACATAGTGTCCCTGAGTCATCCAGCTAGTGCAGAGCAGGATGGCTCATGGGGCCAAGGTACAACTCCCTCAGGTGTGCTGCTTTCCTGCTTCCCCAAAAAGGGGAAGGATGCACCCTTGTTAGTGCCTGCTGTCAAACCCAGTTTTTGCACAGATGGTCGGGGCTGTGATTACACCCCACTCGGGTGTGCATCTGGATTCATAGAGCAACATCCAAGGGAGTACTAGGGTCCTATCCTGCCATGCGGCCCTGCAATGGGAGGGAAGAGGCTCCCCTTTCCTGCTTATTCCTCTAGTGCATGTGCAAGAGACAAACCAGCCCGTTGCCCTTCGGGACCAGTGTTGGAAAATGGAGCACATCCCCCACCCATTCACAGCATGTAATATTTCTGTTGTTTTTTTTATTTGATTTCAGAATGAGCACGTCCTCAGCTTTTTCCTCGATGGGTCCAAAACCGACTGGCCGGAAGAATCTGCACTTGTTAGCCTAGGCATGTACATTATTAATATTGATCACTTTAAGAGGGAATAGGTCTTGGTAACATTAAATGCTGCAATGCAGAGGTGGGTGTAACCGAACCCACTGGTAAACGTGTTGTTTGTTTGTTAATGTGAGTATAATAACCAGTAAGTAATTCAGTTCACTTTTTATTTCCTGACTCGTAGAGGTTAATACAAATATTTTTTGAATACAATCTGCAGCCCCAATTAGCTTTGACATCCCTTCCCCTACTAGTTGGGGGTGGGGGAAATAAAACCTAATGCCGAAGGCCACGGTTCTACTCTGATTGCACCAAAACAGTTCAGCCATTTGCTGTATATTCCAAGCGATAAGAAAGCTCCAGGATACCCAGTTATCCACATTTCATAACTGAGTGGCTGTTAACAATGCCACATCCCTTCCATGTCCAATGTGCTTGTTCCTCTTCTTTATAGACTGAGCCCCTGCTCCTTGGCTATACCACTCTAGTGACACAAAGCAATTCTAATTCTGGTTTAACCAACCACTGGAGGATTCCCCTTGTGTAGAGAGATCCTCTGTTGGTGTAGGATTGCTATAGTGGCTCCTACGGCCCCTCTCCTTGCAGCACAAGAGCCATGGCCAAGACATCTCTGTACCCCATCAATTCCCTTAGGGCCATTGGAAACTGGTTATGGTTGCTCTGATGATACCCAGATGGCCCAGGATTGGGAAGATGCAAAGTGCTGACAAGAGAAGAGTTTTGTTGCAAAAATTCAAGCCAGACCTTAAATACAGCTTGTAGCCTGGGTTCATGGGCTATGTTCTACAGCTCTCTATGACTTCTTTTACTGTAGTATCTAAGTACCTCACAGTCTTAAATGTATTATCTTTCACACCCCTGAGAGATCAGGAACTACTGTTAACCCCCTTTTACAGATGAGGGACTGAGACACTGATGTCACATGATGAGTCTGCAGAAGAGCAGGGAATTGAACCCAGTGGACCATCCATATAAGTATTATATAGCCAATGGTACACTGGTTAAAGAAGAAAACCTTTCACTCTGTGAACTGGACCATCATTTATTTTCTGAGTATTTAGTGAGCTACCAAGCTATCATATCAATAACCCAACCTGTTGGTTAACTCTTTACATTTTTATCGTGATGTGGGGACTCCGTAAGACTAGCCAGAGAGAGGGGGATACAGCAGATGTACAAGTTAAGATCAGTAGGCCTTGAATAATCAGAGATAGGGATGTAGGAAGCTGTTTGCCTGCAGGGTAACTTGGCTTTCAAAAGTCTGGGAAATGCTTTAAATAAGCAAAGCATCTGTGTCTTACAGGAATATTCATCTCCAGTTACCCTAGAAAACACTAATTGTTAAAGATTTTGAGAGTAAGACAATCACATAGATTTTTCAGATTGAAGTAGTTAATGCCCTTTCTCTTTGTTCTAATGTTCAAATTCTGAGGTCTTTACATGGCTACGGAGGGGAATTTCCCCCTGGTTTCACATTATTTTTGTTTGTATCTCAGTAGCAGTCATAGATCAGGGCTCCATTATGCTTGGCACTGTACCAGCACAGAACACAAAGAAGGCCCTAAATTGCATAAAGAGAGTAGCCACCTCCAGAGCACTGTTCCCTCAACTTCCTTTGGAAAGTGGGAAATGATGTGTGTTGGGTCTAGGAGCCCCCTGTCAGCCCCCTTCAACTCTAAAGGAGTCGAAGGGGGCTGGCAGTTCCTGAAAGATGTAATACTAGAGGCTCAACATAATGCTATTCCGATGCAGTGGAAAGATAAGAAGAGCCACAGGAGACCAATGTGGCTGTACAAGGAGCTTTTTAGCTATCTAAAACCCAAAAGGGATACATACAGGAAATGGAAGGACTTGCATGTCAGTAAGGATGAATACGTGGGAATAGCACAAGTATGTAGGGACAAAGTCAGGAAAGCCAAGGCAAGGAATGAGTTACAACTGACAAGAAGTGTTAGAGACAACAAGCAGGGTTTCTACAAATATGTCAGACAAAAATGAAAGATCAGAGATGTCATGTGCCCACTGCTCAATGGAGAAGATGAGCCGGTAACAGAAGATGATAAGAAGGCGGAACTGCTCAGTGCCTACTTTGCTTCACTCTTCATACAAAAAATAGCATGACCAGAGAAGTTATTATAGAAAATAAAGGGAAATAAATGCAGATCAGGAAAAGTAAAGAACACAGCCGAGTTCTTTTGACTAATTTGAATGAATCAAGTCAACAGGGCCTGTTGCCATTTATCCTAGGGTTCTGAAGAAATCTCAGAGCCATTGCTGATATTTGCAAGCTTATGGATGATAGGAGAGGTACTGGAAGACTGGAGAAGGGCTAATGTAGCGCCCATCTTTAAAAGGGGGGGAAGGAGGAGCCGGGGAACTATAGACCAGTCGGTTTGACCTCGATACCTAGGAAGCTACTAGAGCAATGTATAAAACATTCCATTTGCAAATACCTGGAGGATAAAGCGGTGATCACTGAGAGCCAGCATGGATTTACCAAGAACAGATCATGCCAAACCAGCTTGATTTCCTTCTTTGACAAGGTAACTGGTTTGGTGGAGAAGGGGAATGCGGTGGACATAATATACTTGGACTTTAGCAAGACTTTAGACACAATCCCACATAACATTCTCATAAGTAAGCTAGAGAAATACAGGCTCGGTAGAACTACCATTAAGTGGATGCATAATTGGTTAAACAACTGGAAACAGAGTAGCTATTAATGGAATGATGACGGATTGGAAGGAGGTCTCAAGTGGGGTTCCACATGGATCTTTTCTGGGTGTTGTGTTATTTAGCATGTTTATTAATGACCTGGATGTAGGAATAGAGAGCATGCTGATCAAATTTGTAGGTGACACAAATCTAGGGAGGACTGCAAATACTTTGGAGGATAGAATTAAAATTCAAAGGAGGCTGGATAGCTACAACAAATCCTGCATCTTGGCAGGGGTGGGGGGTAGACTAAATAACCCTGGTGGTCCCTGCTAACCATATGGTTCTATAATTCTATGGGGACAGGAACAATGCATTGCCCTGTGTGGCCCCGGGTTCCCATAGAAGGCCTGGGATCTTCCTGGCTTGAAGGTGGGCCCTAAGCATATTCTCAAGGAGTGAAGCCCATCCCTTTAGTGGAGGGATGGTGCAGAAGGCAGGGAATTCTGTGTGGAGACACCTTCCCCCTTCCTTTCCCCCGCCCAGAGGTTTTACTCCTTTTTTCTATATATGGGATGATTCAGGCCTCCATTTTTACTGTCTCTCTGTTCTGGCAAAACTCCACTTGGCTTTAATAAGAGTTTTGCCTGAATGAGAATTTGGTGATTTGTCCTTCAGCCCTGTCTCTTAGTTAGAAAGAATGCCCCATAACAAGCAGATTATGAATTTTGATTGACATCATCCTTCACTTACACCACTTTAATTTTCGAAGATTGTAGGTAATTACATTTATTAAAGAGAGTACAATAAAAATTAAAATGTATTAATTTATACTATACTCCTATCAATGAAGAGATTAAAACTCAGTGCCAAATTTACTTTGTCATGAATACAGATGCAGTATTCCCACTGGGATGCATTCTGAAATATACTCAATATTGTATGCATCCTGGTACTCTTAGCCTACTATGGGGGGAACAGGTATAAAAAATGATTTTGCCTAAGGTGTTTCATGATGACCAAAAAAAATGTTATTTTGTGGGAAAATATCCATCAAAACAATTTTGATATTCAGTGATGATGATTATTTTTCTGTTACTGAATAACATCTACTGGAAGTATTAAAATTCCAGACCATTCAACTATACACTGTGAAGAAATGAAATGGTTGCTTTCATTTCTAATGGTTCACATATAGGACAAGGTCTGTGTTGGCACAATTAGGTGATGTCAGTAGAGTTGAGCCCATTTATACCAGCAGAGAAATAGGACCTATCCTCTTTTAAAACAAAAGCCAAGCTCACTGAAGGGGGGAGATGTGCATTACACGTCCCTGTGCAGGCTTTACTCCCAGTGCCTAGTGTGGGTGTCACCCCTAGAGAGACCAGACTGTTGTACTAATCCTTGTGATACATGACAACTCTCTCTGCTGCACTTTCTTATATGTGCTTCTTGATGTGTTCTTAGTATTTCATCTTTTGCAGGCCATCAGTATTTCATAATGTCTTATGAGGCCAAATCTAGGAAAGAGATTGTTAGGAGCTAATCTTTCAACAGTTGATGACAGGAGGATTATAATTCTCTACCAAACTGTCAGTAAAGCAGTTGGTCATTTTTGCAGTATTCTACCCCAATCCACTCAAACTGAACTGGTTCCATCAGCCTTTGATGGTAGATCATTAAAACAGGTCTTGAGAGGAAAGGTGTGAGACAAATCAAGGGATGTAGAAGATAGAATAAGATTTACTTACCTTCAAGGTGTGCTGAGAAGCTTGTTTAGTTAGTGTTTACACAGCACTTTGCAATCCTTTGATGCATAAAAGCAAAACATTCTTCCAGGGTAGTTTCCCTCAAGGAAATTTGATCAATTTCTCTGTATCTGTTGCCTTACTTCCTTAATTTCTCATACAACATGGCAACTACAGTGAATGGTTTGTTTAAAAATGATGATTCCAGAAACATTGGAGAGCATAAAGTAGGGCTGTAATTTGCTTTAAAAATGGCCATCCAAATAAATAAGGGGAACACAAACCTGGCAACACTGCATATCATTCAGCCTGAAGTTGCAATTAATTTCCAAATAAATTAGCTGGCTTGGTTTGTAATCATAAAAAATAAATAAACCCACAGCTGACTCAAGCCTTACCCTGGAGTCCCAAGGAAGGAGCATCCAGAAGTCATATTAAAAGAACTTGTGAACTCTATTTAGCCCTGGGGCCATGCTTCGGGCACTCATGGGAGCTTTTCCGTTGACTTCAGTGAGCATCAGATCAATCCTTAGAAGTCAAATCTCGATTCGATTGAAGTTAGTGGGAGCTCTGACTGTGTCTTCCATTAGACAAATGTTTGGCCCTAGTTTATAAGAGAGAACAGACAGAGCACACCACCTTTTAACAATGCAGAGTCCAAGCATGCGGGTCCGCCAGCTGCTCTGTATCCAGATTGGGCATCAGAGCAGGTGTGCTCCATTATAGTTTAGGTCGAAATTCTGGTCTCAAAAGAAAATGGCAAAATGCCCATCGACTTCAATGAGACCACAATTGAGCACTGAATGCAGGAGTTTCTAAACTGTTACCTGATGGCTAAAAACAGCCTGATGGCATCTGGCTGCTATTGTTGATGGTAGCTGATGGAAGCTGAAAGTGGTTAATGCCTCAGAGGAGCCCGCTCAGTGCCTTGCTGAATCAGACTCCTTGTGTTCTTTTTTTTTTTTCCTTTTTCTTCCTTGTGTTCAGTTCATTTTATCTTTGTTGTTAAAGCCGTTTCATATATACATTGGAAAAAGGCAAAAAAAAAAAATTAAAATAGCCATGCTCATTTCTATGGTGTCTTTTTCAGACCTCAGATTTTCATGTGATTAAAATATGTATTTCCCCGATGTATGGCACTGTCCTCAACCTAGTTAAACAATTCATACATTTATTTCTTGTATATAAAAACACCGATTGCAAGTGAAGAATTCCTCCATTGGATGGAAAGTTTCACTTTCTAAAACATTAATAGAACAGATAAAAAAGGGGTGGGGCAGGACATGATGCTCAACTGAATTCTAACACTGTAATTTACACTCTGAGATCTGATGCACTTTCTAAACTGCTGAAGTTGACCTCTTGCAATTCACAGTATCAACAGAGCCCCCAAGAGAATTGTACCTTTATGTTCAAACATAACTCCCTGTTTCATACTCAAGTATGCTATGCTCTGTATTGTTACAACTGCTTTAGCACAATTCTTATGGCTATTTATTTAACCAATTTCCATGTGCTTCTAATTACCCAAGAAAAACACTGAACCTATGAAGTTGTGCAATTCATTGGATTTTTTTCCTTCCCCTCCTGTCACTGTTTAAGTGATTCCTAATGATGCTCATCTAGTCACTATGCAATATCAGAAGGGGGTTGGGAGTAGATTGTTATAACAAAATCATTCTAGCATTGAAATTAGGGCTGTTGCACACTTAAAAAAATGAATCACGTGCAATTAATCGCACTGTTAAACAATAATGGAATACCATTTATTTAATTTCTTTGGTGTTTTCTACATTTTCAGATATATTGATTTCAATTAACACAGAATACAAAGTGTACAGTGCTCACTTCATATTTATTTTTATTACAAATATTTGCACTGTAAAAAAACAAAATAAATGGTATTTTTCAATTCACCTAAAACAAGTACTGCAGTGTAATCTCTTTATCATGAAAGTTGAACTTACAAATGTAGAATTATGTAAAACAACTGCATTCAAAAATAAAACAATGTAAAACTTTAGAGCCTACAAGTCCAATCAGTCCTACTTCTTGTTCAGCCAATCGCTCAGACAAACAAGTTTGTTTACATTTGCAGAAGGTAATGCTGCCTGCTTCTTGTTTACAGTGTCACCTGAAAGTGAGAATAGGCATTCGCATGGCACTGGTGTAGCTGGCGTCATGTCAGATGCACTAAAGATTCATATGTTCCTTGATGCTTCAACCACCATTCCAGAGGACATGAATCCATGCTGATGACAATCCAAAGTGGTGCGGAACAACGCATATTCATTTTTATCATCTGAGTCAGATGCCACCAGCAGAAGGTTAATTTTCTTTTTTGGTGGTTTGGACTCTGTAGTTTCCGCATCAGAATGTTGCTCTTTTAAGTCTTCTGAAAGCATTCTCCACTCCTCACCTCTCTCAGATTTTCAAAGGCACTTCAGATTCTTAAATCTTGGGTCAAGTGCAATAGCTATCTTTAGCAATTTCACATTGGTATCTTCTTTGTATTTTGTCAAATTTGCAGTGAAAGTGTTCTTAAAACAAATAAGTGCTGGGTCATTATCCAAAACTACTATACGGCAGAATGCTGGTAAAACAGAGCAGGAAACATACAATTCTCCCCCAAGGAGTTCGGTCACAAATTTAATAATGCATTATTTTTTAATGAGTGTTATCAGCATGGAAACATGTCTTCTGGAAAAGTGGATGAAGCATAAAGAGGCATATGAATCTTTAGCGCATCTGGCACATAAATATCTTGCGACACCAGCTACAACAGTGCCCTGTGACTGCCTGATCTCACTTTCAGGTGACGTTGTAATTAAGAAGTGGGCAGCATTATGTCTGGTAAATGTAAACAAACTTGTTTCTCTTTGCGATTGGCTAAACAAGAAGCAGGACTGAGTGGACTTGTAGGCTCTAAAGTTTTACATTGTGTTGTTTTTGAGTGCAATTATGTAACAAAAAAAACCCCCTACATTTATAAGTTGCACTTTCACGATAAAGAGATTGCACTACAGTACTTGTATAAGGTGAATTGAAAAATACTATTTCTTTTGTTTATCATTTTTACAGTGCAAATATTTGTAATAAAAAAAATAAAGTGAGCACTGTACTCTTTATATTCTGTTGTAACTGAAATCAATATACTTGACAATGTAGAAAAACATCCACAAATATTTAATAAATTTCAATTGGTATTCTATTGTTTAACAGTGTGATTAATCATGATTAGTTTTTTTAAATGTGATTAATTTTTTTTAGTTAATCACATGAGTGAACTGCGATTAATTGACAGCCCTAACTGAAATAAATGTGGCCAGTTTACAAAAATATTTTTGAAAAGGATAGGTATGCAAATTATTACAGCAGGAGGACAGCAGCATCTCTGCTTTCTAGTTAGGCAGGTTTTACCTCTTCTGTTCAGTTTTCTGTTCATGAGAACTTAGTAAAGATTTTCCTTGCATTGCATGGTGGCATAGGCCATGTCAGAGACACATGTCTTTCTGTTTAAACAGCACCCTTTTTTTGGCGGTGGAGGGGGAATCAAAAAATATCACTTGAGTTCAGGACTTGCCGTTCTGGGTTTGGGGCTCTCTGTAAAGATAGGGAATAGTTATGAAGTTCAGATTTTGATCTGAACTTTCCCAAAGTTTTGGGAGTATTTGGATTATCTAATTAATTATTGAGCTGCTATCATGATAATGTCTGAGTACCTCCCAAGTATCTGTGTATTTATTCTCCAAATCTTTTGTAAAATAATTTGATGCCTGTTGCACAAATGGGGAATTGAGGCTCAGAGAGACTAAGGCCCAGATTTTTGAAGATATTTAGGCATTCTGCACAGCGTCACAATACCCAACTCATTTAGAAGCCTAAATCTCATGTTCAAAAGTGACCTAGGCTCCAACACCTCACTGAAAGTCAATGGGACAAAGGCTCCTGAGTGCCTAAATCACTTTTGAAAATGGGATGGGATTAAAGTAGGTTTGTCACAGAGTGGCAGATTCCAACATGCTGCGTGGCAGACTCAGCACTCTTTTCCTGATGCTTTTGTTGATAATGACGTAAGCAGAACAGAACCTCATTCATACTTGCATAGCTGTACTGGCATGATGGGGTTAACGTCAGCTGCAGTGGAGGAGGGGATAAAATGGTGTCCACCCCTCTCCCAGCACCCCTCCAGAATTGTCCAGCAGAGACCCTGCCACAGTCTGGGTGCACTGGGATCTAGGTGATCCCCCGAGCCACGTAGGGGGTGGGGGTGTGAAATCTGCAGAGAAGAGCCAGCCACAGATTGGTAGCAACAGATGAAGCCAAAGCAAGGATTGCTACCCTTGTGGGGAGAGTGCGTAAAGTGGAGCCCACCTGGGGTCATCCCTCCCATCAACATCTTCTTAGTCCGGTGGCACAAGGACCCAGATGGTGCCTTCACTCCCACCCCATGGCATGATGGAGAGCAGTAGAGAGCAGCCAACCAGAGACTCCAGCCGGTAGGAACAGGAGCAGCCAAATCTGGGACCTCTCGACATTCCAGTCAAAACAGTTCAAAGTGCTCTGACTTTCTCTGCCCTCTGCTGATTGGCCGTTTGCTCCAGCCCTCCCTTCCTCCCTGCCTTTCCCCTTCCTCAGGCTCTTCATCTCAGCTTCACTCCACAACTGCCTTGCCTTACCCTCTTCTCCTCTGCCCTGTCCCTCTCACCCTCCTTGCCCTCACTTTTTCTTTTCATTTAGCCTATCCCCTCCCAAGTATCACCCCATCCCCCAAAACGGTGGACCTAACATAACAGTTGCCGCCATCCCATTGTTCACTCTGCTTGTGCGTTCTACCCCTTCCCCACCCTGTGTCTATCTTGTCTTATTAGACAATATTGTTTCATTGTGTGCGCTCCCCCATCTACCTCTATCCAGCTGTTGACTCTTGGCTTATACTTAGATTGCAAGCTTTTGGGGCAGGGACTGTCTTTTTCTTGTGCGTTTTTACAGCACCCAGCATGGTGGAATCCTGGTCTATGACTGGAGCTCCTGGGCACTACAGTAAAACAAATAAATGATAACAGGAGCAAACTCTCACTTTTTTGTTAGTCTAGTAAATGGATATAATGGGCCAAATTCAGTCCTAGTGTCAGTAAAATGAAACCCTACTTGTTTCAGTAAAGTTAGAGTAGTTTACATCGAGGTTGAGGGTATTTTTTTACAGCAGGATAAATAACGAGGGTTAGCTATCTCTCTACAAAAATCCTAGTGGAGACAAGAGACTGTCATTTTTACTTCAAGCAACGTGAGGTCAACCACAGGTGGGAGGTAAAATGTTGACCTTGACCTAACTACATCACGGTAAAAGCTACGTGTGCCTCTCCACTAGGATTCGACAGCAAGACCAGCTAACCTGCATTCGTTATCCCACAGTTTTTAAAAAAACACAACTTTTTGGTGAAGACATTTGGCTCAATGCCTCTAAACGTACTAATAGGAAATACTGAGTCAGTGTTCAGATTATAAACCTGACTGGGCTTGCAGTCAAGGTAATGGAATTTTTGCCACTGGTTTCAGTGTGAACAGGATCAGATTGTAACTGCATATTAATACGAATCTGTGCAAAGTATCAGGGCCATGGGATCAGGCCTGCAATCAGGGGTGAAAGTAAGGCGGTACGGGCAGGTGAACTGGTAAAAAGTGGCCCCCAGTACCGGCCCATACTCAGCTGACGTTAAAGCGCTGCCATTGCAGCGCTTTAACGTCATCCGTCATCCCCCCTTTTGCCTCCTTCCTCCCCCACCGTCCCCCCCCAGGCCACTGCCGGGGGTGGAAAAAGGGGCAGCTTCTTCTTGGCCTGCACCGCCCAGGGCTCCGGGGCTGCTATTTAAAAGGGCCTGGGGCTCTGGCCACCACTGCTGCTACCACAGCAGTGACCAGCACCCCGGGCCCTTTACATCGCCACCGGAGCCCTGGGCGGTGCAGGCCAAGCAGTGCGGATGGGCTGGCTGGGGGACGCTGACCCTCCCAGCCCCGCACCTTCCGCCTGAGGCCCCGCCCCTTCCAGGGGCCGGAGCTGGCCTCCGTACCGGTAAGTATGGAATGTTACTTTCACCCATGCCTGCAATTGGCAAAAATACAGTAATCTTTTCCTTTTCTTTACACCTAGTATCTTTAGGTCTCATAAATCTACAGTTGTTTTGGGACCTTTTTGCGAACTCTTGTGTCTATAAATGTAAGCCAGATTCTGCACTGATTTACATGCCTTGCCTCCTATACAAGTAAGAGCTTCTTTTCCCCCACTGCAAACTGGAAGAAATTGAAACCCCATGTAAGATTTTTTTTTTAATGTATAGGAAAAATCACAAACAACAGTTCAATTATGTTCATTTTTCTAAAATATACCCTTAGGGTATAGATAATTAGGTCTTAACATTCCAGCTGAAATTCAGACTGACCAACAAATGAAAATGTAAAATCTCTCTTAATGGCCTAATATTTATAACAAGCTCATCTTTAGTGTTTTCTAATTCCAGACCTTCCTTAAGCAGGCAATATTTTGTTATACATGTTATTTAAAATAGTATTTCAATGCTTTAGCTATGCATTCCCATTAATATTTTCACTGACTGGAAATTCACACTTTCAATAACTGGAAATTAATTTCTTTTGCTTATTTCAGGTCCAAAATCTACTGAACAGAAACCTGGAGTGCAGTTAGTCATATCCTATGAGTGCACCCACCTGACAATATTGTTGAAACATATGAGGAATATTGTAAGTCCTTTGATTATAATTGAGCTCTAGCATAAGATTTTATATTAGCAGAGTGCTGTGCTAACATTAATCCTCACAATGTCCTTTGCAGATAAATATATTTTACAGAAGGTTGTGTGACAGTGCTTTTCATTTAACATATCTGATCTCTTTCAACAAGGTTTGAAGCCAGGGTGTAGTACAGAAACTAGTATCTTTAGTTTCATGGCCAGTGATGATCTCCTACTGGCAATGCACAAAAGATTAGGTGTCCATAATGGCTCTGTGAGCTGCTTTAGCTATTACTGATTCCGAGTTGTTGTTGACTCCTGCCAGGAATGGATGGAGTCACATGTCAATGGCTCTGTCCCTTTCTTGGTAAGGTCCTAGCTGGAGAGTACTTACTTATCTACTCCAGCGTTCTTTCATGTGGGATTGTACAGATATGTCAGCTCTCCTGCTCAACACATACATGAAGTTCAGAAACATCATTTGCTATTGGACAAGGAGGCATAGTGCCCCTGGGACTTTTCATAAGTCTATGTGCTCCATTCCCCTCATCCCCCAAATTATAAGCACATACAACATTCTATATGCTGACAAAACTCTCCCCTCCGCCTCCCTCCGCCATTTTTTCTGAAGTGACTTCCCTGGTGAAGTTGCTAGAGGAAATACTGAGGTGGGTTAGGCTGCAGTGTCGTTGATAGGATGACAATGCTCAGCTCTACTCTCAGCAGATCTAGATGGTAAAATTATCTGCTTTCCGGAAGTGTGGCTGTGATAGGACTGGCAAGGCTCAGTTCAGACAAGACTCAGATGATGCTGGTTGGCTTAGGGGATCTTGTGAGGGCAGTATGCATTACCTCGGCTAAAGTGGTATGTCTGCTCTTTGATATTAACAGCCTCTACAGGCTTTAGAATCCCCAACTGCTCTTTTCAGTGTCAGGCAATGGCAGTGGCCAGAAGACCTTTTCATTACCTTTGTTTAACTAGGAGATTGTGACATTTCTTCCATGCCATGGATTCCACTGTGTTCATTCATGCCTTTTACACCTCCAGACTAGATTACAATCACTTGCTCTACATTGGACTCAGCCAAGCATCAGCCAACACAAAATGAGACTGGCTGGTTGGCTGTATCAGTCATGTGAAGCCTACATATCCCCAACTATTCTCTGTAGACTCCCCAGGCTTCTGATTTGCAATTCAGTGTATTCATTTTGATCGATAAAGTCCTAAAATATTTGGGTCCTGAGAGACTGTCTCTCTTTCCATGCACCATCCTGAGAGTTGAGATTGCACGGGATACATCTGCTGATGAGTCCTATTTATATGAACATCCTAGACTGTAGAAGATGCTATTCAGATAGAGCCCATGGTTTTTACCTTCGGGGTACAGTATAAGGCCTTTTGGGGAGGGGAGCATCTTCTTCAGGCTGAGTAGCTGGTGAAGCTTGTGGAGGGAATTTTGGTTAGAACATTATGCTCTTAGTGTTACTGTGTGTATTGTATTTTTTCCACTGTACTTATGCTGAGAGTCTCCATGATATATGTGTGTGTGTTATAAATCTGTGGTTGGTTAGGTGGTACATCTTATAAATCTGTGGTTGTGTAGGATGCATATTTGTATGTGTCAGATGTGGGAAAGTATAGTGGTAGTATGCGATTTATAAGTGTAAGTTTTTCTGGTGAATTTGCATGGATGGTTTGCAGATGTACAGGGGCAGCTTTAAGACTATGAGAGGTGGCTTAACTCTGTGTGTCCATACTTTCAAATGCTTAGGCTTTTTAATGTATAATTAACTTAAAATGTCCTGGCCCTTGTAACTGTACAAAGTTCTGTTTAAATTAGACCTTAGATGGGCCTGAGCAGCCATACTCAAGTGTTCCTGGACCAAGGGTTTGGTTCAGTCCATTGCCCATAAGTGTGTCAACTGTGGTCAAGATTTTTCAAAGTAGGTGGCTAAAGTTGAGCTCCTGAATCCATTTTTTGGTATCTGAATAAGTAAGCTTATACAAGTACAAAGCACCCACTTCAGTAGGAGCTGCTGGTTGCTCAGCATGGTCAAAAACTAGACACCCACTATAGATTTCAGAGACAAACTTTAGGCAACTATTTTTGGAAATCTTGGCCTTTTTTTCTTTCTTTTTTTTTAATGTGAACGCTTGTGTTCATCATACTCATTTAATGTAAATTACCAAACAGTTGTGACAAGGTAACTACTTTGGAACACCACTATTCTGGGCTGACTTCAGACTAGTGACCGAGAAGAAGTTCTTTATCCTGTTAGTAATCTCTTCAGCCATCCAATCCCCTAGATCAATCTGTCTGCCTGCCTCTTTTGGGGTTGAACAAGGATTAAAAAGTATTCCAAGTTTATATTTTATTCAACATGTATTAAATCCATTTCAGGTCTATTCAGTCTTTTTCAGTGTCTTACTAATTACAATATTTTTAGTGGTTCATCTGTACAGAAAATTAATTTGCCACCTTGTTTATTTCAAAATTTACAGTAAATAATTTTTTACTGGTTTCCCCCATCCCCCTTTATTTTATCCTTTAAAACAGTGTATGTGATGCTTTTGAATGTTTAAATAACTGTATTGGGCCAAGTTTATTCTTGGTGTAACTTCATTGAACTCACTGGAGTTTGTTGATGAATTTGAATTACTGAAGGAAACGTTAATTATTATTTGTATTGTGGTAGATCCTAGACGCTTCATTCAGGGATCAGGGCCACATTGTGCTAGATCCTGTACACACACAAAATAAACAAGGGAGTCCTGCCCCAAAGAGCTTATAGTCTAACTATATGATGAGAGACAACAGGAGGAGGAAAACAAACGGGTTGTGGAAGAACAAGGTACCTGTGAAACTACTGTGTTTATAGCCATTGTCAAGTGTTGTGTAGGCTTCATGGCAGAGGTGGGATTTAAGGAGGACAATGTAGTAGCTTTGCAGATTTTTACAAGGAGCTTCTCCGAGGCATATGGGGTGGCACAGGAGAAAGCAGAGAAGTGTTTTCAGGTGCAGTTAGTCTAGTTTGTGGAAGGCTGGCTTTGTTAGCAGAGGTTGGGCTCAACAGCTCTATAACTATATAATTTCAGTCCATGGTGCATTATTTACCCACTGTTTGTAATACCTAGAAAGAAGGTTGGAGAAATAAAAGCATGTATCTGATGTCTAATCTCTGATCTTAGGTCTTCTTCAAGAATCACCTGTTTCTCCCTAAAACAGGAAATATTTCAATTATCAGTGAAAGAAGTTCTTAAAGTCCTGCCTGAAAACAGTCTATTGAAATATACTTTGAAGAATAAGTACTGCATGAACTTGCTTAATAGATTTTAAGGCTAGAAGGGAACATTAATCTCTGCTAACCTCCTGCTTTATCCAGGCCATAGTTTCACCAAGGGGATTCCTGCATCTTCCCCAACAACTTGACTAATAAGACAATTTGAGTAGCAATGCATGCAGACAGTGGTAGAATTAGTTGCGAAGGCTTGTGCACATTTCAGATTAAATACTATGGGTAAACAAAGAGAGAGAATTTCTGTTAAAGTAGTGTTGAATGACGTATTTAACAGCACTACCAACTCTCATGATTTTATTGAAAGTCTCATGATCAGTAGTGTTTTTCTTGAATCCCTAGTATCATGTGAATACACCAGATTCTCAGCTTTCATTAATTAAAAAAATAAGTTTATAGCCCTCATGGTAGCCAAGAAAAGCTTGAAAACAAGACCCCTAAGGGTGTGAAAGCCAGAAGACCCATGAAGAGTCAAAATATTTTATTTTTGAAATCTCATGATTTTGTAAACCAATAATGATTTTTTGGGCCCTGACTCGTGATATTTGAATGCTTAGACTTGGTGATACCATATTAGTGCAGAGATGCAGTGAAGTTGGAAGGCTATAAACAAAGATGTAAACCTTGGCAGAGGGAAGAAAACTAGAGAAGGGGATTGGAGAGTAGTGGGGTTCAGAGTGAGGGAGAAAGATAGAGATTGCCTCAGAGAGAGGGTAGGGCAGCAGAGACAGAGGGGCAGCATGGCAACAACTGACAGAGTCCCTGACACTGGAGAGGGAGACATAGGGCTTGTCTCCACTTACCGGTGGATCAACGTTGCAACGATCAATCCACCAGGGGTCGATTTAGCGGGTCTACTGAAGACCCGCTAAATCAACCGCAGATGACTCTCCCGTCAACTCCGGTACTCCACCGGAACGAGAAGAGTAAGGGGAGTTGACAGGAGAGAGTCTCCCGTCGACATCGCATAGTGTGGACCCTGCGGTAAGTAGATCTAAGCTATGTCAACTTGAGTTACGCTACTAGCGTAACTCAAATTGCGTAGCTTATATCGACTTTCCCCCATAGTGTAGACCTCCCCATAGAGTTCAGGGAGAGGAAAGTTTGGTCTGGCATCTGAAAGGACTTGCCAGCAAAGGGCAGGAACTTATCTGCTAAGGGAGCAGAATAAATAGAAACCTGGCAGCCACTGTGTGGAGGAAGAAAGAAACAAGACTCAGAAAGCCAAGAGAGGAACCTGGCACTGGGGGAGGGTGCGGGATAGGGAGAAAGGGATAAGGGGGTGTGGGATAGGGAGAAAGTATGGAGAGAAAGGGTGCTCTGTAAACACTGAAAGACAGACCTGGCACTGGGGGAGGGGGAAGAATCTTTAAAGCCCAGCACATACAGTTGTAGCTGTGTAACTGTTATTAATACTCAGAGGGACAAGGTGGGTAAGATAATGCTAAGGGAAGTCTTCATGGCTAAATTAATCTAAACATTATCATGAAAATGCACCAAATTGGACTCTGGAAACTGACACCGAAGTGGAAAGGAATCAAATGTCCAGTGTGGGGATTTGACTAAGTTTCCCAGGTAAGTCAGGCTGCACCTCTCTATCTGGTAGTCCTGTGCTAACAACCCTGCCTGCTGTTGGAAGAGACCTCCATGCAAGTGCAGGGAGCTCCAGCAGCTGCAAATACATTAATGCTTCTGCCCTGTGCATTTGCCCCATGACAACTAAACCAGATGCACATGTAGGCTACTGGATGCACTTCCCAACCAGACATGAGGGAGAGTGGGGAAAGCTTCTCAGACTTTTCTCCAGGCTCCAACTACAAAAGACACCATCCATCCTTAGTTCGCTCCAGAACTTCCTTCCATCCTTAGTTTATTCTAGACATTGGTGGGGAAGAGTCCCTGCCTGCCAAACTCCCTTCCCACCATTTACCTGTCTATCTTAAAACATAAATGAAAACAAAATTGTCCCCAGGTAGATTGTGAACATGAAAAGTTTAAGTCAATGCTAATAAATCCATATCCAGGCAGAGAG
The DNA here is from genome assembly GCF_965140235.1 of Caretta caretta. NCBI lineage: Eukaryota > Metazoa > Chordata > Testudines > Cheloniidae > Caretta > Caretta caretta. The sequence continues at coordinate 238,173,547 of NC_134206.1, read as the reverse complement.
GGATTTCTCGAATTTCTGCCCCAGAACAGATCTTACATGTAGGGGAAGACAGTAAGTCCTGAAGCATGGATTTGCACAGAGCTGGTGGGATAGCCAGGAACCAGGAATTAACCTAACAACTGCCTCATTGCTCAATCTACCTGTACATGTGCAGAGATTTGTGCCAGCTGAACCAACCCATTTCAGAAGTTCAGAAAAGATTTGTTTGATATTTTCCTTCCCCCTTCTCCCCCATGAACAGAGTATCCTAGCATGATATGGGAGCATTAGCTCAGTGGTGATTCACAGAAAAGAATGCTGCCTATTGACCGGCACTTCTTCCAGATATGCCCTGGTTTTCCCAGGGACAATAGTCTAATAAGCAGCTAGACTTGAGTCCTTATTTGACTTTGGCTTTTCCACTGCCAATGATTAATGGTGCTGTGAAGCGTGATGTGTGGGTTGACAGATTAGAAATCAATTTAGGCTCACCTGGACATCCTCTTTGCACTCCTGCCCTATACCATCCATACCCAGAGCAATCACTGCAAGAGAAGGGTAGGAGAAATGATGGATGAACTGGTTTAGGAAGGAAGGAGAGCACTAAACCTTCCTTAAACCACAATTATATGCAATTTAAACCATGTAAAAGTTCCCAGGTGCAATGCAGTAAGGACCTGATCTAAAAGCCCACTGAAGTCAATGAGGGGGCACTAAATGGATATGTGGGCAGGGGGTGAAAATTCCGTCTTGTCTGTCCCATCGCAGTCAGCTCTTATCCTTTACCTCCCTGTCATTTTGATGTTCACACTTTATTAATAATAATATAATAAGTGGCAGGACCAAAAGAAAAATACAGTTCTTGTCTCTGAAGGGGTTATAGTCTGAGCCCCAATCCTGCATGGATGGAGCTGATTACAGGATTGGGGCCTAAAAGATAGAAACAAAAGATGGCATGCACAGTAGAAACTAGAGAGAATGACTTAATGGTCAGGGGAATTTTGGGGTTCATTTTTACTTTTCTTTCCACCTTTTTTCCAAACTATCTACTCACTTCTTCCGGATCTCCTGGGAGAGAGGCTGTCATGGTTCTTGGGTTTGCTGGACCTTTGGCCCCTAACTCAGGCTTTCAAGGGACAGGGCAGCACCTATAAATCTCTCCAAGTGGAATCCTGACACTTCAAATGGGTCGCTAGGTTACAGTCCCCAGTTTACCAACCATGCTTCCTCATCACGAGCCTGTAACTAACTTACTGATAAACAAAACTAGAAGACCAAGAAGATGGATTGAAGGTCTACGGCTATAGACTTCCCTTCAGGAGCTGCGAACGTTTCTCTGTAGAGCCTGCCTCTCTCTCTTCCCTGGGCTTCAGAGAGTGTCTTTAAAACCAGGCAAGCCTCTTTGTTCTCTGTGTCCAGATGATGCTCCCCTTGCCATGGGAGGGGTGATCTGCCCAGTTTGTACAGAGACAAAACATCAAAGGCCTTGACACTTGTATTGTTTGTTAAGCACCAGTGATTAGGATAGCTAAACCATTTTAGTTCTTGCAGACTGTCACAGGGTCACTCACCACACTGGCACCGCCTGCTGGCTGTTTCGGGAATTAGCTCTGGTCAGCAGGTGCACCCTCCAGTGCTGTTGGCTCTCCCATCCTCCTCTCCACCTGCAGACCCACTGCAGTTCCAGTCTCACTGCCTCTGCTTCATGGCACAGCCCTCTGGACGTGTCGCAATCCGGGTTCCGCACTTCTCGGGAGACTCCTTCTGCAACAGTCTGGCAGCTCCTCGCAGCATCTTGGCAGTCCACAGCCTGGCCGCTTCTTCAGAGGCGAGTGGGGGGGAACCCAGGCCCAGCCACTACTCTAGGTCCCAGCCCAGGGATCCTGTAGACAACAGCTTCCCGCTTCCCCTCCTTTCTTTCTCCTCCAGTCTGTCTCAATTCCCTGGGCCACTTCCCTGCAGCCCAGCACCTTCGGTTCCTGCCTCTGGCTCCTTCACCCCCTTCCCAGGGCCTCGGACCTGCAAGTCCTCACAGCCCTGTTCCCGGTGCTAGTCTCTGCAGCCCTCTAGGAAGCCAGTCCCCTCCCTTGGGCTTCCTGCAGCAAACTCCCCTGCTCTAGCCACTCTATTGGCTGCAGCCACTGCCCTAATTGGCCGTTTCCTTGCAGCCCTTCAGGCTGGGTTTTAACCCTTTCAGGGCCAGTGTGGGGCAGACGCCCCGTCACACAGACCCAAGCCGCCAAAGACGGATTTCAACCTTAGTTATTCTTTAACAAGAAACCCAGCAACAAGCAAGCAAGCAGAGGGTCACCTATCTATAATATTTTATGCCTATTATCTCCCATTTTTCATCACAGAGGCACTTGAATGAAAATAATGTGGTGGATTGGCCAACTGGAATAGGGGAGGGAGTACCATGTATAGGAGGCAGAATGGTAAAATGCCCAAAGAAATGAGTGGGGGGAGGGAAATTTTAGAGCTGAACAAAAGCCTTGTAGAGAGATAAGTGTTGGTGGCAGAATGAGACCAGTAGTTTGGAAGGAGGAGATACAATAGTTCCAACTGTGGTTTTCTCAAGATTGCCAGGGTAACATAGGACAAAAGCCAAGACACATGAAAATAATATTCCTGCTCTGGTGCACATTTACAGAGAAATTGACTTTTTTCAGAATGGTGGGTTAGAGGATGCTTTCACTTTAAAATGAGCTTGGATAAGAGCACTTTTCTTTGGACTGAAAATTGGCTGAAGGGCTATCAACAAAGGAAAATGCTGATCAGCAATGTTTCAAGTTGAGGAGAAGGTCATCTATTGTGGCACCTCAGAGGTTGGTGTTAGGTCCCAATTTATTTAATAGAGCTGGTCAGAGGTATTGACAAATGTATCATTCAGTTAATTGTACTGTTATTAACAAATGTCTTATCAAATATTTCGGGCAGTACGGGCCTAGCTTTATTATTTGAATGCTATTTTGAATAAATCATTCACTGAATAACATTTGTTGAATAACGTATTCAATGAGTTCCACTTAATATTATTGATCATTGTGCAGAGGAGAGAAAAGACCCTGAGACGAAATTTGCAGTTGGTACTAAATTAGAAAAACAAAAGTATTAGTATAGACTGAACAGTAATACCGAGATATCTAAAGCTATCTAGACAGAAACTCATGCAAGCAGTTGGACAAACGATTACTTTCCCATTACTACACATGGGAAATATTGATCCCAAGCACACACATTAATGGGATGCAGAAATATTGATAACAATATAACTTGGAACTCTTTTGTAATGAACTCAAGTGTCAAACTGTTTTATTTAGAAAAGAAGATGTTTCGATCAGTACTAAGTAGAAGCTGCCCTTAAATATTTAAAAAGGTAAAGTATATAATAAAATAAAAAATAGAATGTTTTGACGGTATCATAGGACTGGAAGGGACCTCGAGAGGTCATCTAGTCTAGTCCCCTGCACTCATGGCAGGACTAAGTATTATCTAGACCATCCCAGACAGGTGTTTTTTCTAACCTGCTCTTAAAAATTTCCAGTGATGGAGATTCCACAACCTCCCTAGGCAATTTATTCCAGTGCTTAACCACTCTGACAGTTAGGAATTTTTTCCTAATGTCCACCCTAAACCTCCCTTCCTGCAATTTAAGCCCATTGCTTCTTGTCCTAGCCTCACAGGTTACCAAGATCATTTTTTCTCCCTCCTCCTCCTAACAACTTTTTATGTAGTTGAAAACTGTTATCATGTCCCCTTTCAGTCTTCTCTTTTCCAGACTAAACAAACCCAATTTTTCCTACGCAGTGGGATAATTTGCTCTTGTGCCCTTAATAATGTCTCTTGGGAAATCTGCCAACTATCTTCAATTGTTTTTCCCCTTAGACTTGCTTCCCATGGGTTCTTACCTACCAACTCCCTGAGTTTTCCAACGTCTGCCTTCTTGAAATCCATTGTCTTTATTTTGCTGTTCTCCTTCCTACCATTCCTTAGAATCATGAAGTCTACCATTTCATGATCACTTTCACCCAAGCTGCCTTCCACTTTCAAATTCTGAACCAGTTCCTCCCTATTTGTCAAACTCAAATCTAGAACAGCATATCCTCTAGTTGCTTTCTCCACCTTCTGAAATAAAAAATTGTCTCCAATACATTCCAAGAACTTGTTGAATAATTTGTGCCTGATGTGTTATTTTCACAACAGATGTCTGTAGTTGAAGTCCCACATCTCACCAAGTCCTGTGCTTTAGGTGATTTTGTTAATGGTGTTAAAAAAAGCCTCATCCCCCTCTTCTTCCTGGTTAGGTGGTCTGTAGTAGACCCCTACCATGACATCACCCATGTTTTTTACCCCTTTTATCCTTACCCAGAGACTTTCAACAAGTCTGTCTCCTATTTTCATCTCAACCTCAGTCCAAATATATTCATTTTTTTCATCTGACATGACTAGTCATGAAATAATATAAAAATAAAACTCCATAAAATTCAAAACAGAAACTTGAAATTTGGAAATCCAAAACAATTTTTTTTCAAAAATCAATTTTTTCATTTACAAATATTTTTCCTGGCAATTTTTGTTGAAATGCACTTGTTTTTAAATATTGTCTCTTGAGAAAACATTTGGACAATTTTTTTTTCCAATTAGCTCTAGATCTAAGTACTACATTAGCAGAAAGATGCTGAAACACTGGAGGGAATTCAAAGTCAATGATCAGTAGGCCTACAGGGACTGATTTATGAGGAGTGATTATAGTAGCTAAATTTTGCTTGGTTAAAAATTGACAAATGGGCACAAAAGTTTGCAAATACTTTGAAGGCAGCAAACAGTCGGGATTGAGAGGAATTATTCAGGGTGTTAAATAGGGCATAACTAGCAGTGGTCAGATGTAATTATAGAAAAGAAACTTTGGGCCTCATCTCACAGAATGCTTACTCATAGTGAGTGGTATCAGGTTGTGGAGCAGACTATCAAACAAAGTGAAGTAATCCCCATAGTTTGAGACATTTAAAACTAGTTTGAACAAGGTAGCTATGGACTGATGTACTAATTTATTAATTACCACAACTAGAAGGTCGGTTAAAGGCTCAAATAAAGCTCCTGCTGCTGCTTCTTGTGTTGTGTTTTTACATGCATTTTCCATCTGTGCTCAGACATGGGGAAAAAAAGAATATCTATGTGACCAAAAGACAGAAATAAAACAGTAGCATTTGTAAGTGTTTTCTGTTCTCAGAAACTGATTTTCTCTTACTACATCTGATGGTCAGTGACAGTGTAAATCTTCTGTGAGCTGAAAAGAAATGTGAAACAGCATTGTTTTCTTTGATGTTTTTTCTTTCATTATGTTCTGTTCAAGGAAGAGGGAATAATAGAATCTGTAGGTGTGTGCACGCTCACACATGTACATACTGTAGACTAATACTCCAATCTAGACAAAATCTACCTCAATGAGCCTCATAGACTCTCGAGCTCTGGAAACTGGACACTGTTCTGAGTGGTAAATGAATATCGCACTGCATAACAATAATACATGGTATGGGGAAAAGCAGATTACCTTCTTCACAGGCTTCTAAAACAAAAATTTTAGAGAACTGTCCACCAAACCCTTGAGTCTTCACCCTCATCCTACTCCCCACATCAAGACCAAGGATTAGGATCTTCCCCTCTGATAAAGTCATCAGTTCATCCCATTAACCCATTAAGAACATAAGAACAGCCACACTGGGTCAGACCAAAGGTCCATCTAGCCCAGTATCCTGTCTTCCAACAGTGGCCAATGCCAGGTGCCCCAGAGGGAATGAACAGAACAGGTAATCATGAAGTGATCTGTCCCCTGTCACCCATTCCCAGCTTCTGGCAAAGAGAGGCTAGGACCACCATCCCTGCCCATCCTGGCTAATAGCCATTGATGGACCAATCTTCCATAAACATATCTAATTCTTTTTTGAACCCTGTTATAGTCTTTGCCTTCACAACATCCTCTGGCAAGGAGTTCCACAGGTTGTGCGTTGTGTGAAAAAAATACTTTTGTTTGTTTTAAATCTGTTGCCTAATAATTTAATTCAGTGACCCCTAGTTCTTGTGTTATGAGAAGGAGTAAATAACACTTCCTTATTTACTTTATCCACACGAGTCATGATTTTATAAACCTCTATCATATCTCCCCTTAGTCGTCTCTTTTCCAAGCTGAAAAGTCCCAGTCTTATTAATCTCTGCTCTTACAGCAGCCGTTCCATATCCCTAATAATTTTTGTTGCCCTTTTCTGAACCATTTCCAATTCCAATATATCTTTTTTGAGATGGAGTGACCACATCTGCATGCAGTATTCAAGATATGGGCATACCATGGATTTATATACAGGCAATATGATATTTTCTGTCTTATTATGTATCCCTTTCTTAATGATTCCCAACATTCTGTTCGCTTTTTTGACTGCCGCTGCACATTGAGTGGATGTTTTCAGAGAACTATCCACAATGACTCCAAGAGCTCTTTCTTGAGTGGTAACAGCAAATTTAGACCCCATCATTGTATATGTATAGTTGGGATTATGTTTTCCAATGTACATTACTTTGCATTTATCAACATTGAATTTCATCTGGCATTTTGTTACAGTCACCCAGTTCTGAGAGATCCTTTTGTAGCTCTTTGCAGTCTGCCTGGGACTTAACTATCTTGAGTAGTTTTGTATAATCTGCAAATTTTGCCATCTCACTGTTTACCCCTTTTCCAGATCATTTATGAATATGTTGAATAGGACTGGGCTCAGTACAGACCCCTGGGGGACACCACTATTTACCTCTCTCCATTCTGAAAACTGACCATTTATTCCTACTCTTTGTTTCCTATCTTTTAATCAGTTACCAATCCATGAGAGGACCTTCCCTCTTATCCCATGACAGCTTACTTTGCTTAAGAGCCTTTGGTGAGGGACCTAGTCAAAGGCTTTTTGAAAATCTAAGTACACTATATCCACGGGATCCCTCTTGCCCACATGCTTTAAGACCCCCCTCAAAGAATTCTAGTGGATTGGTGAGTAGTGAGTAGATCCCTTCACAGAAACCATGCTGACTCTTCCCCAACAAATTATGTTCATCTATGTGTCTGACAATTTTGTTCTTTACTATAGTTTCAACCAGTTTGCCCGGTACTGAAGTCAGGCTTACCAGCCTGTAATTGCCAGGATCACCTCTGGAGTCATTTTTTAAAACCGGTGTTGCATTAGCTATCCTCCAGTCATTTGGTACAGAAGCTGATTTAAATGATAGGTTATAGACTACAATTAGTAGTTCTGCAATTTCTCATTTGAGTTCCTTCAGAACTCTTGGGTGAATACCATTTGGTCCTGGTGACTTATTACTGTTTTGTTTATCATTTTTTTCCAAAACCACCTCTAATGACACCTCAGTCTGGGACAGTTCTTCAGATTTGTCAGCAAAAAAAAATGGCTCAGGTTTGGGAATCTCCCTCACATCCTCAGCCATGAAGACCGATGCACAGAATTCATGTAGTTTCTCCGCAATGGCCTTATCATCTTTGAGAGCTCCTTTAGCGTCTTGATCGTCCAGTGGCCCCACTGGTTGTTTAGCAGGCTTCCTGCTTCTGATGTGCTTTAAAAAAATTGCTATTACTTTTTGAGTCTTTGGCTAGCTGTTCTTCACATTCTTTTTTGGCCTTCCTAATTATATTTTTCCATTTCATTTGCCAGAGTTTATGCTCCTTTCTATTTTCCTCGCGAGGGTTTAACTTCCGCTTTTTAAAGGATGCTTTTTTGCCTCTCATTGCTTCTATTACTTTGTTGTTTAGCCACAGTGGCACTTTTTTGGTTGTCTTACTGTGTTTTTTTAATTTGGGGTATACATTTAAGTTGAGCCTCTATTATGGTGTCTTTAAAAATTTCCATGCAGCTTGCAGAGATTTCACTTCTTGTGCTGTACCTTTTAATTTCTGTTTAACTAGCTTCCTCATTTTTGTGTAGTTCCCCGTTCTGAAATTAAATGCTACAGTGTTGGGCTGCTGTGGTGTTTTCCCCACCACAGGGATGTTAAATGTAATTATATTGTGGTCACTATTACCAAGTGGTCCAGCTATATTCACCTCTTGGACCAGATGCTGTGCTCCACTTAGGACTAAATCAAGAATTGCCTCTCCTCTTGTGGGTTCCAGGACTAGCCGCTCCAAGAAGAAGCCATTTAAGGTGTCAAGGAACTTTATTCTTCATCCTGTCCTGAAGTGACATACCCAGTCAGTATGTGGATAGTTGAAATCCCCCATTATTATTGAGTTTTTTATTTTAATAGCTTCTCTAATCTCCCTGAGCATTTCACAGTCTCTGTCACCATCCTTGGGTTGGAATACAAAGGCAACGGGAGTTTTGCTCTCCCACCACCATCCCAACCACCAATTTTCCAAAGAAGAATGTATATCTGCTAAGAGAATTGCTTTCAGAATTCCAATGCTGAATCAAGCCAGCCCTCATCTCTCAGTCATGCAACCCCGAAACAACAGCGATATCATAGTTTTCCTGCTCTCCTTTGGGACTCACATTCCCCACTCCCTGTGCTACTCAAGCAAGTGAAAATGTCTGTGCCACTGACCTCCATCACCGTGGGTGCCTTCTTTTTTTATTCATGAAAGGGGAAAAAAGCAATTAAGTTGCTAGTAATCACTAGGAGGAGGGAAAGAAATTTACAGGCAGAAAAGAAAACAAAAGGGTTAAATGATTTTGGGGAACAAAGAGAAAACAGTGACATGTGTTTAAAGTTTTATAGAAGAAAGAAGCAGTTAGTGAGAAAATACTTCATTTTGTGCAGTCAGCAACCATTGTTTTGGTTAGTACCTTAACAAATGTTTACTTTATGCTCTAAGATCCACCATGAAAATATAATGGATTATTATTCTAATTATCCTTTACTATAGTAGTTACTTTAAAGGTGATTTTCTTTCAAATATTTCAATTACATAATTTGAAATGATTTTATCATTTATTTTGCTAAGTATATTTACTGTACCATGATTTTAAATTCACAGGAAAAGAGAAAATTTAGTGGCAGAGAGGAGAGGGAGGCACATAGTGCACTGAGATGTACAAATCTGAAAAAATAATCATATCATGGGCCTGGAGGATCCTTATTAAATAAGAACACAACTTCTAGTTTGCACAGCTCTGGTATCATTTTATCCTCCTGGTCTATAAGCCTTATTAATCCATTTCTTGAAGGAACTTCTTGTTTTTTAATACTGCTGTTGAGGTACTGATTTTCTTTTTTTAGGGCTCTAAATTTAGAATTATCTCAGACGATGCTATCTTTTCAAAAGTGAAGGAATATTTGTTGTTAAGCTGCATTTTATGGAGGCAGGCTTTAACTTTTCCCAGGAACACTAAGTTAAGTTGCATATAAACTGTACTTTGTTACTAAGTATGTCTACACTACGAAATTAGGTCGAATTTATAGAAGTCGGTTTTTTAGAAATCGTTTTTATATATTCGAGTGTGTGTGTCCCCACAGAAAATGCTCTAAGTGCATTAAGTGCATTAACTCGGCGGAGTGCTTCCACAGTACCGAGGCAAGCGTCGACTTCTGGAATGTTGCACTGTGGGTAGCTATCCCACAGTTCCCGCAGTCTCCGCTGCCCATTGGAATTCTGGGTTGAGATCCCAATGCCTGATGGGGCTAAAACATTGTCTCGGGTGGTTCTGGGTACATATCATCAGGCCCCCGTTCCCTCCCTCCCTCCGTGAAAGCAGCAGCAGACAATCGTTTCGCACCTTTTTTCTTGAGGAAATGAGATTCAAAAGTTCGCGGCTCTTTTCCTGTCTACCTGGCCAGTGCATCTGAGTTGAGAGTGCTGTCCAGAGCAGTCACAATGGAGCACTCTGGGATAGCTCCCAGAGGCCAATACCGTCGAATTGTGTCCACAGTACCCCAAATTTGACCCGTCAAGGCCGATTTAAGCGCTAATCCACTTGTCAGGGGTGGAGTAAGGAAATTGATTTTAAGGGTCCTTTAAGTTGAAAAAAAGGGCTTCATCGTGTGGACTGGTGCAGGTTTATATCGATTTAACGCTGCTAAATTCGACCTAAAGTCCTAGTGTAGACCAGGGCTAAGAAAAATGAAATGGCCTGTGTATTTAATTCTTTTGATGGAGCCTCTGCATTTATCACTAGGATTTAATTTAATCAGGATTCAGATACTATTTTTTCTGATGACTTGGGTGTTGTGACTGATTTCCTCAGTGGATTTTCCTTTTCCTCTGTTCATGGGTTATAATCAAGTCTCTTTCATGTCTGCATTTAGAATACAACTATGTTGTTACGGGGCTGTGAAAACTTTGTGTATCTATTAGCCATAATTTTATTTTAACATGCTTAATATTTAGTTGTCATTCTTTCATTATTAAAAATTTTAATGCTCAGGAGAGGAAGGGGAGTGTGTGTCTCTGTGGGAGAATGTGAAGATGAACCACAGGTGGGAGTGGGATCTGCTGGGGAGTTTTGTCTGAGAGTGGTAGAAGGCAGTAGCTGGAAGTGGGAGACAGGAGGAGCCATAAGGATCTTTCATTTATGAAGGGAAGAAGGCAGTTGAGACTTGAAGATGTCCAGATATTTTTACCAGGGATGGAAAGCAGAAGAAAGGAAGTTATTTATAGAGGAGGGAAGGCAGTGGTTGTGAATGGAAGTTATCTGTGATTTTTTTTTTTTAAAGATTGAAAAATGCGAGATGGAGCCTTTTCTGGAAAAAGAACAGCAGATAAACCCAGACAAAGTTCAGGAGCTACCAGAGTGTTTCATCCAGGGATGGAAGGCATCAGGAATGCCAGGAGCTGGAGCATCAGCAGCTTTTAGGCCAGGGCCAAAAAAGTGAAAGAGAGTGAGCTTTGAGGAATGACTGCCAGAAGGAAATATTTCATTTGGGAAGAGGTGCTAACAAAGATAAAATTTCCACAAAATATCTAACTGTTACTTTCAAAACATTTCCCTTCAGACTCCCATGCTAAAGAGACTCGGGAGTCATGCTGTCAGGCTGAATTTCAGTGCTTTAAATATGCCAGATTTAGAAGTAACCCTTTTGGCTTTCTTAGTGTCAAAGAAAATTCCATCATAAAGGAGAGTTAGGTAGTCAGGAAGGGGAAATGAGCGGCTAACAAAATGTAATTTTTGTAGAAAATTTCATTTCTTCTCTCTTTTCCCAAAATATAACTAGTGTATTTAATATTGAATTACACAAATCCATAACCTGTCTAGGTGGATTTCTGTAAGTACATATCAAATACCACTTTCGGTTTTGGAAATCTAACGTGGAATGAATTATGGAACTTTGCTACAGAGGGTATATTCTGTGAGCCACATTTTTAATACTAAATTAGGGATATGAAAAGAAGTGCCTCTTTCTATTGACTGGCACCCAGAGTTTACCAACTTTCTCTGCACAAAACTTGAATGTTCTTGCAATTCTGAATCTTAGATTGTGCCTTGTATGGTAATGTTTCTTACACTGTTGCTCCATTATCATCTTCCCTATCAGCAACTTTGCACCAGTGCATGTCATTTTAGCAACTGCTATGAAGACACACAACATTAAAAATCAAACTGGAAGTGTTTGGTGCCTATGAAGGCTCCAGTGGATTAGGAGTAGTGGATCCAGAATGTTGTTTACTATCCCTTTATAACATTTCCATCATCCCCTTTGTGGTTTTAGGAAATACTGACATATCAAAATGGTGACTATTTTCAGGATTCTGCTTATTTTAGAGCTTCCTGTGATATATAAACTAGTTGGAATTTTTTCAGTGTATGCAGAACTTTTTGGTCAATTTCTTCAGTACATTGGCCATCTCAGGGTCAGTCAGGTCACTTTGTCAAATAACTGAATAATAGTAGTTTATCTGTATGAAGAAGGAAGCACAAGAAGTCAGCTTTTAAATCCAGCACTAAACTTTGGCTATAAGCAGATCAAAATGCCTGGTTTCTGTTCATAGACCAGGCTATGAAAAGAGCAATAGCATATATGCTGGGAATTTGGTTCCATATATTAACCAGTCTTTGTAGCTTTTGAATTTTTCTGTAAGCAAACACAACAGAAAACCCAAGGCTTTGGTCCACATTTCGCTCTAATTTAAAACTGGAGTAACTTCACTAAAGGTAACAGATAACATTTTCAAAAGTACCTAAGGCCCATTTTCAAAAGAGACCTGTGAACTATCATTGAAAGTTAGGCTCCTAAATGCCTAAGTCATGTCTGAAAATGGGTTAATGAAGTTACTCCAGATTTAAACTGGAGCCGAATTTGGCCCAAAGCCATGGTTTTTGTGTTGTGCTTTCTTGCAAAGTCAAGCTATGAAGACTGCACCAAACAGTTAATATGTGGAACCAAATATCCCGCAGGCATACTGTAGCTCTTTCCACAGCCTGGACTCTGGACAGAAACCAGGCATTTTGATCTGCTAATAGCAAAAGCTTTAGAGCAGAATTTCCAAGCTGACGACTTGTGCTTCTTTCCTCAGACAGATAAGCTACTACTGCTCAGTTATTTGACACAGTGATCAGACTGTTTGACTGTGAGATGGGCAATGTGTTGAAGAAATTGACCCAAAATGTCTACATACATCAAAAAATTCCAGCTAGTTTATACACCACAGCAAGTTCCAAAATAAGCAGAATCCTGAAAATAGCCACCAACCTTCTTTTGATATGTCAGTTTCTCCTAAAACAACAAAAAGGATGATGGAAATTTTATAAAGGGTAAATGACATTCTGGATCCACTATTCCTAATCCAGGTTTCAGAGTAACAGATGAAGTGAGCTGTAACTCACGAAAGCTTATGCTCAAATAAATTTGTTACTCTCTAAGGTGCAACAAGTCCTCCTTTTCTTTATTCCTAATCCAGTGCGACCTCCATAAAACACATCCAGTTGTATTCCTTGTGCTTTTGAAAATCTTATCCCATGTTTATACTAGATTTTCACAACAGATGTACATAGGAGTAACTGAGACCAGCAATGACATTCCTCTTATTTACTTGAACTTTATGTAACACCAGTGATGAAGTTACACTGGTGTATCCTGAATCAGGACAAAGTCAGAGGAGAATCAGACTGTTTGTCACTCGATGCAATGTCATGAAAGCTAGCAGTGGAGAGCATCATTCTTAGGAAAGTAATATTTCCTTGTGTGTTCTCCTTTTTTCCCTTATTCAGATAAGTGCTCAATTGAGCCAAGACAGTCACTTCACAAAGATTTCTTGATAGTTCTGCTGTGTTAATCCCACCCTTGGTTTCACACTGAGATTCCCAAATTGACAAAATTTCCCAGTTGTTCCTGGGATGGTGTGTCTGACAATAATGCTTTTGAATGAAGAAACTAAAGCCTCTTTTGTGGCCTCATCAGGTCTGATTGCATGCCTTGTCTCAGGAAATCCCCCAGTGAAACGGGTTCTTCACAAGGCAATGCTGAGCTACTGTGCAAATTGAGAAAAGCCGTCCCAGATACCTCATGCAACAGAGATTTTATAAGGATTCACCAATTAGGTACAAAATGAATATTGAGATCTCATCTCAAATGTGTTAGCATTAGTTTTGACCTGTTTGTCATTCAGGGTTGTCTGTTCTTCAGATTCATGCTTCTGTAGTAAGTTATGTGTTTCCTAAATAAACCCATGTCTGAATATCATATTTTTCAAAGGCAACTACAGTAAATTATGTGGACCAGTCACTCCTAAATATAGCTGTTTGGGGATGTTAAAGTTGCCTATCCTGATTACTGTTATTCATTGCTCCATCAAAACTCCAACGCAGCTTACCTCTACCAACCCGCTCTTGTGTACGTGAGTCCCTTTCAAAGGCCCCTGGCATAATCTGGGTCCAGATCGTACTGCTACATTGTGGGCCAGGTTGCCCCCACCAGCTGGAGATCTGCCTGGTGATTAAGGTGTTCACCTGGGAGGTGGCAGATGTGAATTCAAATCCCTCCTCTGAATCAGGCAGAGAGAAGAAATGAATTCACATCTCCTACCACACAGGTGACTTCCTTAATCAATAGACTATAGATCATTCTCTCTTTGGCCCAATGAATATTTAAGTACATTCAAGAGGAAAGATTTGAGAGCAGTGTAACCTATACTTCGTGGAACTGTTTCAACAGCGAGATTGATAGCCTACAGCCTGGTGGTTAGGGCACTTATTTGGTACTGGGGAGGTTTCCATTCAAGTCTCTTCTCCTGAGTGGGGATTTGAATCTGGGTCTTGCATATTCCAGGCACATGCCCTAACCACTGGGCTAAGAGTTGTAAAAAGGGAATGCTTTCTCTTTCTCACACCAAGTATTTTCCCTGACTTTTCAGTTTGTAGGCTGAACCAAAAACTCAGTTATTCACCCAATTCTACTTATATCAACTCAGCAGCTGAAGCTACTGCAGAACATGATACCTCACTTACTGACTACGGAGTTTTTCTCCATGAACATGTGACACGTGCGCTCTATGAATGCTGACTCTGGGTGGGATAGAAGATGCTGCTTTTGACTTGAGCTGGACCCCCTCTTCCCAGTTGAAAAGAGAGGGAGCTGCGGTCACAGCATTCTCCATGAGGGACCCTGAATTTTGGAATCCACTCTCCCTTTTGGTCTGAACTATGCTGACCCTTCAGGGCATGCTGAAAAGCTCATCTCTTTTTCCTAGCAGAGGAAAGGGGCTGGTGAAGGGGAGGATCTGTGCACCTTGGACTGATGTTTAATGCTAGATTGGTTTGTTCCTGCACAGTTTGGGGGAGACTGCTGAGTTTACTTTTGCAGGTGCTAGTATGATTGGATTTTTAATATATGATGACAGGTCCAAATAGGGTGACCAGACAGCAAATGTGAAAAATCGGGACGGGGTGGGGGATAATGGGAGCCTATATAAGAAAAAGACCCAAAAATTGGGACTGTCCCTGTAAAATCAGGACATCTGGTCACTCTAGGTCCAAAAGCCTTGGAGAGGGGCTTTTCAATGGATTGTATGACTCCTAATACTGTGTTAATTTAACAATGCAGTGCTGTGTCCTATAAAATTGTCTGTTTGCCTCAATGCCCTAGTAAAGTTCCTATTTGCATAATTTGCATCCTGCCTATCTAAATTCCTTATGTATTTAAAATTGACTGTCGTCTTTTTCACTTCTGCCCTAAACTCTAGGTGGGGAAAGAAGGAGTGGGGGAGGAGCTGTAGATGATTTGTATAATGCCAGCAGTGTGCTATGTAAGCAGTAATAACATTAGTCATAGTCACATTAAGCTGTATGGTTGGACCAAATCGTATACTGTGAGAGATCACTTCAAGTAACAAAAAAAAGAAGTCTTTGTGCCATCCGCTAATTGTTATATCAACACACTCACACATGCATCTGTGCATCTTCTCTTCTACACAGATGTTAGTTATTGCTGGGATGCCTGTAGCATCTCCAGTTCAAAGATATGTTGTTCCTGCAGGAAAAGCTAACATTTCTGGTCCCATACTGTGAATTATCCAAATCTGAGCAACTGCTTTGTCATGGGTCAAGTGAAGCTGAAGTGAGGAATATAGATATGATTGTGCAGCCAAAATGACACGCGGAGCCCATCCACTCAGAAAATTCTTTTATTTGTTAGTTTACATGGAGTTTCACTTCACTTTCTGTCCATGAATGCCCACTTCCTTCTGGTGCTTGCAAACTGGCCAGTACGCTTTCTTTCTAAAAGCCTAAAAACACCTTCAAGATTGCTGACATTTTGTAAAACATCTATGATGGTATGTTACATGTTGTGCTGTCTAATTGCATGTTGTGTTGTCAGCATTTTGATGGCCCCTGGTTTGGGAGATCCTTAGTGAGGAATACAGGCACTGCTATGCACAAGCATAAGCCAACACTAACTGACTCGGAAGAAACTTCCCCCTATTCCACAATTGCTCACTTATGGATGGTTTGCATCTTCCTGTAAAACATCCAGTAGGGGCATCAGAGACAGGATACTGAGCGGGATGGATCACTGACCTGATTTGGTTCCTATATTCATAGGTCACTGAGAACAAGTACATTCATCTCTTCTCACAACTAATGATCCCTACACAGACCCTCTCCCAGATAACTAACCATAACTCTCTGCAATCTCCATCTCCTTTTCTAAGGGCCAAATTTCTGGCTGTCTCTATCCACATATCAAGAAGGAAACTACTGGTGGATCTCCACAGCCATTTCCTCTCATTTGGCCTTTTCTCTTCCTGTCCTTGCTGATTCCTGGCCCAGTAGTCAATATGTGTAGTGTTAATGGGGGGGATAAAGAGAGTTCCCAGCTGTGTGGAGGTGGGGCATGGGTCAGACTTTATATAAGTATCCCTTCCTGCCCGTATTGTAGCTGAAAATGCTCCTGGATCTTCTGTGCTAGCATCCTCTATGAAACACCCTTAAAAACAATCAATTGTCCCCATATCAACATTGGAAGTGGCTCATTTTTTATGGGTTAAAGTCAATAGGAGATGTCTGGCTAAACTCCAGTTTCTGTGCACTGCTTTGAAGAATGTAAGGGCTCCATTGCATACCAGTTTCACACAAGTTAAAGTGGATTGATGCTTAAGGATTCTTCCACTAAAAGTATTAAATCTGGAGAATTTTATTTTGTTTTTATTTTTTCGTTTACTTTCCCCAACACAATATGTGGTTGAATTCTATGTATTTCTGCTGTTTACAGTGGTTAGTACTCCATTTTATACCAATAAAACTTTGTCAGTGTAATAAGTCTCCTCATGTCTGCTTTAAGTCGAGATTTAATTTGGTCCCTCTCTATTTGTTTTCCTTGCTAGAAACACAGACATTCATATTTATAACCCTTTTGTTCTACAGCATCTCCCAGATGGCTCTGTCCCAACTGCACATGCTGAATTTTATCTTTTACCGGATCCTGATGAAGTCAGCAGAAGGAAAACGAAAGCAGTTCCAAAAAGCACTGACCCTACTTACAATGAAATTGTGAGTGTTACATTTTTCTTCCAGCATTTCTTGTCCAAATCCTTTCCTGAAATAGCAATAGAGCTTTGAGAGTTGCAATAACTGGTACAATCAAGAAATGGGGACATATCCAAAGGTGAAGTGTAAACACTGATGGTCTTCCATTTTGCTTCCAGTTCTCAGTGATACAACAGTTTCCTTATGTCTCTCTCATTAGGAAAATAGTTGGCTAACTAAAACTGTTCAATCTTCTACTTTAATTATAGTTCCATGTTAGACTACAAAAGCCCATTATCTATTGTTTAATGCTTTATTCACATTTGTACCTGTCACTTTAAACAATACAATATTAATGAATTGAATAATTCTAACATACCTACACAAAACAGACACTGAACTAGCTTTCACTATACTAAATAACAGGATGGATGGAGTCTTGCATTGGTATTGATCTACGAGGGTTCCGTGAACACAATAAATGAACACACACATGTGAGATCAGACTGATGCAAGAACGGCAAGCATGACTGCATGTGGGACAGACAAGATTGTGCAAGACCATTGCAGGCTGTTGTGTCCTTGCTTTTTGCTGTTTGTGTTTTTCACGTAAGGTGTTGATGTGCCTTGTTTCAAAGCGGTTAACGGCAACATGGCAAATCTGCTGCCACCTTGCTCTGTCATGGACTGTTGCTTCCCAGTTACTGGGGTAGGCCTGACACGCTTTCAAGTGTGACTTTGGTTTATCTTTACACCCTTTGGACTGGTCACCATGAGAGCAGGTGTCTTGCTTTAACTGACCCTAACGTATAGCCTTGGGTATTCTTGAGTCAGCAGTACAATCAAGTTGCCTAGACCAATGCAGCTGAGTTATTATAAGCATTCTTTGAAAGCCAGATGTCCAACAACAAATAAGCATTTCAGTATTAGGAATCTTATCCTAGCATTTGACTCTGCAAACAGATTAAAGACAGCACATATGATCACGTTTCCTGATATCGGGTGATATGTTGTCCATGTCTCTCAAACTCAGTTCTGGGTCACTTTCCCAGGGGCAGTATCATGGGCCGCCAAGGGCATCCACAGGTCGTAAGTAGTGGAATGCCCTCCAGATATAGATGGTAGCTGCAATATAAGCAGGGACAATAAGCACTCGTGGACAATCTAATGGCAGTACCAACAGGGCATGGTGGAGCAGAAGGCGGCACTGCTGCCCCTACAAAATGTCAAAAGATGCGCAAAGATGATACTGGACTAAATAATTACATAAATAATAAATGACTTAGCCTCTTTTTAAGCCAAATTATTGGCAATTTACAGACCTGTGTAATCACTTCATTCACCTTTGAAATACAGCCACCTCTGGGGTGAAAAGAAGCAACCATACAGCTGCCCAGAGCAGCACTACTGGACAGGAAATGACATACACTAGACTCTGTTGAAATTGAAGGGGGAATTCAAACAGTTAACGTATTTAAGGAAGCAATGGGCTTTAGGGCCTTGGTAGTGATACTTAGCATGTTACACACACTACTTGATTAAGCTTCAAAACACCCTTGTTAGGCATGGTACCCTGCCCCTTTGTACAGATAAGGAAAATGAGGCATGACAAAGTTAAATTGATTTGCGCACAGACACAAGGCAAGTTAGGTAGCTGGGATTAGAAGCCCTGTTTTCCGATTTCCCAGTCCTGTGGTTTTTAATTTTAGACAATGCTACATAGTAATTGTCTATTAAGTATCTCGAATTGGTCTGTTCCTTAAGTTAGTTACACTGTACATTTTCAATTCATATTGTAAGCAGGCTTCAGCAAATGGTATTTATGCTCATGGCTGAAACAGCTAGAAGTTGGCGCCCTAGAGCACCAACAGCAGAATTAAATGAAATTAGACTTTATGTATCTGTTGTGTTTATATCTATCCTTTTAGCAATTAAAGTTACAGTGGAATGGAGTTGCTTGGGGGGGGATGTCACACACACACACACACGCTCCCTTTCTGCCTGGACACTCACCAAGCTCTACCTCATTAGGCACATGTGCATTGAGCCTCCTGAGTCTGAACAGAATCCAGACACTGTGCCCGGGTGGGGTTTCTATACACACTCTTGTCGTACAGATCCTCTGTAGCACCCTCTCCAGACAGCTGGGACTCCTCAGTCCAACTGCCTCACCTCTGGGATTAGTGCTGACCCCTCAAAGTCTGTCTGTAGCCTAAACACACCATCTCCCAGAACTCAAGCCATGTGGCTGTTCTAGGTTTACAGTTTGACCCTTCAGGGACACATGACATTGAAAGGAAACAGATACGCAAGTTTTTCACAGGAATCTAAGCACGATTTACTCTTTACTTAGCAGCATGAGAAATATACATATCTAGACAAAATAATAAACACACCTATGTGCATTTCCATGATCAGTTTCCTCAACACTCTGGGGAATGCTTTGAGCTTTGGCAAAGTCCAGTGTTGTATCCAGGATCCTGCTCCTGAAGCCCACAGCTTCTCTTCAGAATCAGAGTCTCTCTCCCCTCTCTAGGCCAGTCAGCTTTTTCTGATCTTGTCTGCTCCCATAGTTAAACAGGACTCCCCTACTACAAAACATGCCCCGCTCTCCTGCCCAACGCTTCCTGTGTCTATCTGACTTACTTGAATTTATGTTTCTCTGCCAACACCTGGTTTATTTGTTCTGCTGATGATGATTTTCCACTCTCCAATTCACCAGCCCTCTGGGGAGCAACTTGGTCAAACTGTTTTCCCCATTCAGGCAATTACCTTTGCAAACCCATTGTTCAGTCACAGCACAGTTTATAACTCTCTGTTGTTTCTGGTCTGGCAGAGACCAGGGACAACAGAGCTACAGTCCCTGTGAGCAAATGGTGGACTCTACCACCACATAACAGGCATTCAATGATACAACAATTTCATAACTTCGTAACATCAGTTTATAAGGTGTACATAGACAAATTCCCCAAATCATCACACTGAGATTGTTTCTCTAAATTAAAACCGTCTTACATATATTTAACACCCATCATCATGAAAGATTTCCCAAATATTCTATACACCATATACCTCCAGTACCACTAAAATGCTGCCATATTTGTGAGAGAGAGCAGCAAGCCACCAGTACTCAGTGGGAGGAGTGTTAATTTTGGCCAAGGACACTGGAGAAAACTTCTGGTTTCAAGAAAAGTGTCATGGAAACTTTAACATCAACTGAGACAAGACCTCCAGATTTTAAGATCTCATCTGAAAGACCTATATGCACAGTGAAGCACATGGTACTCAGTCTAGTTCACAAAGAATTGAGTTGACCCCGATGGGAAGCTATGGTTCAAACCTGAAGTTCCTTACACTGTTTAGCAATCCCTGTGATTATACCACCCCATGTGATGCCAGGCTGCATGCATTTTCCATGTCTGTAGGTAATGGACAGAGGCAAAAGTAGGGATTATAGTTTTGTGAGCCTCAGGGAACTGGAAAAAACAACTAAAAACACAAGTCAGCCTTCTATTAAGTTAGTTACTGTCCAGGAAGCTGAATAAAGTAATATAGTAGCTCTTTTTGTAAGAATCCACAAGCTTTTATTTAAGCCAAAGGGCTGGAAGGAAATTGTATTTTTGCTCTGTGTTGGAGGCGGAGAAAATTCTGAAATGTGGCTCTCCTGGGTATATTTGATTTTAGTTTTGCACTTTGTGTGACTGCCTGCAGAAAATTATAAGCCTTATTTTTGTTTTGTTTTTTACTCATGTATGAGACTGAAAATATGAAGGTCTGGAAGGTACGTGACACTAAGTAAAACAGACTGCCTGTTTTGGAGTCACTGTTAGCAGGCACAGGTTTTTTGCTGCTGCTTTTGCATTTTGTACTTTTTTGCATTAAAAACAACATAATCTTGGTTTAGAAAGGTGCTTTAAAGAGAGGATGAGGACAAAGAATATGGAGAAAACAGATGTACAGTAGGAAGAATAGGCTGATGAAACAGGGAAAGGAATAAAGAGGTATCATTCAAAAAAGTCCCAGTCTCCTCGTCTATGTAAAGAGCTGCAAGAGGTAGCTAAGGGGTCAAAAGGGATTAAGCCTGAAGAACTTAGATTTCCCAGCAGGGATGGCTCAACGCTCTCACATCCAAAAAGTGAAAAGGAGCAGGACCTGCTGCATTAGTTCCCCTTCAAGGTCCTAAGACTATATTGAAACATTTGTAGTATCAGCTATGTAACATGTTATGGGCTCATGTTTCCCTCAATTTATCTTTTTTCTTCCAAAAAGAGGTGAAGATGCAGTTTGGCCAGTTGACAGAAAATCTAGAAACTGTGCCATTGCTAAGGAAAGAGAAACAACTGTCCCTTCTTGGAGATTAAAATTTCATTAGACACCTCATATGTCAGCCACACTTAAGTCTTTGGAGTCAGGACTACCTGAATTTTCGAACAGCTCTCCCACTGATTTGCTGTGTTGCCTTGAGCGCTTCACTTCTGTTTAATTTGAATGTATAAGTGGCAAGAACTATTATGAAACAGTGATTTGAGAATTGGCCTGGATTACATGTGAGATATTGGCAGTTGATAGCTTTAGCCCCATACTGTGTATCCACCCCAAATCCTTCAACCTTTTCTTCCGCCCATACACCCTAAATTACATATTCCTGGTTTCCTCTGAATTTGCAATGCCTTCTTAGAGCCAGCTCATAGGGAGTGATTGAAAGCCCCGTAGACTGTGCTGTGTCCCTGTAAATTGTCATTCCTCAATGCCTACAGCTTCTCGTTGCCCAAGGAATGAGAGTTCTCGCCCTCCCAACACTTTCATGTACAGATCCTCAGTAATGAAAAGATTCCTTAGCTATGCAGCTTGCAAATTAAAATTTTTCAGTGATTTTAAATGAAAAATTAAGATGGTAATTTTTATATTTTGGCCAAGAACATGATACATTAGTACTGTCACATTAATACGGCATCATTAATCAAATCATATTTGTATTAAATTACATGACCTCTTACTGTTTCTGTCCTTGCGTTTATTCTGTCTAAAAAATGTTTCTTCATTTTTTAAAAATTCATCTACAACTCAGTGAAAGGGACACGGTAAAAATTATGGATTACATGGCAACTGGCATCTGCTTAGCTATGCATGTAAAAGGAACAGGTGCAAGAAGCTCTCTCTCCTTGGGGCCCTTCCTCACTCCCATGCAGGAGCTGGTCAAAACAGCAGCCTCTGAAGTCTGCTGAACAAAAGAACTGCTCCCTGTTAAAGCCACCTCAAGGGGGGCAAGGAGGGCCCATCCTTCCCTCCCATGCCAGTGAGCAGAGCTGGTTAACCACTTGAAAGTCTATCGTACTGAGTGACCTTGTCCCTAGTACTTGGGAGCTTAAGGAGGCATTAATGACCCATATGTAGAAGTTAGTAAGCAACTGTAATGCTTTTGGTCCAAGGTGTTTGAGGAATTCCAGCAAGATATTATCATAGCCCACCGCTGTGTCTGGCTTGATGAAGTTAAGGGCCTTATCTAGCTCATTGACCATGAATGTCTCTGGTTGACTCCACATTCTGATGTCGAAGTTGGCACCATTCGTCGTGTACTTTTCATTTGAATGGCTTCTCCAATGGGACCTTTGCTACCCACATTAGATAGCTTGGAACCTCACTGGGCTTAACCAGTGCATGATTTTGACATGAAGGTTGTTGAGTAGCACCCAGCCAGCGGATCAAGTTCCAGCACTTCCGCTGCAATAAGTTAAGTCAAAGCTTCTCTGTGGATTCCTTCCACTGAGTGAGCATGGCAGCATTCAGAGACTCAGTCAAGTGGTCAGCGATGTCCAGGTCACTAGATAACTGGAATTTCCTGAGCAAGGAATAGCTGAGTTGGTATAACTGAGCATGTGGCTTTGTAAATAGCTCCTTGGAACTGGTGGTATTCGTCTTTGACTGGGTTGGGATACAATGCAATGGAATGGTAACCACACTGCGTTCCTGTATGGCACAGAACTTTTCCCAGTCTGTATTCTGGAAATTCCACCAACACTTGATTGAGCTTCAAATGATGTGTGCTGGAGCCCGATGTGAATGAGTGATGGTCTATGTTGGCTATGGGGGAAGTTATCAGGTACTACACGGCTCAGGGCTTGTGAACAGCCATCTAGTGAACTGACCCAGCAAAGTTTGGGAGAGTAGTCTTTCAACCATCTGGCTGAAAGAAATGTGCCATGTTGTTTTGCATTGTGAATCAACACAAAGTCATCGTTAGTTGCCCAATCCATCAATCGTTCAACAGCGGCATCCGAATCAGTGAACCCCCACTCAGAGTGGTGGCTGTTAAAATCACCAACAAAGATTGGTGGATGATCAAGTATTGGAAGGACCTGCTGGTTCCAGTGCACACTCAGCAGCTTATATACATTGGCAATCCTGGATTGCATTGTAAAACCTGGAGGAGGAAAGTGGAACAACATCAAATATGTCAGAGCACATGTATATTGCACGGCCATATTTGACATTTGGGGTGAGTAAAATGAGGCCAAAGCCATTGATACCGTAACATCTTGCTACGCTAATTGCAACACGAGTTTCTTGCAAACAGATCACGTCAATGCTGCGACGAGTAGCTAAGGTACTAATGATGCTGCATTTGGCTGCTGACAGGTCCTCAATGTTTAGCTGAAGAATTCAAAGGGCTGGTCCAATGGCTTGAAAGTCGAAGGATGGCGATACATTAGGCTCACAGTCAGATAGCACGTGACCAAGATTCATTGCTGAATTTGGTCCATTGGTTGAATCATTAGCTTCCCTGGCCTGGGCCAGGCAGTGATGGGTAGCACGATGTGAATGCTGATCCATTACCCCCCAGTTTTCTCAGAAAAGTTGCCAGTTCAAGCTGGGGTATGAGCACCCGAACCCTTAGAACATCAGCCCCTGCCCTCTGCTATTCAACAGCAGAGTACTGTGCTTCGGTCTGGTGTCGCTTGTCTCACACTAGGCTAGTCAATGCAGAGCTTAACAAAGCCATGCGTATTGCTACCAGGACTTTACGTGCAACTCCATTGCCATGGTTGCCAATACTTAGTAACATAGCACCGCCCCATATTTGCCATGAGAAGGCCTCTATGTTGCTGGCCAAGATCCACGAGAACAGCGACCTGCCTTTGTATGCAGACCTCTTCCACCACCCACCAGCTCACCTGTCTTCTAGACACCCTTTATGGTCATTTATGCTACCACAGAGCATGACTGTGGAATCTGCTTGGTACAACGAGTGGTCAGTGACAACAGTTGCTAATTACATTCTCATCACTGACCCAACCATCTGTCCACCAGGTTTTGTTCTGTGAAGACACTTGTGATCATCTCTGAACCAGTTTCAAACAGGACAAGGCAACTGTGCAGCTGATCTCTTCAAATGGGGTTTTTCTAATGACCCACGTTGCAGCTGCGGTCAACTTCAGACTATACCGCAAATCCATGACAAGTGCCGACTGCCTTATTTTGACGGCGGGCTCCGGCTCTCCACCTGGCTGATGATGACACCATCCAATGGCTGGACACATTGCGCATATGCTGAGAGAAGGAGGCATTGTGCCTCACAGAGGCACCATGTTGCCCAGTGTTCTGCAACAGAAAGGAGGGGTTGCTGTGAGCCAGTGCAGCTCCCTGATCAACACAAGGAGCTGTAATAACTTGTGTCACTGGTGTAAGGTCCCACAGGGACCCTTCTCTAGATTATGCCATCCATGTCCTGCCCCAGAACACTCTCTTTCTCCCTTATGCTGGGAGTTATGAATGCAGCTGGTGCTTTCCAGTAGCAGAGTACAGTGCAGGCAAATGCTCTATTGGCCACATGGCCATTTTAAGGTCACTAGTTGCCTTAGCAAAGTGGGGAATCTTACCAATGATGATGAGAGCTGGACGAATTTTGAAAGTCTGATTG
This sequence comes from Caretta caretta, assembly GCF_965140235.1. Lineage (NCBI taxonomy): Eukaryota > Metazoa > Chordata > Testudines > Cheloniidae > Caretta > Caretta caretta. The sequence goes on along the minus strand of NC_134206.1, from coordinate 238,148,701 downwards.
TCTTTTCATTATTCACTTTATTGCACTTCATTCAGCGTGCACAGTCAAACTGGAGAGGTGGTTTCACTTTTGCTGAGCCAGGTTCGCTCTCTAATTCTCATACACTGGCACAATGCTGTTGTGTTTGTGTTTTACAAACTGTGCAGGAGAAGGTATACATTTAAAATGATTTTCACTTGAGACAAAACATAAAAACCCATGGAAACATGTATACACAGATATTGATTGTATACTAATATACAGTCTTTTAAACAAACCCTAGATTTAAAGCCCAAACCTACATGACAGTGTCCTTTTAAATATTACAAACCAATTTACTATTCCTGAAGCATTTTCTTATTAATGAGAGACAGAGAGACTGGAACATAGGAATTGATTACGAATGCAGCTCGTTTCTTGTTAGGCTGTCGCTCTCCAGATTTTTTAATTCAAGAATACAATGTTCACATTTCATAATTAACCCCAGTGTGTTCTCACAGTATCAAGGTAACTTCAAGGGTAAGTGTAAATCTGGAAGCCCTTGTATTTTTCTAAAGGGATGTAAGGCAAGCTTTCTCACTTATTTTGAAGAGCTACAACAGCATCCTAACAGTGGTGATACCAACTAATTTATAAATTCCACTACCTCAATTTGGGCCCAATCCCACACTTATTCTACATTTGCAACTTGTACTGGGTTGCCTTTGTATTGTGTTTATTACATGACGATCCTATTAAAATATCTCAGTTACTGTACCGAATGCACATTTCAACACTGCTAACAAGAACTTTCCAGGCTCTCACTGTAGGGCCTTGTCTACACAAACATTTAGCTTGTGGCAAGGTGGGGTGTGAATCTGCCATGCAGTAGCCTGTGGCAGACTAACTGTCCTTGGGGATGCTGCTGACACGTATTAACAGTTTGTTAGTGAACTTTGATCTAGTCCTCTTTGAGACAGGCCTAGATCAAAGGTCACTAACTAACTGTCAGTCAGCAGGGTCCACAGGGTCTATGGCAGGCTAGTTTGGGGGATATGCACACCCCAGTTTGCTGCAAACTACATGGTCATGTAGAGAACTCCTAAGGATTTGTGTATCCCAAGAGCAGAATTTATACAGGCAGTTTTCAAAGGAAAGTTACCATCTCTCTATTGTGTGGGTTTTTTAGATGGTTGGGTTTGGTTTGGTTGGTTGATTAGTTTTGGGGGGTTTTTTATTTGGTGGTTTTTTGTCTTGAACTGTTATGAAATCTTTTGGAAGTACCACTGAGAAAAAGATTAGACAGTTTTAAATAAATCCTTATATAATATCTGTCTATCTTAGGGGTTTATACGGCTGCCAATTACCATATTATCGGAGTGCCTTCCAAAGAAAATCAATAGCAAAGTCCCTGGTAGACTTCATGGAGTTTCTGGCATTTCTCCTTGTTTGGGATCAAAACTCTGCTTGGGGTAGGGTTTGGGGGAGGGATTATTTTTTGGTTGGTTTAGGGGTAGAAGTGGGTTTCAGTGTTGACACTGTCATTCTGATGGGAAAGCTTTTATGAACAGGAAGGTTTTTCTAAAGAACGGTCAAATGTTGGGTTCCTCTCATTTCATCTAGACGTTTGTTCCATAGGCAGATCCCTCCACAGAGAATACTTTGTCCCCAGCTCTCACGTGCTTTCTCATGGTCTTTGGGATCTGTATTGTCCGAGAGGAATGCAACTGTCCCAGTGGATCATATATAAAGATTTGGTCTTTTCATGTAGCGCGGACTTGCCCCATAAATAGCTTTGAAATTTAGGACTCAGGCCTTAAACTGGTATCAGAAACTGACTGGGTTTAAGTGAAGGGACTTGAGTTTGGGCTTGATGTACTCATGGCAGCCTAAGCTAGGGAGAGCACAGGCAACTGCCTTCTTTGCCAGCTGGAGTCTGTGTATCTTCTTGTCGTAGCCGTGGTCAAGCTCCCTCTCGTGGACGCTCTCTAGGCTGCTGTGTTTGGATTCCACATGGTGGATCTGTGTGCTTTTAAGCTTCCTTTTGTCTGGGTAGGCTCTGGCCTCTCTGGCATACTTCCTGGGCACAGATTCTGTTACTCTTTCATAGAAGTGGGACCTTATGTTCTAGTTGGCCCAGGCCCCAGCACCACCGCTGATCCCCCAAGATACCACAGTTGTTTAAGCACCTCCTTTCTCTGAGCTCCAACCATGTGGCCATTCTGGATTACCATTTATCTCTCCATGGAAACAGAGACACAGGCTTTGCAAAAGGTTTTGTACACAGTTACTCTTTACTATTGATAGCCCAAGAAATGTACAGCTCTGGGAAAAAAAACAATAGAACATCTGTATGCATTCCCTACTTCAGTTTCCTCATTACTCTTCATTATTCTCTGTATTTAGCTCAGAGTCATTTATGGAGTCTAGGATCCTTCCTCCCTGCTTTAGGCTTCTACTCTGGAACATGGAGTCTCCTCTCCCTGCTCCAGCCAGCTTTCTGCTTCAGCCTCTGGTCTCATCTTCTTTTCTCTCTCATTCTCAAATGGCCAGGGAAAGACCATTGCTCTTATAACCCTGAGTCTCCTTTGTCAGGTGACCCCCCTGAACAGCCTCATCAGGTGAATAAAGTCCCTCACCAGGTGATTCATTGTTTAGTTACCTCCCCTGTGAAGATAAGCCTTGAAAAACTTGTTTACCTTCATGTTAGCCATCTCTTTGTCCAAGAGTTTTCCATTTGAATGGGTGATCACCAAAATTCAATACACCTCCATTGTTAGCCCAGAGTCTCCACCATTTGGACTTTGAGTCCAACATGGAGGTAAAAAGGCAACAGAGAAGACCGACAAGTCCCACATTCAAAATGGAGTTTGCAGTCTGATATGCATAGAGAATCCCCAATATTAGTCAAAAAGCATAAGCTATAAATAGCCAGATTCCCCAAATCATCACAGGAAGAGCCTCTCCTCTATGTGAAAGGGATGCAGTTTCCTAGCAAGCTGGAGATGAAAAAAAGGCATTTTTAGATACTGATGCATTCAGACTTAGTGAGAAGTTAAACAGGCCCCTGAGGCTTCATACCATTTTGATAAATGGGGTCTGTATGCCTTCAGTAGAAGGTAGAGATAAATGTCTGTGACAGTTCTTCAAAGCATTTCTCCCTTCCAGTCAGCATTACTTTAATCTAGCCTAGGTTTGTCTTGAGCCAGTTTACTTTCCTTCTAGAGCTAATTTCATGTTGGCATTTTGACATGTTAGTAGTGTTGGTTGTTGCATCAATTGAGAAAGAGATACATACTTGAGTATCATCAGCATACTGTTGGCATCTAAACCTATGGCATCTCACTGTGTCTCCCAGTGGTCTCATGTAGATCTTTGTAGAGAAGAGAGGATGCTATGAATCCCTGCAGGACTTTGCAGATGAGGATCTTTGGAGAGGAGGAAGAGAGTTACTCATTACAATCCTGTAACTTCTGCTGGAGATGAACTGGAGCTAGGCTGTCTATTCCTGCTATGTCATGTCGGCATGTTAGTAGTATCTTGTGGTCCACTGTGTCAAAGGCTACAGAAGGTCCAGCAATATAAGCATGGAGATCTTTCCTGTGTCTAGGGCCATAAGAAGGCCATCCTTTAATACCACTAGAGCATTCTCTGTTTTGTGTCATGGTCTGAACACTGATTTTGTGGCATCCAGGATAGGGGATGGTACATATGTTGCCAGAGCTTGCTGATAATTACGTTTTCAGTTATTTTGCCCAGGATTGGGAGGTTGGGGATAAGACAGCACTTGGAGGGATCTTCAAGGCCAAGTACTGGCTTTTGGGGTATTGGGTGAAAACGTATTTTTAAAGGAGTTTGATAGGTGTGTTCTACTGAAGAAGGCATTGACTATTTCCAGTATAGGAAGTATAACCGTTCTTCACTGGCTTTTACCAGCTATGAAGAGCATGGATCAATTTCACAAGTTGGCTGTAATATTTTTCAGAAACTCTTTATTGCACAGTATGCAAACAGGGTATACTTTCTAACAATGCTCGTGTTTTCACCAGTGATAGCTGTTTATTATGTATGATGTGCAACAATTACATGTTCTGGAAACTTCATTTTATTTTTAGTGAAAAGGGCTTCTTGAACAAGTGAACTCAAAAAATGAGAACTATAAAAGAGAGTATAGTGCTTTCTGGAAATAATCAGCACTCTAGTTTTATTTTAAACGAAGGCAGTTAATTTCTAACATATTTGCTTGTTTCCTTGATGGTGGCTGACATGTTATTTCTGTTGTTTTTTCCTGTTCCATGTTTTTAAGCAAAGGTTCTCTTTAGAGTTGCTTCAGAATATGTCATCAGCATAGTGTTAACAGTTATTTTGGCTCATCATCAATACCATTTTAAAATATTAAAATAATCCTAGTAATTTTAGTGTTTGTGCTCTTATATGTGCTCTTATATTATGATGAACAAAATAATTATTAATCGGGAACCAGCCATGTTTTACAGGTAATGATTACCAGTCCGTCGAATTCCATATAGTTATTACTATAATTAATTAATTAATTAGGTGCCACCTCTGTCTGAGAGGCAAGTAAAAGCACAAAGTCAACTTAGGGCAAGAGGTCCCAATTTTTACTAACATAATAAACAGGTGTCTTGGACTGACAGCATACAGTATCTAAAGTTCCAGCAGTTTACCCCTAATTACTATGCTAACAGGCCCAACACATTGTGATGAGGAGGACACTAATGTGTGACAATTAAAATTGGGCAAAGAACTGATTTTTCCATCAGTTGGCAGTTCTGTAAAAATAAAATAAAATTAATTTCAGGACAAACCAAAAACGGAATTTTTTTCAGAATTTTCAGCTAATCAAAAAAATCAGAAACATTTCCATTTCATTTTGGGTATTTTTTAATGAAGGCAAAGGAAATGAAGGGCTAGATTCACAAAAACAGAGGAAGGGTGGTGCTTTCCTCTTTATACCCAATGTCCTCGTGGTTTGGGCACTCATTTGTCATGTGAAATATACCCAGTTTAAATCCCTACTCTGGAGCAGGAACTTGAAGCCAGCAATTCTCCTCGTCCCATGTAAGTGCTCTAAACCCAAAACTATAGCCTAATTTTGGAGGGAGGTGGGTTTCAATCTCTCCCATTGAACTGCTTTACATAAAATACTCCTAGTTATGAGCCAGTATAAAACAGTGAGAATGACTCTATAGCCAAGTAGCCAGACCATTCACTTTCAAGGAGGGAGACCTAGGTTCAAGTCCCTGTTCCAGAGTCTGGATTTAAACCAGGTATCCCATATGCCAAGTGAGTGCCCAAACCACTGAGATATGCGGTATAAGGGGGATATCACCACCCTACCTTTATTTTTGTGACTCTTGTCCTTCATTTCCAGCTGTGGGTTCTAACCACTTGGGAAGGGGGGTCCTCCTTCTAAGATTTTGTGAGTGGTGCTTAACTCCCCCTCTAGCTCAAAAAACCAAAAGATTTCAATCTGATTATTTGAAAGTTGTTTGTTTTAACATTTGTGAGATTTTTTTTCTTTTGTTTTTTTAATTCAACCAAAACAGTTATTTAAAATCTACATGAATTTGCTCAATGTTTTGGTAAATCCAAATCTGAAATAAATTTTCAGAAAAAAAAAAAGTTTCAGTCAAAAAATTTTGCCCAGTTCTAGTTCCAGTTCATTGTGGTTTGAAAATTTGGTCCTGACTTGACTAAAACTACATAGCAAGTCACCAACAGAGTCAGGAATAAACCGCCCAGAATAAGGAATTCTGTTTCTCACTGCCGTGATCTAACCCTGAGACAAACAAACTGCTTTATAAATATTTACCTTAAACTTTCTTTGCCACAACTTAACTCCATTCCTACTAGTCCATTCTTCTCTCAGTGGTAATTATAACTAATTCTTGTTGTCTTTATATAATCCTTTCACATGTAAGTTACCCCTAAGGGATTTTTGTATATGGAATAAGCCTTCTCTTAATCACTCCACAATGGACCTCACCTGTATTTCCTAAACTTGTTAAAATATTTTTTGTTGCAGTCTTCTGAATTCTCTCATTTCTTTTTCAGAATATGGTGTCAAAAACTGAATGTAGTATTCCAAGTGAAACCTATCCCTGAACTGAGTAGGTCTACCCTTGTGTCCATGTGATACTTCTGTTGTTAATAATAATTTATAAAATGCATCCAGTTCTTTGATGATCATGAAATGATAAATTTCATGACTCTAAGGAAAGGGAAGACTGAGGATGTATTTTCAAAAAAAACAGACATTAACAAATTCAGAGAACTGAAAGGTAAGATGCCATGGGAAGAAAATCTAATGGAAAAAGGCGGTCAGGAGAGCTGGCAGTTTTTCAAATAGAGAATATTAAAGTCACGACTGAAAAATATCCCGACTCAAAAGAAAGACAGAAAGTATAGCAAGAGGCCAATATGCTCCATCAGGCACCCTTTAATTACCTGAAATTCTAAAAGGAATCCTACAAAAAGTAGAAACATGGACGAGTTGCTAAGGAGGAGTACACATTAAGAGAAAGTCCCAAGCATGTATAGATAAAATCAGAAAGGCTAAGGCACAAAATGAGTTACACCAAGCCAGGGACATAACCAGCAATATGCAGATGTTCTTTAAATACCTTAGGATCAAGAGAAAGACAAAGGAAAGTGTAGGTCCTCTAACTTAGTGGGGAAGGAGACCTAATAACCGTTAACATCAAGAAGTCTATGGTGCCCACTTTGCTTCTGTCTTTATTAATGGTAGATCAGGTACTCAAGGAGGAAGGAACACAAGCCAAAATAGGGAAAGAACAGGTTAAAGAATATTTAGATAAATTAAGTGTATTCAAGGTGGCAGGACCTGATGAATTTCATTCCAGGATATATAAGGAACAAGCTGGATCAATCGTGGAACCACTAGCAATTATCTTAAGAGAATTCAAAGAGAACAATTGAGGTCCCAGAGGACTGGAGAAGGGCAAACATAGTACCCATCTTAAAAAAGAGAACAAAAAGGAACTGGGAAATTAATTATAGACCAGTCAGCCTAACTTTGATATCTGGAAAGATACTGGAACAAATTATTAAGCACTCAGTTCATAAGTACCTAGAAGATAATAGGGTTATAAGTAGTAGCCAACATGGTTTGTCATGAACAAATCATGACAAACCAACTTAATTTCCTCCTGTGATGAGGTAACCAGCCTAGTGGAGAGGGACAAAGCAGCACACATGATGATAAGGCTTTTTTTTTATAGTCCCACATTACAGTCTCATAAGCAAACTAGAGAAATGTAGCCTACATGAAATTACTATAAAGTGGTTGTATAACTGATTGCAAGACCATACGCAGGAGTAGTAACCAATGGTTCACTGACAAACTGGGAAGGTGTCTGTATTGGGGTTCCGCAGGCGTTAGTCCTGGGGCCAGTACGATTCAGTATTTCCATTAATGATTTGGATAATGAGGTGAAGAGTACGCTTATACAATTTACAGATGACACCAAGACAGGAAGGCACTTTGGAGGAAAGGATTAGAATTCAAAACAACCTTGACAAATTGGAGATTTGATCTGAAATCAACAAGAGGACATTCAATAAAGACAAATGCAAAGTACTACTCTTAGGAAGGAAGTATCAAATGCAAAATTACAATATGGATAGGTGCTGGTACTGCTGAAAAAGATTTGGGGTTTATAGTGGATCACAATTTGAATATGAGTCAACAATGTGAAGCAGTTGCGAAAAAAGCTTTCATTCTGAGGTGTATTAACAGGAGTGTCATATGTAAGACGTGGGTGGTAATTCTCCTGCCCTACTCGGCACTGGTGAGGCCTCATCTGGAGTACTGTGTCCACTGTGTTTGTGGGCACCACTCTTTAGAAACTATATGAATAAACTGGAGAGATTTCAGTGGAAAGCAACAAAAATGACCACTGAAGGTAGGACAAGAAGTGATGGTCTTAATCAGCAGCAAGTGAGATTTAGGTTAGATATTAGGAAAACTTTCTAACTATAAGTGCAGTGAAGCACTGGAACAGGTTACCAAGGGAAGCTGTGGAATCCCTGTCACTGGAGGTTTTTAAGAACAAGTTGGACAAGCTCCTGTAAGGGAGGGTCAAGGTTTATTGGGTCCTGTCTCAGCACAGGAGGCTGGACTTGATGACCTCTCAAAGTCCCTTCTGGCCCCTATATTTCTGTGATGGTACAGAAAAAAGGTGCTATATAAGTGCATACATAACAGAAGACTTGCAACACCCCAGTGCTATAAATTAGCCTTTTGAGAGTGCAGTATGTATTATAGTCTGCACCAGGACTGCCAGGATCATCTTTTTTAAAATGAGATGATATAGGTAAAAAGCATCACACAGATACACATAGCCTTACTGAACCTAAATTTTCAAAATGGATGGTGTTTTAGCCATGTCATCCCCACTAACTTTTATCACTCTGAGAACTAATACATTCATCTTGAGCTCTTAATCCCACCTCATCTTCCCTGCTCAAAATAGAAAGAACTCCTTCCTACTTTCCTAACTCTCCTGTTTTATCTCCCTCCACCTTACAATGGAGTTTTCTCTCCAGTCACCTCCCAAACAATCCTTTCTTCACTGGTCTCCTATTCAGAACTGCTGGATATTTTGCTATGTGGTGTGAAAGAACGGTGACACTGGAGGTAGTGGAATGGTAAACTGTATATATGGTAAGATAAAATATTTCAACGGTGAACAGAGATAGGAGATTAATGAACCAGCTATTAAATAGAGGAACCCCGTGTTCTGATGTCAAACTGAGCAACACATGAAGAACAAACCTTTTAAAAGCTAGAGGGCATTCTAAATGTACCTAATACTTAGTAATTTGCATAGTTATTAATTTTACTAGTTGAATTCATGGTGGAGTTAAAACACTGGTTTTAAACTTCCTTGCAAATGCTCAGTCTTTAAACTTTACTAGCCTAAGTCAGCAGAAGCTTTTTTTATTTTGAATACATAAGGCTAAATTTGTTCTTGGTGTAATTCCATTGACTTGAGCATGGGTCATGGCTTGGAACTTGAGACTCTTGCTGGCAGTTTGTCAGTTACTTTAAGCATTAGTAGTAATCTTTAGGTATAAGTGACGCAAAAAAAAATAAGTGCTTTTGGTATCAAAAATATTCAGTTTTCTTATACTTTATCTGCTTTCCCATATATGATTGCAGGTAGTATATGACGCAGTCACCGAGCTCCAAGGACGTGTGTTACAGCTTATTGTGAAAAGCAAAGGAACATTTGTGGGAGCTATCAACATTCAACTGAACAGTGTCCCATTAAATGAAGAAAAGTGGTACCCATTGGGGAACAGTATAATTTGAACATTGCCTTAGATAACTGAAATATTCATTCATTATTTCTCTTTCTCTTTTCTCATGGGCCATTTTGGCACATTAGCCGAAATATTTGCCTTTGAGAATATAATATGCAGTAAACCACTAACCATATATACATTGAACTACTAATCACACGGAAATTCTCTCTTTTTCATGATCCATTGCCATTTAGCTATCTTCACAGAATTACTACCTTTACCTGCAACAAGTTCCCATTAGCCTGGGTGTAAAAAGGCTTGCAGCATGCAATTTCAATTATCTTGGATAACATTTCTTATGGCAACAAGCAAGATATTTGTTCCTGCTGATCACTATTATTTGTATACAGCTAGATGTGTTTTATGTATCCCTAAACCTGTGATGCTGGAGCCTTAGCCAAAGCCCATTTAAGTCAATGGTAATCTCCCACTGACTTTAGTGGGCTTTGGATCAGACCAAGAATGAGCTTATTGGGGTGAATTCACTCTACTTGATGTCTGTGTAGTTATATCAGTTTTAAATATGGCCCAGTTAGTATGATAGCACGTTCACCTGAGAGATCATAGTAGAATGACAGCCAGTTTGTATTTAAAACTTCTTGCTCATTTCACATTTAAAGTGTAACTATATGTGCAGAATTTAAAATCTGAACATTTAAAAGAATTTAAAACTATACTGTCCTTTAGTTTTAGCGTATACCTTATATTTTTAAGTTTTAACTTGCTGATGTAACATGTGACTTTGTAACTTTCAGACCTGGGGAAAGATGTTTCATCTCACTGGGTTTATTCTGGGAAAATATTTGGAAATAAATAAATTCTGGCAAAATATCTGATAATAGATAAATGTTATAAATTAGAGTTTGAAAAATATTTATATCCAACGATCCCCATAGACTTTTAAACATTTCCAAAAATCCCATGTAAATGACCAATGTATTAGAACCATCACACAGTAAGTAAAGGGGACATACAATAAATAGTTACTCTGCTGAAAGGTTAAATTAAGTAAAATCATATTATAAGAAATCTTTGTTCATTAGTAAAGAAGAAAAGGAGTACTTGTGGCACCTTAGAGACTAACCAATTTATTTGAGCATAAGCTTTTGTGAGCTACAGCTCACTTCATCGGATACGAAAGCTTATGCTCAAATAAATTGGTTAGTCTCTAAGGTGCCACAAGTACTCCTTTTCTTTTTGCGAATACAGACTAACACGGCTGTTACTCTGAAACCTTGTTCATTAGTGTTACCCCATTGCATGTTCATGCTGCGTTTGGGAACTAGACAATACATACACAGGCTCCAGTCCTGTAAAGCCTTATACATATGCTTAACTTCCTGCACGTGAGTATCCCATTGAGTTCAGTGGGACTGGTTCATGAACTCAGTCCTTGAAGGTGCTTTTGCCCAAATCCAGTGAAACACGTAAGCACGCTTTTTACTTCCCATTAGACTCACTGAATTCCATTAACATCAGTTGCACACATGAGCCCCATGTGCATAAAGTTAGGCACTTACATATGTCTTCCCAGAATCAGGGTCACAGGGTAGTAAAAAGAAAAAGTACTGATTCATGATGTGATCCAAGGTAAACATTAATATGATAACAAGATTTATCCTGCAAGTTGAAAAAGTGGCTGGCAGTGGGAATAATGCCCAAAGCTGTAGGGGATTCCTTTTTTCCACCCAAAGCACAATAGTTTTAAGACACACAAATCAGGCTTAAGCAGCTTATGATATATAAACCTGTTGAAGTTGCGGTGTGAGTGTCATTTAAGAATATCATGAATCCAACAAACCTGCATTCTTCTCGGCTGCAAACAGATTGGTTATGTCAGCTCTTGGAACAGAGCCACTATATTGCCCGGGGAAATTAAACTTCTCAGTGAGGATTGAGAACCTGCTTGAGTAAAAACATGAACATGCCTACTCAGTGCTGAAGAAAACCATAAAATTTTTACCCTATGAAAAAGATATTGTCTATGATACAAATATAAACAGTACAAGGAACGACAAGGCCAAAATTTTAGATTATAGGTATTCTAAGATAAAGGCGCAAGTGACTTCCCTCTCAAAAAATGCAGAAGACACATCATATCCAGCTTTTAGTTATCAAATTACCTGACCCTAAAGTTCAGTATTGATTTCAGATTCTTCTCAGTTTTCTTTAGTTTGCTTTTAATGTAAATAAATGTTGGCAGTTTTCCAGTAGTGTTATTTCCTGTAACATTTTCAAATCTTTGCCTGTGGTATGTACAGGAGAGTATAATTTTCCATATTCGAGAGAGACACATTTTGTGCATAGGGGATATATTAATACAAATAACATTTAAAATGACAATAAAAATAAAATCAAACTATAAAGATAAGCATTGATCTCAGTATCTTAAGTAAGAAATGTGCCATCATAATACAGCTTGGTAAGTTATTGAGGCTTGGACCCGAAACCTGCAATGAATTCTGTACATGTAGATCCCTGTGTGCACGTGGAGCTCATTGCACAATAGCAATTTATAAGAAAGGTGGGAGAACACTGTCTCTTGATGGGAGGGCAAGGGCTATGCTGACAGGGAAGGTGCAGACAGCAGTATCTGGCAGGCGGTTAGTGTTTTGAGATCCTGGTATCAGCAAAATTGAATATTGTCCAGGTTACCACTCTTGAACTTTTATCATTTTTACAATGGGCATTGATGAGCTACAGCTCAATCAGAAATTGACTCATTATGGATTTAAAGGGTAAATTATGTTATAATTGTGTGTATGGGCATGTATGTTTCCTGTTTTTCTTTTTTCTTGAACAGATTAATATACAGTAGGAAAAAGTTTCTCAATACAAATGAAAAAGCCCACTCAATTTTGCCCATAATTTTGGTGCCTTTGGAAGTCTTAGACCATAAATATCAAAATGCTACTTCCTTATTATTTAATAATTCATTACTATTTTGCTATTAGTTGCAAATAACCATGTCTTAAAATATTGACTGGATTCAAGAAAACATACTGCAAAAGTCAACCATGTATGATTTCTTCTAAATTACTTCAGGGCCCAATTCTACAGCCTTTATACATGTTAAATAGCATTTAGCCACACAAATATTTCCACTGATTTCAGTGGAAATTGCAGGTGCTCAGCACCTCTGAAAATCAGGCCACACACTAAACTGTTGTTTGCAAGCTACATGATGGTTGCTTTATTGAGGAATATGCCAGTTCAGGAGTACTGCTAATGTCATCATTAATAGTACCAAATATACACAAAGAGTGATGCAGGATCAAGTCTGTCACCAAGTTTGGAAAACAGAGGAACATGACGATAACCTGTAAATGTAATAACAGTAAATTAATTTATTGAATACAAAAGTAGAATTGATGGTGGGTTAAGTGATGAAACAGAAGTGGCTGTATTTAGTGTACAAATGAAGCATAATTTATAGTTATCTAAATAAACCCTTTAATTAAAGTAAACCAAAATGATCCATAGAGGAACACCCATTACTACAGTAGTTCTCTAACATTTCTAGCATTTTAATTCTCCTAGCATTCAGTGGTGATAAACACAGATAATGTTAGTATAGCGTCGAAGCCTCCACTGATACATAAGTTGTGATTTACACTATCCTGCAGACTTCTGCTACAGGACTGGCAAGGATTTAGAAAGGATACTCTTGGTATCCAGAAGTCTATGCTGTACATATTGCGTTTAGGACACCTCCTGTTGATTAACCGGTGAAGGAAGAGTGACAATGTTCTTGTAAAAGAAACTATGCTGCAATGGTAGTGAGCTAACAAAAGAGAGGTGGGAGGCAGAAGAAGGTTTCCTACCTTCCCTGGCCACTTAAACCCTTGGGCTTTTGGGCAATCTGGAAATTTCTACAAAGAATGTTGTTTGACAACCCTGTCTAAGCTCCAATGTTTATTTGACTGCATTTTCTATACACAAAGCAAATTTAGAACTGGTTTCTTGCAGTTTCGCAGAATAATATGTACATTCAAACAGAAGAGAGAGAGAGACAAAGAAATAGGTGTGCAGATTTAGCTAGTAGAATGGTAAGTATTCTGTAATAACAATGTCTGTTTTGCTCATATCTCCTTTTTTCCCAGCCCATGAAAAGAATCAATAAACATCTTTATAACTTACTACCCAGGAGGAAGAAAGTGGGGGGAGGAGAGGAGAGCTGTTAGGACTGATATAAAAGCAACAAGTAGCCCACTACCAGCTCAGTGTTTTTCAGCCTTACACATTCCAGGTAACATTTTTAAGAGTGCCTAAGTCACAATTTCAAAAGTCCTATGATTTAGGGCTTGTCTACACTGCTGCTTATGTCAATGTAACTTATGTTGCTCAGGGGTGTGAAAAGCCCCCCACTCTGAATGATGCAAGATACATTGACTTAAAGCAGTATCCACACCATGCTATGTCTATGGGAGAGGTGGAATAATTATGCTGACAGGAAAGCACTCTCCCATTGGCATAGCGTGTCTTCACCAGACGCACTACAACAGCACAGCTGCATAGGTGCAGCTGTGCCAAAGTAGTTCGGTAGTGTAGACTAGCCCTTAGACTCAGAAGTGCCTAAGTCACTTTTGAAAATGGATCCTCGGTTCTTGAGTAACTAAAGCACTTTTACCGCTTTCTCTCTTTTCCAAAAAGAGGGCTGAGATCACCTGATAATCTTGAGATATGAATTGTCCCTAACTTCAGAACTTACTCTCAAAGCTCAAGCTTATCCTTCAGAGAGAACTGCAAGGCTTATTGTTTTGGCCAAGTTTAATGGTGATGTAAAGCACGGTCTTTTCTGTTTTGTTCACTTTTCTGTTTATGTTGATTTTTTCCCAGATGTCATGGAACTGGGCAGGCTCCACATGTAAACGAATAAAGTTAATGAGCATATTGAATTGCCTACTTTTGCCCTGAACTCTGTCTGCTACCAAGAAAATGACTCTATGTTCTTCATGTTTAAAGCTATGCTGACATTTTATCTGTTCCAGTAGAAGGATTTCTGGCAACTAGAAGTTCTCTGTGAGGTTTTTATAGCCACGGAAAGTTTAAATCCCGTAAACAATTATATCTGTTCGGCTAGGAGACTGTATTAAGCTGGGTTCTCAAAGGCCCTATAGCTCCTTCCTATGTTCCTCAAAGATCATTTAACAAGAGGGATTACTGCATCTTCAAGAGAGTATTGAGACACTGGAGGATGACATCTGTAGGGAAGCGAAGGGCAGTAGGTGAATCTATACACCTTTATTCACCAGTACAAGTTGGTTCTGTGTGCTTGTCAGAAGTTATTTTGAAAATCAAATACAGTAAGCAGCCAGTTTAGAGTAAGCCACCCTCCTCCTGGCATAGTGGCGTCTACATCAGCTATTCATTTGAATTCTGTTCATCGGATAGGAATCAAGGAGAGGTACTAGTAAAACAAGGGGAAATTATCAGTTATTACGCTTTTTTTATTTCCCCCATTTTATTTCCATCTTTGTGCATTGTCAAAAAATTGCAGAAAGAGCTCACTTGATTCTTTATCTTTATTGCCTACCTCTCTTTTGTTTTTTCAGGTTCTGGACTGAATAAAACATGGGCAATCTGGTGCCTTTATACTGGTCTTGACTGACTGTTTTTTTCACCCTCTTGCTTCCTAACAGCTGGAGCTATAATACTCTCTGAATGGATTCTGTTTACAATGTGAGTGGAGTAATACTGCAATAAATACAGCTACCAATAAGTAATATTTCCTTCAGTACTGTAGGTTGGCAGTCACATAGAATCTAATCATCATAGCTAACAATGACCCAAAAATGTGATGAATGCCACTCTGCATCTGTTGCACCTATTACAAAGTTTATGGTGTGTAATAAACCTAAAGAGAACAACAGGCTAATAGTAAAAGCTTATGCTTTTGTAGATTTTTACTCGGTGGTATGTAGTTTGCTTTTGGAGGAAGTACTACCTTTATTCATGCACAGCAGTGGTAAAGTGTATTGGCCCAGGAACTCATTTGCAGCTAGCGATATCTGATCTTCCACAACGAAGCGTACTAATGCCAGTTCTGGAACTTGAACATTAAAAGTAAAAGTTGCATTCCACCTAGGGCACAAAGCTGGGGTGGGGGTGCAGAGAGAGAGAGAGAGAGAAAACAATTGTAATACAAACAGCATTCTGAACAAACACATCAATGGATTGAAAAATAATGAGAACTCCTTTCCTGGTAATTAATTTATGAGCTATGCTTTCTACAAGTGAGGACAGTGCAGCACCTCCTTTTGTGCCTGACTCTGTGCCCGTTTAACTCAGTAACAAAACTCCTACTGACTGCACTAGTGCAGGCTCAGAACTTTTATGTGGATTTAGGAGTAAAGATGACCAAAAAGTAGTTCTCATTTTTTGCACTCTTCAGTCAGCATAGATAAGCCCCTCTCTACAAGTGGAGTGAGCTTTAAACATGACAGAACTAGGCACTTTATAAACATTTGTCATGCATTACCTACACACTGAGTAATTCAAACCACAAGACTGAGCAACTCTTTTTGAAGAGAACAAAAAGGGATTATGACTGATGCAGAGGTTGTGGTCAAATAAAATTTGTTATAGACCTGGAAATCTCAAGATTGTGCCAGCATGCCTCTTTTACTGCTTTGGGATTGAGGCAGATGCAAGATAAACTAAGGTAGAAAGCAGATAAACAGGAGCATAGAATGAGGACCGCCTTGTTTATAGGGAGAAACAGAAATTAAAGTGGTCATTTACCCCACCATTCTTACATATGGTTACTAAGAAAGCTGCCTTCTAAAAAAAAAGAGGTAAAGGGAAATGAAATGCAGAGGTTCAAAAGAAAGGGGACCACAGAGAACCTTTAGACTGAGACACCAAGGGAGAGGACCTGCAATGACACAGGTAGGAGAATGCTTGAAGAAAATGAGAAATTATTTCCCCCAAAATGGCACTTGGACCCTCAAGCAGTTAAGGGAATGGCTCTTACTGAAACCTTCCTAAGTTAAGGATGGAATGGATTGATGATTCTTTCACATAAATGCCTTTATCCATCCACTAATCAGTAAAGACCACCAATACCTCGTAGTATGTGATGAAGGTTCTTTTCTTAATGGAGGAGGGAAGGACTTTCTTGACCACCTAGGAAATTCCATGCTTCCTTAACATGATATTCTGCTCAAGCTGACCGAGGCTTAGATAAAGAAATTGTCTTTGTGACAGAATATCTTTTATGAAAGAAAAAAGAATTTTTCACTCTCTGAATGGTCTCCGCTTATCATGATACCATGGTCTACTGAGCCAGGCCAGAGCAATGAGCATGACTATCACTGATCTTGACTTATTTTCTTTGGTATCATACACAACAGTGGAAGAGGAGGCAAGGTGTCTGAAAAACTGAAGTGCTAGGGGTAATAAAAAGGAAACACTAATTCATATATGTCCTGGGTCTCCTGTGGATTCATTTTGGCTCCCCCACTTAATCCTTCAAACTTTTTCATCTGCATCAGAACACATGCACACAAACACAGACATGCTGTAGAGACAGGCCAGGATGGAAGATGGTCAATGGAGTTGCGCTGATCTACACCAATTGATGAATTGTCCCAAGAAAACCAGGGTGATCCTGCCAAGGTGACCTGAATCTGATCTGATATTTCACCACAGATGGTGAAGGTGGACTTTTGGTCTTTCCTTTTCTTATCCTTTGACACAGGTTTGCTCACTTTGTCTTCTCAGTTGAAAGAGGTGGTTGGTATGAAAGAGAAATCAACTAAGGTTGATGGAAAAACAAACCAGAAATGTCAGAGGCTGTCTTTGCTACCTCTCTGTAATGAGCCAGAAAGATTTTTCACAGGAGTGGGGAGAAAGGGAGGGAAAGAGGAGAGAAAGAAGTGTACTGGCTGAAGGGTAAAAAATGGTAAAATCATGTCCTGTAATTCAGCTTCTCTGAAGAGATAATTTGACTGGGTTCCTACTCTGAAGAGCCACATGCCTTCAGAGTGTTGATTCGTATGCTGAAAGGGGGGATATCCTATAAGCAGTAGCATGCTGCTTTACCCATGAGACATTGAGGCATTGATCTTTACCTGGCTTAAAGCCTTCTGAGTTTCAGCAATCTAATTCTATGGGGAACATCTGTGTCAAAAGACTACCGTACTAAAACTTTGTCTTGCATGGTTCAAGGCTTTAAGGAGCCATTCTGATTACCTCTTAAAACAACAATGCATTGAAGCTACTCACTTCACTCTAGAGTCGAAAGAATCAGTGGCTCCCAGAAAAAAGTTCTTCACTGATATTCAACACAGAGCATACCACAATAGATTAAGAAGAGTAGATAAGGTCCAGCTTTGTTAGAACGTTCTGCACCAACATCACATATTAATGTGCTTTAACATCCCAGTGTTATGGTGCATGAAGAATGGATGCTGCTTCTAACAAAGGACCTGTAGTAAACGAACAAACCCTGGTTTTCAGGTCTACCTTGATGGCACCTGCCTTGTGCTGATCAACAAGGACCATTTCTGCACCAAGACAAGGTTGCATAAGCTTTGCCAGATGATGTCTGCAGCACACTGACACTGGGTTTTGTGGTGACACTCCTTGCTGATCCGACCCCTATTGAGCTCCCAAGCGTTGCTGTGATATGCACCAAGGAACTGATAGGCACTGGCCTCTGAATATAGAGTCTGAATTGCCAGGTTGGTCATCTAATGCAGTCCTGTACCAGTGCTGCTTACCTTGATTCAATGCCTGCCTGCATTGAGGAACTACTCTCATGGGTTGAGGTGGTCCCTCCATGTCAGGTCAGGTTGAGGCACAATGGTGAGAGAGGGCAAGGGAAGCTGCCCATGTTTTACCTGTTGTATATGTAAACAAATGCTTTCAGTCTCTATGACGGACAATCCATCATTTTTCATACAAGCATGATGGTAACAAAGAACGTTTTTTTTTAAAAAATGAAAAAAATCTAGTTTCAAATTCTTCAGCTTTAGTTTACTGTCTTCAGACTAATCTTGTTGGAACACAGCTTGTTATGCGGTTGTTTTTGTTGATCAGTCTTTACACCTAGTGCCCACTTTTGCTATTAATCTATGCAGCACAGCTTTTTGCTATGGAGTAAATTACTGGAGAAACACCTTCTATCTGATATTAAGTTATTCTGTGTGAAACAGTATTGAAATCATGTACAGTGAAAAGACTATGTTCTACTTACCATTGCTTTTTATGACACAAGTCTGTTGTTTTACTTGATCTTCTGGCACACCATGAATTTCTATCTGGACTAAAGGATCAGCTTTATTGGTCCTGGAGAGGTTACTAGGTGGTAACTGATAACCACTAATAAGCTGCATAAATGAAAACGATACATAAGACCTCACTTGGGCTTGAAAATGTAATTTATTATAGCAATTTTAACATTAAACTGTACATTCAACAATTGCTCAGTGCAGTCTAGCATATAAAGTTGAAGCTACATAAGAAACTTTTCCAAAGAGTATATACCAACTGAAATGTAATTGAGACTACCGTGCTTCAAACGTAATTCTATCTCCGGCTAATGTGATTCTCAGTTTAATTATCTTAAAACCTTTGCAGCTAAATAATAATTTTGGAAAAGAACATGCTTCTGTCTCTTGGTTTTTACCAGAGTATGACCACTTTAAGGAGATTTTATTCAATCACTAGCTACAGAAAGTTGCTGTTTAATTAACGAAGGAAGGCCCATGTGAATTCCCTCTTGTGGGTTTCCCACTTCCTGTCATCAAATTCATGGAACCACTACCCAGGATGTGTCCATTGGGGCTGCACAAGTGTCCCCTAGTGACATCAGCCTCTAAGGGAGAGTAGCCCCTAACCACTTCAGTTCCTTCGCCTCTGCAATGAAGTGTTAGTAACCTCTGTGTGTTTTGTCTGCTTTGAGACACCAGGTCCCTACTGTTCATTATAGACTCATAGACTTTAAAGCCAGAAGTGACCATCACGATCATCAAGTCTGAACTCCTGCATATCACAGGCTACAGAATCTCACTCACCAACCCCTGTAATAGACCCATAACCTCTGGCTGAGTTGTTGGAGTCCTCAAATAATGATTTAAAGACTTCAAGTTACAGAGAATCCACCATTTATTCTAGTTCAAATCAGAAAATGACTCGTGCTCCATGCTTCAGAGGCAGGGCCGGCTCTACCATTGTTGCCGCGCCGAATTGCCGCCGCCGCCGATTTACCGCCACGGATGGCTGAAGAGAGAGGCTGCCACCGCGGAAACACCCTAACGGCACACGGACTGCTGCCCCTTGCGGATTGCCGCCCCATAACCTGCTTGGAACGCTGGTGCCTGGAGCCGGCCCTGTTCAGAGGACTGAAAAAAGAATCCCAGGGCCTCTGCCTGTCTGACCTGGGGGAACCATCCTTCCCAACCACAAATATGGCAATCAGACCTTGAGCATATGGGTGAGACCCACCAGCCAGACACCTGGGAAAGACTTTGCTGTAGAAATTCAGAACCCTCCCCATCTAGCATCTCATATCCAGCCACTGGAGATATTTGCTAATAGCAGTCACAGATGAGCCATATACTATTGTAGGCAACCTCATCATAACATCCCATCCATAAACTTATCCAGTTCAGTCTTGAAACAACTTAGGGTTTTTTACCCCCACTACTCCTCTTGTAAGGCTGTTCCAGAACTTCACTCCTCTGGTGGTTAGAAACCTTTCTCTAATTTCAAGCCTAATCTTGTTGATGGTGATTGTAATCTTGTAATCTTGCCACTGGCCTCGGTAGCCCCCAGCAGCTGGTGCCACTAGTCCTTGCCCAAGCTAAGATTTAGTCAAGGGTATTTATAGTACAAATCATGGACAGGTCATGGACTGTGAATTTTTGTTTATTGGCCATGACCTATACATGACTTGTACTAAAAATACCCATGACTTAATTGAAGCCTTAATAATAAGCACCATTTTAAACATTAGCTTGAAGCTTCTGATAATTTCACTGTAGACTTGAGGAGAGTAGAAATGTACACTTGAGAGAAAAATACATGATATGCTACAGAAAATGGTGTCCCTAAAATGTCCCTTAAAATAAAGAGGCATTATCGTTCATGTTGTTGTCCCTTATTTCTATCCAGCAAAGGTGGTCACCCTACTTTCCAGCTCCAGAGGACTAGCCTGACCAACTTCATTTGATTATTCTAAGTTCAGGAGCTCTGAACCAGGGCCCTAAGGTAAAGCCCTTATGAACTTTGTTAAGACTGCTCCTTCCCTCATGTGCCATGATCAGCTGAACTGGCATCAGAGGATCCATGTTCCCTACAAGGCAAGTTATGGAAGGGACACCAGGAAAACAAGGAATGCAGGGAGTTAGGGTGGAAGCAACTCAGCCACATGGACAGAGCAATGCGCAGGGTTTAGCAAAGTTCCACCTGTTCAAATTAACCTGCGTTCAGCTTCACTCTTGGCTAATGAAACACTTGAGAAACACCTTCTTAAAGGGGACATCGTTTCTTTAGTTGTTTTGCCTTCCCCTTGCTTGTGTCCTGTACAAATAGCAAACTAGTTTCCCCCATTCATGAGCCTGGTAATTAATTCATTCTCTTCTTTATTGTGAACTGTTTTCTCTTTGACGCTTGTCTCTGAATTTTCTTTCTCTAACCACCATCTCTCCTGTCCTTCCATGTTGCCTGATCCCCCTCCCTTTAACATCATTACTCTTATGTTCTGAGGCCTCCATTCCATCAGTCCCTGAAATGTCATTGCTGCCTTGGCCTTCCCGCTACCTAGCCTGCACATTCTTCAACTCTGTTAACCTAAAATTCTGCTCGCACACTCTCTCTCTCTTCTGTACACAATCACTTCATTTTTGTTACTAATCCTAATTAACCCCTAAACCACAAGCTGGGTTTTCTCCTCATCTCTTACAGCTCTATATAAATAATGAATAATATAATTGATGTATATGCATGAGAGCTTGAAAACATTAAATCACGTCCATCATGTAATCCGTGTGCTCACTATTAGGGTAGTATGATGTGCTGAACAAGGCACACACATTGTGTAATCCTTATACAATCCCTATTTAATTAATGTCTTATTCCTGCAATTTATTTCACTGACAGCAATGAAACAATAATTATACATTAATTCTATGCTAATTAAATAGCATTTAAATAAGTGGTATACAGTATGATCAGCAATAACATTTCATTGTGAAACTAGTTTTCTAATGATAGAGAATTTGGAACTTTTCTTTTTGGAGATGAAAAGGAGAATTTTTTTTTTTTAAATAAGATCCATTGTAAGGGCTTTTTAAAACTAAACCAGGGTTTGTATGACAGTAAAGCACAGAGGATGCCATCCAAATTTTTACAATTCTGTCTTTTACCAAATTAATTATATCATAGTATATATGCTATGCCTAATATTTAATGAAGAAAAATGACAAATTAGAGCTTATAGAGCTTGATCCTGCTCCCATTGTGACCGTACACGTTTTCCTTTACCAGATATAACACGGACAATCATGTAACTGAGATTAACCACGTTTGCTCTTTTACTTCACCAGTTTTTAGCTCAGTATAAGTTTATAAATTATAGTTGAAGGAAGACCCAGACTCCTTAATATAAATGTAGACAATGTTGGCCGCATATTGTCTATTTGTAGCGGTTGGCAGCGGACCAAACCCTTCAGGTTACTCCAGAGAATCTGAACAGCCTAGCAAAATTCTCCATCTCACTCCTAAGGTTTAGGCCTGCCACTTGGCTTTCCATTTTGTGTCTTCAGAGGGGTTGCTGGTCTGCCTATCTTCTCTCAGGTCTCCAGGAGATGCCAGGGTGGTCACTTCCCAATTCTACCACCATGATCGTCAGATGTGGCACCCAGTATAAGCCAGTTTTACCCCACCCAAGCCATAGAAAGTCATCTGGATTTTGGGGTTGGGACAAAAAGCATTCATCATAGGGTATAAAGATTAGGAATACACCGTGCTGTCAGGTACCACACAACTGAGCTGAATGCAGAAAAACCTCATTATCTTTACTGTATAAAATATGCCAAAAGATGATGAGGTTTTCCTGCAATCAGCCAGTAAGAAAACTTCAGGGGTTTCCCAAGTAACTGTGCACTAAGGATTATAGGGCTCCTCATATTTGGTATGGGCCCCTCCTATATCAGAAAGGACATAGTAGTGGACTGTCCCACACTGGACAGCTGCCATAAAACCCTGCTTGAGGGAGTGCCTAAAAAATATGAGGCAGTCCATTGCCCTCCCCCGCCCCCATGCAATGATTAGAACAAAATGCAACGTGATGGGACGAGAAGGGTTGGGGAAGGGGGCAGAGAGGGAAACCCTGTGTAGAGAGAGTGGAAGGTTATGAGGGTCATGCAAGTAATGATACCCACCCAAATTCCAGTTGAGTTCTGTGCAAATCTTTTTTTATATCCTTAGTGTCTAACAACAGCACTGTATACGAAAGATGTAAGCATAGTTTTACCCTGTTGCAGCTCATACATCTCATAAGCTAATTAGATATCTACCTCAGTACAAGCCATATTTATATTTTTAGACACCATTTTGTACAAGTTACTTGTTTCCTCAAACATCAAGGGAAAGGAGTGTCTTTAAGCAAAATGATGTGAAATGAAACTAAGAAACCATACAAGCAATACTGAATATACTATGTTGGCACAATGATATCAAGGCACTTTATAGTTCTAAGTTATCCAACCAGCTTAAGGCACAATGAGCTTTTGAAGAAAAAGAAAAGGTACCAGTAATAAATACTTATGAGAGGCAGTTAATATAGTTCAGCTAATTCAACGAGAGATATTTCCATAAATTATAAATGAGATTGTCAATAAACCACTCTTACCCTTATTGAAAGAGTTATTGGATTATGGTTTCCTGTTACATTATATGGATTAAACTGTGTAGCAGAATCTCTCATGAATTCTGGTTTTAGAAGATAGCCACAACCACCGTTGTCCATAAATTTTCCATTTTGCAGTTCCATCTGTAGTCCAGGTGTCTGGAAATTTAAGGCCACTGTAAGAAAAATAATGTCATCTGAATACTGCAGATGACAACGCTTCAGAATTAACCTAACACTAGTTGTAGTTTAAACAGATATGAAAATGAAATAATAATAGACTGTCACCTGCAGGATGCCATTGTCTTCACATGCAGGGCGCTGCTGTCTTTTCACTAAGGCTCTGTTCTGCACTGAAAGGCCTGTGAGCCAGTGGCAGCTCCCATGGACCCTAAGTGCAGCTCACTAAGTTCCCTCTAAGCTGCATGGCCGCACGGCCGTGCAGCAGGCTATAAATAGCTGTGCAGCAGCTCTAAAGGGCCATGCAGCGGGGACCTGGAGAGGAGAGAGGTAGGGGGTGGGCGGGAACTCGGGAAGGGAGCAAGTTGGGGCTTGCAGGGCTGCTGTGGGCCTCTCCCCCGGCTCTGGAGCTCCCTGCTGCTGGAGGGGAGAGAGGGCCCCTTCCCCTGGAGCTCCATGTTGCCTGCCAGCAGGTGGGAGAGAGAGGTCCCTTCCCCAGAGCTAGCTGCTGCTGGCAGGGAGAGGGCTGGGGGGGACTCCTCTGGCCCCAGTCCTGGGGCAGCCTGCCTGCAACCCCAAACGCCTCATCTCCGGCCCCAACCCAGAGCCTGCACCCCTAGCCAGAGCCCTCACACCCCCACACCCCGCATCCCAACCCTCTGCCGCAGCCTTAAGTCCCCTCCTGCACCCTGAACCCCTCGTCCCTGGCCCCACCCTGCAGCCCTCACCCCCGCACCCCAACCCTCTGCCCCAGTCTTGAGCCCCTGGGCTTTATGCATCCGATGAAGTGAGCTGTAGCTCACGAAAGCTTATCCTCAAATAAATTGGTTAGCCTCTAAGGTGCCACAAGTACTCCTTTTCTTTTTGTGAATACAGACTAACACGGCTGCTACTCTGAAAACTGACCAACGAATATTTGGACTGCCTTACTGGGATTGCAATGACAGATTCCAAATACACCTCTACCCCGATATAACGCACATTCGGATATAAAGCGGTAAAGCAGCGCTCGGGGCAGACGGGGCTGCGCGCTTCAGCGCATCAGCGTGTCTGTCTCCAACACGCTGCTCTGAGCGGCATGTTAAGGGTGCTGGGCTGGGGGGCGAGGGGTTGGATAAGGGGCAGAGGGTCTCGGGGGGCGATCAGGGGCAGGGCTCCCCCTCCCCCCAGGGTCATGGAGGCAGGAGCTGTGGGGGGGCACTTTTGGAGGCCCCACAGGCCCAGAGTGGCCCAGGTGATTAGCGGGGGGCCGGGAGCAGCCCGCTCCGCTTCCCTCGCCCCAGTCCCAGCCGTGTCGCTCAGGGGAGGGGGCTTGGGGCAAGTTCTCTGCTATTGCACTGTATACTGTTCTTTCCAGAAACTTTACAAATGCAACCCTTGGGAAACACTTCAGCATGTTTTTTTCTAACTTCTGCACAGCATCTCTAAATGGACCCTGGCTCAGTGAAGTTCTACTGTGGAAAGGGAAGAGGCAGGTTACTGTGAGCTAACACATGGCACTTGCACTGATTTAATCAAAAATGGGTGTCACTTTTGGCAAGATGGCCGGAAAGACCAAGAAGTTTCAAGTTTAATTAAAAATGTTCATTGCAAACATGTTTATGTATGGTGAGAAATGATTGTGTACACTTTTTAATTGCTATGTGACCCAAATACTTCCTCAGCGCTTAAGATGCTGATTTTTATCAGTTCACACCTGTCCAATTTTCCTTTTCCCAGCAGCTCAGAACATTTTCTGTTTGCTGCAGCTGCAATGTGGAAATAAAACAGCGCACTTCTTAGCAAGATATTATAATTCATGAGATAAAGCCAACACTGCACTAGAGCCACTTAACAAAATTTTCTCCGTTCCAGCATCTTGGAGTTTCTTGTTCACATTCATCATGGAAAATTCACACGGAACTAATATGACATGTATTAAACAGCATGATGATAAAAAGGTATTTACTCGTTGTCCTGGCAGGTAAAAAAATGAGGCCTTTAAGTACTACAAGTCACTGCTAATAATTCAGGAAGAGAGCCTTATTCTGTGTTCCATGAGATGCTCCTGAGGACATTCTGCGCCAAAATTAAAAATTCTATGCACAATATTTTGCAAAATTCTGCAAATTTTATTTGTCAATAAATAAATGCAGAGGCTCCAGCATGGCAGTGGGGAGCACAGGCCTCTGGCTGCACGAAAGTGGAAGATCACCCTGCAGCCCCCCAGACACAGTCTCAGAGATGAGGCTGCACCCAACCCTGACACAGCACAAGGCCTGGGCCTGCCCCAGAAACACCCTGGGGCCCTGCCCCTCTGTATCGGGTGCACTAGGTGTGGGGCAGGATCTAGATGTGGAGGAGCTCAGTGTGGGGGGATCCAGGTGTGGAGGTGAGAGGATTCTTTGTGGGACAATCTGGGTGCAGGCAGCTCAGTGCAGGGTGTAGGTGTGGGGGGATTTGGATGCACAGAGGCTCGTTGGGAGGGTTCCAGATGTAGGGGCAATCAGACTCTGCAGAGGCTTCTAGGTGAAGGTTGTTGGAGCTCAGCAGAGGGGTTTGGGTGTGGGGGGTTTCAGCAGGGGGGCTCAGGGTGCTGGTGGGGTGGGGGTCTGGCTGCAGCTAGTTGGCAGTCTGTGGTGTGGGGGTCTGGATGTGGGGACTCAGGGTGGTGCAGGGGGTGGGGCATCAGGGTGGGGGTTTTAGTGCAGGGAGTTCAGTAGAGGGTGGTCTGGGTGCAGGGGGGCTCCAGATGCAGGGATTGAGGTTCAGTGGGGTGGGGTTTGGGTATGGAGGACTATGGGGGTTCTGGATATACTGGGTGAGGCTTGGCAGGAATGTCTGGGTATGGGAGGTCCAGATGCACAGGGGTTGGGTGGATGGGGGAGCAGCTCCCCATACAGTGACCCCCTCCCCCCACAGCTGAGGAGTGATGGGGGCAGGAAGCAGGAGAGGATGCTGAGCTTCCTGCAGTGGGGGGAGGTTCTGGGAATGGGGCTGACACAGCACCAGGAACTCCTTGCAGGGGAAGAGGAAGTCCCATCCTCTCCTGCCTCTAGGCCAGCCAGGACTAGCAGCTGATCCCGGCTCAGTTAGGAGCTACTGGCTCGGGGGTCCCCAGCCCCACGGTGATCTACCTCTAGACGGCTGCTCTCGATGTCTGAAATGTTGTACCTGTGCTACTAGTGAGTGGGGCATGACTGCTCTTGCAGCTTTTCTTTGCTTCCCTGTCAGAAAGCAATTTTTCTGTGGGGAAGCAAAGAAATCTGACATGAATTCAAATTCCCCTAGGAGTAATGAGAGAATACAATCTACTAAATCAATATGTAGCAAATTTCAAAATTCTTTGTTTCAAGGAGAAAATGCAAGAAGTTTGGATCCTTCTTCCTTACAAAAACTTCTTCACCATTTAACCAATTCACTTTTTATTTCTGTAGTGATATTTATAAAGCATCCAATTGTTTGTGATTCATACTGCAAGAACCCTGGAGTTCATTTAATCCTTTCATGTGAGATTCAGATTTTACAAGCAAGATGCCAGTACAAGCAATGAATGCACTGGAACTTTTACTACCAAGGAGTTATAACATAAAGTAGGTCAGCATGTCTTTTGCGATGGTATAGTTTAAAGTGTGCAGCTGAAGTGAATCAAGACAAAAACAAAACAGAGATGGCTTCAAATAGCAGTGAAAAAATTGTATATGTTTTTGTAACTTCTGCATGATGAAATAAACTGCATGATTGTACATAATGAGACTGCTGCTAACTTTGCCAAACTTCAGAAGCTGCTAAACAGAAAAACCTGATTTAACAAGCATAACAAGCAATGGGGAATATTTGATGGTGTCTTGTATTAGGTAACACGCTACTGTGGTACAAACATAGAGCAATACTATTGTGACTTACTACACCAGAACATCAGCACTGTATTTTGACTTAATTTTTTGCCTCAAATTGGAAATTAAAAATGGACTGAGGATAAGATTCTTAATTTAGCCATTAAAGTCAATATGGCTACACACGTGTAACAGAGATAAGATTTCAGTTGAAGATTTTTGTTTTACTATATACGCATATGCTCAGCTTTTATTTCCTAAGAATTCAGTGAAAATATCAGCAACATGACTGGCCAACTTGGCCTGTCCTGGCATGTCTGTTATTCGATTGTGCCTGTCTGTGAACAGTTGCTGAAAAATTCCCATTCTGACTGACTGGATTAACGAAAGAATACAAGTTTCTATTGTCATCCCGGGTTCTTAACTTTCTTTTCTAAATGGACCATAACAAGACAGATGCCCCTGCAATACTGAAATGAAACCAACAGTTGTCAAGGGGAGCAAGAACAGATGAATTTGATTCCACTCCCTTTCTCTAATCCTCTGTTGAACCAAATTTGTGCAGTCACCTTCATGCAGGTCTGGTTACCTTTGTACTTGAGAACTGATTACACTATTGCAGCAACACTGAAGCCCTACAGGAAACGGTGCAAAAGATTCTGGGGCACATCTGAGGAGGGCAGGATGTGAAAGGAAGACTGTGGCATCAAAATATGAAAAGGATTGAGAAAACTTGCCTTAAGCTAATGTTTTCAAGTAGTTACATGTAATTGACATCAAGATCTGCTCATGGAATAGCAGCAAGATATGAACATTACTAAGTCAGTCTTCTCCCCTTGGTACACACTTTAAACATTTGTAGACCATTAGTATGCTCCCTCTCAAGTCAGTCCCTCCAGCCTCCCAATCATTTTCATTACTCTTTTCTGAACTTTCTTCAGATCATCAACATCTTTGTAGATAAGTACGGAAAAGGCATGAATCTCCCTAAGACTTGAGAACACAGAGACTTCAAGGTCCACTGAGTTTGTTTCATGTGGAGATATACCATGGATATTAAAAAACTATATTGCAGCCATCAGGCCTTGTAATGGGGTATACAAACCCCACACAAGTGGAGACGGGGTTAAGCAGCTGCTTTGGACCCAGGCAGCTCCACCTGCAAAGCACTCATGGCTTGGAGGAAGAGCTCAGAAGGAAAGCAGTTCAGCTCAGGAAGGCAACAGAGAGTGGAGGTGACCTGACCTGCATTCTGAACCCCTCAGAAGGAGCTCCAACTATCTGACATGTGGCTGTAATAAAGTTGCCAAACTCAAAGGGAAGAGACTTGTGAGTCTCAGAAGGTCTGAGACTTTATCTTTGATTCCAGGGATTTAATGCCTTTACTTTACTTGTTGAGAAAGAGGGATCTGGTAGGGAGTGATTGGGGGAGGCAGCAGTATAGCACTTTGGTGGTACAGGACATAGCTGCTTATACTGGGCCCTGGATTGGAACCTGGCAGACAGGGTGAGCCTGGATTCCCCTACCAACACATAGGGGGTGCCAAAGGCAGAAGCTGACCCCCAAAACAAAGAGTCTAAGGAAAAGAAGCATCTGAGGACAGAAGGGTTAAGACGCTGAAACCTGAAGCCAGGGGAAGACCTGGAGCCCCTGCACCTAGTCCAGAGGGCTGCCCCATTGCTGGACTTTTTATATACCCCAAAAGGGGATGGCATAAAACATGTGGTCCTGGCTAGAGGACTGAATCATGGAAGGGGCAGACCATCTCAGGACCAGAGTGGCTGCCAACAGGGAAGTGCCGGGAAAGAATAGAACCTGCCACACCCTGCTCAACCATGGGGTGGCCACTGTGGTGAGTGATCCCCTTCACAGGCCCTACGTCAACATCATCCTTGCAGATACCTGCCAGCTCTGGCAAATCCTAACATGACCTGAATCCTAACTAGAGTTCAATTAAGAGAAGGCTTTGAATTAAGTCATGTCTGTCAGGACTCCAGTGTATTCCAATTGTCTTTTCAGCTAAATCTGTGACTTTGAATAGTTTATCAGGGACCTAGCACACCAAAGGTGGCATAATATATCCATGGATTCCTTCCAGCATGCTGCCTATGATCAGCCAGTTGTCCATCTGTATAGTTATGAGATAACTCCCACTAAGCACTTTGTGAATACATGTGGCAGCAGCTCCAGCCCAAAGTAAATACAAAGAATTTGTAGCAGTGTTCATATACGACAAATCTGAAATACATCATGTGCTTAAGAAGTCTATCCCATACTACAGGTGTTTTGCGTGGTTCATAGCCCATTGCTGTAATCTAGAACAGTGGTTTTCAATGTCTTTTCATTTGCAGAGCCCTAAAAAATTTCAAATGGCGGTATGGACCCCTTTAGAAATTCAACCTGTGGTCCATGGACCCCTACTGTAGAAGTCTTTGACTGAAAACTGACTGAACAGCATTTAACTATAAATGTTGCACGTGCTCGGCATGGGATTTGACACAGCATGAGAAAGGGCACTAAACTGTGGGTTTCTATGGTAAGAACAGCACTTCTGGGTTTTGACCTGTAGGTGGGGATATTCACATACTTTTCTTGATCAGAAAAACAGAATACCTTTTCTGGGATCTAAAACTTTATTTTCATAGTCACCTTTTTGTGGACTCCTTAGATGTAGTCTGCAGACTCTTAGGGGTTCGTGGACCACATATTGAAAACCACTGGTCTAGAAGTATTATGATAGGGTATATGTAGATATGCAATTTTGAATTTTCTTTTTACCATATAAAATTTTAGGTCTTAGATGTCAGGGAATTGGGCAGTACCTAGATTAAAAACCTATGTCCTCTTTTGCTCAGTGTCTTGATGAGCTTCTTTGCCAGGAGAGATTGAACTTTGTGCAATCTCACTTCCTGATTTTGCTGAGCTTGAAGGTGGAACTTTGAAAGCATTTCTCTGTAATGTGCTTTGTAGCCCCGCCAAATTGACTATTTATTTTGGCTGTTTCTAAAGCCTTGGGGATTTTTACTGTTGTGTGGCTTTGAACCTCTGACATATGCTGGAAAGGAACCCAAACATGCTCAGTCTGGGACTATCTCTACAGTAGGACATTTTAGGAAAAGATTCCCATTGGCGCTACCATGCTACCACCAGAGAGTTTGAGTGGAGGAAAGACTCCAGCAGCTTCCAGTGTTTTTACTACTATGTCAATTAAACTTGTTCCTTAGCTCTCCCATTCAGCACCAAAAGCCCCTTGGCATTGGCACCCACACCAAAGCCACAGAGGAGTTTGCTTCAGATGGACTCATTATTGACTCAGAGAATGATATCAGCACAGAATCCTTCACATTGGCCACTGAAGTGGATTACGAGATTAAAGCTGGTCTTTTCTGAGTCTGCATAGAATCAGAAGACTGAATCTCAGGCAGCTCAGAGGATTTCACCTTCAAGACTTCCGTAAAACAAAGCCTGAAAGCTGTACTGGTTTTCCCTGGCAGTCTGGGATGTCCAGAACTTTATACACCAAACACTAGCTAGGGGATTGGCCTTCCCCCTAAGAGGACAAAGCAGTGAGTTACAGTGTCTGGATCTAGAAAAATAGAGACTGCACTGTAACCTAAGGCTGGGTCCACCATATCACCAGCACCAAGCCAAAGTCAATCCAGCAACTAACTCCATAACTATGAAGAAAGTTCAAAAACTAACTTGAAAACTAAGAAAATTACTCAAAGATGACACCCTTAACTAACACTAAAATTCTAAAGTAATGATTTACGAAGGGATTTTTAGAGAAAAAGTGAGATTTCTGAAAACCAAACTGAGCTCTGGGGTTTCTTGGTTCACAGGCAGCTGTGGTTGGAAGGCAATCAGGGGTGCTGTATGTCTATGAACATTTGGTCTGCAAGACACTCATATGGCACACAGTGGGCACTGCTTCTAGAAAGTTCCAGTGGTCCCGCATCACCAGCGTGCATCCTATTGGTGGCAATCAACGGAGGCCACCCTGAATAAGAGTAGCTTAGTATATGATTTTTTTGTTGTAATAAATATACAGGATAAATAATCCAGCTAAACAAATATTTCCATTAGGATCTTTACGTTGGCCTTTTCTGAAAAAACTTCCTGTGATTTTTAGCTTTAACACGGTTGTTTGCTTTTGGCTTTTTTTGTATTGCTATACATAATGGCAAAGGGGAAGACTCCAGCTATAAAAATGAGAGTTTGGTGACCTCCAATGAAAGTAGAGCACCTAAGTGTCTTTTGAACCTTTAAAATCCCTCCCAAAGATGCATCCGATGAAGTGAGCTGTAGAGCACGAAAGCTTATGCTCAGATAAATTTGTTAGTCTCTAAGATGCCACAAGTCCTCCTTTTCTTTTTGCAGATACAGACTAACACAGCTGCTATTCTGAAACCAAGCAATATCTTGAGTCTCCTAGATCTTAATATGTATGGATAAATTTCTTAGTTTGTTGGTTTATTATAAGCATATGAAAATATATTTAAACAAAGCTTACTGAAGCTGCTGTGATCATGGTGCACTGTGGTACAGTTCTGTTCCCAAAAGACTGCCATCTGGAAGAATTGCTCCCAGACGTTAAGGCATATAAAATGGGTAAGGTTGGACCTAAGAGATGTCAGGACAAGTTCATGGGTAGTAAAAAACATTATTTTTTATTAAAAGTTTTTAGTGGATAGTAAGTATACAATTATGTGTCAGGAACTCAGATGGCTCCAGGCATTGTCACCAGGCAACCTGAGTAGCTGGGGTGGGCCCGGTAAATGTTCACTAAGTGATTGTGCTCCCTGATTGGACAGGAAAGCTTGTAGATCATCATTTAGCCTTGTATTATCCATAGCAGCACAGCGGCACTCAATGCATTCTGTGCCGGCAGCTGCAACAGACATGCTTCCTGTACCAATCCTTGCTCTAATTTGCTCCTGTTCCCACTCCAATCCTAGTCTCTACCTCCCTTTGGACACCCCACTCCTGACTCCTGGCTCTGACCTCCAGCCTGACTCCTGACCACAATTCCCATTCTGTCCTGATTCCTGGCTCTGACCATCGACCTGTCTTCTAACCACAATGCCGGTTCCGCCATCCGCCATCCTCCACTCCAACCACTAGGCCTGACTCCTGTTTTAACCACAAGGTTGCACCGCCTACACCCTGGAGTGTTACATTATTCAATCAATCCAAAGAAGAGGGGAGGCGACTATCCCCTAAAAAAGGAAGAAATTGAAGGTAGGAAAGGAGAAG
The DNA here is from genome assembly GCF_965140235.1 of Caretta caretta. Classification (NCBI taxonomy): domain Eukaryota; kingdom Metazoa; phylum Chordata; order Testudines; family Cheloniidae; genus Caretta; species Caretta caretta. The sequence goes on along the minus strand of NC_134206.1, from coordinate 238,116,279 downwards.
AGAAGTAAGAAAGAAAGAAGTGGACAGGTCATCTACAAGGTGTTGGAGAACAAAAAGCATTTGAAGTGGTAAAATGACAGAGAGTTTTACAGTGTATAACAATGGAGCATTGATTATACATCTCAAGAAAAACAAATATAGGTCTGATCTAGGGCTGTCAAGCAATTAAAAAAATAATTGTGATTAATTGCGTGATTAATCACACTGTTAAACAATAATAGAATACCATTTATTTAAATATTTTTGAATGTTTTCTACATTTTCAAATATGTTGATTTCAATTACAACACAGAATACAAAGTATATAGTGCTCACTTTATATTTATGTTTGATTACAAGTATTTGCACTGTAAAAAAACAAAAGAAATAGTATTTTTCAGTTCACCTAATACAAATACTGTAGTGCAATCTCTTTATCATGAAAGTTGAACTTACAAATGTAGACTTACGTATAAAAAAAATTGCATTCAAAAATAAAACAATGTAAATTTTTAGAGCCTGTAAGTCCACTCAGTCCTACTTCTTGTTAGACCAATAGCTCAGACAAACAAGTTTGTTTATATTTGCAGGAGATAATGCTGCCCATTTCTTGTTTACAATGTCACCTGAAAGTGAGAACAGGCATTCACATGGCACTGTTGTAACCCGCGTCTCGAGATTTTTAGGTGCCAGATGCACTAAAGATTCATATGTCCCTTCATGCTTCAACCACCATTCCAGGGGACGTGGGTCCATGCTGATTACGGGTTCTGCTCGATAACAATCCAAAGCTGTGCAGTCCAGTGCATGTTCATTTTCATTATCTGAGTTAGATGCCACCAGCAGAAGGTTGATTTTCTTTTTTGGTGGTTTGGGTTCTGTAGTTTCCACATCTGAGTGTTGCTCTTTTAAGATTTCTGAAACCATGCTCTATGTCTTGTCCCTCTCGGATTTTCGAAGGCACTTCAGATTCTTAAACTTTGGGTCGAGTGCTGTAGCTATCTTTAGAAACCTCACATTAGTACCTTCTTTGCATTTTGTCAACTCTGCAGTGAAAGTGTTCTTAAAATGAACAATATGTGCTGGGTCATCATCTGAGACTGCTATAACATGAAATATATGGCAGAATGCGGGTAAAACAGACCAGGCGGCATACAATTCTCCTCCAAGGAGTTCAGTCACAAATTTAATTAACGCATTTTTTTTAATGAGTATCATCAGTATGGAAGCATGTCCTCTGGAATGGTGGCCAAAGCATGAAGGGGCATATGAATGTTTAGCATATCTGGCATGTAAATATCTTGAGACGCCGGCTACAACAGTGCCGTGAGAACACCTGTTCTCACTTTCAGGTGACATTGTAAACAAGAAGCGGGCAGCATTATCTCCTGCAAATGTAAACAAACTTGTTTGTCTTAGAGATTGGCTGAACAAGAAGTAGGACTGAGTGGACTTGTAGACTCTGAAGTTTTACATTGCTTTGTTTTGAGAGCAGTTATGTAACAAAAAAAATCTACATTTGTAAATTGCACTTTCACGACAAAGAGATTACACTACAGTACTTACATGAGGTGAATTGAAAAAAAACTATTTCTTTTCTTTATCATTGTTATAGTGCAAATATTTTTAATCAAAAATAATATACACTTTGATTTAAATTACAACACAGAATACAATATATATGAAAATGTAGAAAAACATCCAAAATATTTAATGCATTTCAATTGGTATTCTGTTCTTTAACAAATGTGATTAATCATGATTAATTTTTTTAATCACAATTAATTTTTCTGAGTTAATCGCATGAGTTAACTGCAATTAATCGACAGCCCTAGTCTGATCCTCAATGATCCCTTTACCCTACCAGAGTGGTATAATGGGAGTCTCGGTGTAAATGGGTATCACACCCAATCTTTTCAAATTGTTCACATGTTAGTTCCTTCCCAGACTGCCAAATCACAGTTCATATGACCAGTCCTCCACATAGAAAGATATTGAAGTTTCCCATCTCTGCAGCCATAGTTTCTTAGTCACTAGGGAGTCGCACAGAAGCCAGTACTCTTATTAATCACAAAGATCCAGAGACCTTGGAATTGCCTCCCATATAAATATCTGTGGCATGCTTGGGATCATCTATTGGAGGATGTGAGGAATACAATGTATTCACCGTATACGATGTAACAGCATAGCTTCCAGAGCCTTATAGTACCAACAGACATCACTGTCCTTTATCCCAGCTTATATATCCTTGTAGGAGACCAATGGAACTTAATTATATAGCAATAGTAACCATTGTAAAAGGGCTGCATACACATATAAGAAGACTTGGTCCCTGCTCCAGAGTGCATGTACACTTATTTAAGATGAGTCACACAAGTGAGTATGGAAAAGGATAGGTGGTGATGAGGAAGTAGTCAGGTTATATGACAATGTGGTTATATAGACAAGCTATGTGCAAACATGATATTTCCAAATAACTTTAAAAATGGAAGGTTTTAGGGTGGGTTGGGATGTGGGAGTTGCTACTGATCTATCCACTATTGTTAGTTGACTGATTTCTTGTAGGCATCACAGCAATTGTAGGTTCTGAGGAGGAACATGAAGGAGAAAAGCCTTTTAGACTAGTTTAGAGTGAGTGAGACATGGAAGGGAGATATGGAAGAAAGGACCAAGATGAAGACACTAGCGACAGACATGGACAAAGAGTCAGATGAGATTACCATCACAGTCAGATAGGGGAAAGAGAGAAGAGAAAAGCAATGAAGAAAATCGGTGCAGAATTGTGATGGCCTTGAAAGTGAGGTCAAGAAATGTGAACTTGTTGCAGTGGAAAAGAAGGAACCAGTAGCAGGATTCAAGTGGGGATGACAAGCATAGAGTGCTGGTCAAGGACAATTAACATGCTCACTGAATAGTAGAAAGACATGAACCAGTCATTTAAGTAATCTCATGAGGGTAGGATAATGGATGACTTTAAAACATTAAGTGGCACATGGTATACTAAGCTGGCAGGCAGGTTCACTTGACTGATGACAAGAAAAGACTTGAGAGACTTCAAATTTTAGTAGACCGTTCAAATTAGATTAAATAGGGACGGAGCATGGAGACAGATTGTAATTAGCTATCCACAAAAAAAAAAACTTCCGTTTCCTGTCCTGCAGCAAGATTGTGTCATCATCATCATCCACACAAATCCCAAAGGGATGTAACCTCCTTGCAGATTGAGCACCACCTGGATCGATCTCTAGCTAGGTCATTAAAATGGGCTGGCTGTTTAATCTGTCCATTGTTGGCAATCGTATCATGCCACAGAAGCTTTTCTAAACCACGTGATTGCTGACTGTGTGGTAGCATTCCTTGGTGAATATGTTTAATAATTTGTTGGTTTTCTATCCTAATAATATCTATATACCAAGAAAGATGCCAGAACTGAATCAGTGCTAATGGAGCTGGTTGGTGGGTTCAGCTCTGAATATCCCTCATTGCTGATCTTGCCCTGCCACTTAATATGGAACTGCAGAAGAGACAACATGAATCAAAAATGTCAATCCACCACTCTTTGGCCTTCCTCAGCACCCACGTTTGACTGCTGTACAATAACGGTATAACCATTAAGAGCAAGTTTCATTGCAAATGCTTGATCCAGAAGTAATCAATGTCCCATTACGTGAAAGTGACTCTGGATCGGAATTCAGGATGAGACCTTCCTGTGTCAGTAGGGATATTGGTAGATAACAAAGGGGCTCTCTTGAGAGATCTAAAAGAGTTTTGTACCAATGTTGCTTAGCCCAGGCTAGAGCTCCCAAAATGATCCAGACCTGAGCCTATGTTCACTTTCTGAAAATCTGAAAATCTAAAGGAGCAACAGAAGCTACAGAAAAGCCTGTCTTTTAGCAGATTTCCTGTCCATCCTGAATCAAAAAGGAGCACATTTTGCATTGTTGCTCAGGGTACAAGGTGGTCCAATACAGATTGCTTCAAAGACCATCACTCACACTGTTCTTGTGTTCTATGAATTAACTTGAGAGACAAGATGGGACCAGTACAGCTACAACTACAGTGAATTAACTTGTCAGTCAATACATTTTCTTTGCCAGCTCGCTGAAGGGGAAAATGATGCATCTGATAAGCCAAACAGCAGGCTCAAAGGGCTCTGTGACTTCCTGACAATTTCTTGGAGCAAGCACCTCCCTGCTGAGGTCAAACATTGTTGCTTTGTCCATTAGCACTTACACTATATGGTCCTTAAGTATAGCCAAAAAACATTTCACAGCCCAGCTGATGACCTGTAGCTCTAGAATGCGTATGGCATTTTACTTCCCATAGTTACAATAACCCCAAACAATCTGTTCTTAGAAAAAGGGCCCTTCATCCAAGATCAGAGGTATCTCTGATGACTACTATTGAAGAATGGAGGAGGTACCATTCATTACACTGTCTAGTAATTTCAGTAAGTTGAAACTGGAGGACTTTGTAGGGGGGAATGTTTTGGCAAAGAAAAGCCAATGTTTGGATTATAAAGCTTCTTTGGATTATAAGCTTTGGATTATAAACTTTGGATTATAAGCTTCTTTGGAAAACAACCAGAATGTGAAGGAGAATTATTTTTAATGTCTACTCAGTCCTTAACAGATGTCATAAAATATGTCTCATAATGATGTGAAACTCCATTTAAACTGGTTTTTAAAGCGTGGAAGACATAAAGAGAGCTTTCAGAGTAGCAGCCGTGTTATGCTGTAGCCGCAAAAAGAACAGGAGTACTTGTGGCACCTTAGTGACTAATAGTCTGCATGGCTCTTGTATATTATTTGCAATCTTTTCAAATACAGTAGTGTTATTAGGTCAATATTGAGTATGTATTATGGGCTGTGTAAAGATTTTAAATATTTGTTATTGATATAAGGATTTTCTGTGAAACCACGGTACTGATTTTTAGTTTAATGTCTGATTGAATTTAGGAAAGTGACAAAGGGAACTCCTGTTTATGTGCTTTGGTATTTTTTAAAGTGATTTCTTCATGAGAAGGAGAGAATGTGCAAAATATAACAAAGGCAAGAATAAATTAAAATAAAGATATAGGTAATTGGAGCTACTATTATAAGACCTCAGTCTTCATATCTTTTGTGTACTCAAAACTTGAAATTGAAATCAATAGGAGACTGAGATTGAAAGCAGGGTCAAGTTTATAGTGATCTCTCTTATTCTCAGTTACTCTTATAGGTTTGCAGTAATATTTCAAAAGCGCCTAAGTAACTTAACTTCTATTTTCAAAAATGACTTAGGTGCTTTTTGAAATTTTTACATCTCATCTTATTAAATGTCATGCTAATTGATAATATATAGGAGCTGGCCTGGTCCAGAAAACCAGTAGACCACATTTTACATGAGGAGTAGAAACTTCCAGATGTGAAATTATTTTTAAACCATCTAAAAACATCTGAAACTGAAAATTAGGACAAAGCACTTCAAGGCGACTGAATATTTTTGGTAAATAAATATTTTATGTACCAAGGAGTGTGCATTCACTTAACAGAAACAGCCTTCAAAGGCATTGGAGGATCCATATCAGTAGTAAATAAATGTTATCCAAAATAAAATATGATAGTAATCTTTCTCCCTTGCACCATAAGGACAAGTAAAATAATATAATAATACTCTTTACACTTACATAGCACTGTACAAATATTAACTAACAGAACTCTCAGCCTAGGCCAATAGGGGCTATGGTGGTTTTAGCCTACATTAGCAAGCCACCTGATCCTGGGTTGCTCTAGGGGCTGCAGAGTCTCATATCTAAGTCCCTAGGGCTATCTGAATTGTGTTAAGTTATGGCAGCCTCCCCAGGCTATCCTATGGGCCATGGTTGCCCCCAAGGAATGCTGTTGCTCCATCCCTGACATGCCCCTCCTTTTACCATTCCCATCCCCCACCAGCATAGCCCCTATGCCAGGGCTTGCTGGGGGATCCTCAGAAGGCAAGCTTATCTCTGTCTTCCACCAGGCCTGCACCAGAGGTTTTGATGACCATGTAAGAGCCCCCTTTACATTGCTCCTATCCTTATACTTGATGTAAGCAGGCAAGGGCATGGGTGAAGATCTCACCAAAGGTTATAAATGATAACTTAAGTGCTTACAATCAGAAGGGGGCACCTGTTAAGATATATTGTGATTCATTTCCTTGTAATTCCTGGTTGGCTTGATTAATGAGTACATAGCTTGATGAAGCTTGATATGCAATCAATCCATTCCTATTTGTTCTAACTTGTCTTCTTGCTGCATGCAAAGACTATTGCCATATTGTATTATTCACCTTTGGACCTCAGTTTCACTAGAGAGTAGAGTAAACTCTACTCTGTCACTATCTATCTCTGCTGTCTGTGCTCACCACTGAAGCATTTCAAAACAAAGGACCTCATCCTGCCAATATTTAGCTTATGAGAAATGCTTAATTTGAGCCAGGGATTGCCACGGCTGAGCCCCAGTATCTCTAGCCTTGGCAGTTCATAGCCCCGGCACCTGTAGGCTTGAGTTCTGCCACCTAACTGCTTGAGCCTCAACACCTCTTTCATTACAAATTAAGCACTGCTTATGAGTAACTTTTACAGACATGTGTTGTCCTACTGAAGTTAATGGGATTACTCCCACAAGAAGTTACACACATACAGAAGTGTTTGTAGGATCTGGGTCAAAGTGTAGGAACAGTCAGTGTCTGAAGAGCGTTTGGACCGATTACATTTTATAGCTATAAAGACATTTTTATCAGAAAAATTAAAGAACTCGTCATTTTACTTTTTCTAATTACTGTCATTTTTTCTTAATTACAAGTGTGAGTAACTCTACTGCAAAAATGTTTAATTATTATAAATCATTCATTGTCCATTACCCAATTGGATTTGAAAACTGGTTTCCATGAGGATCCTTTTTCTATGGAGAAGAGTATTTCATGAGAAGAATAAACAAGCATTTCTGATAAACTGTTAAAACTAAAATCTAAGTTGCTGTTTAAGTTAATTATGGGAACATGTCAATTTGAAAATTACACTTCTGTCTAAAATTAATTTACCTGCTATAGTTTCTTGTAACACCTAATTTTATTGTACTTGAGAGGCTGGAGAAAAAATGTTTCTCATTGTTTCAATTACTTTGTGTTTTTGACAGCATGTTGTCTATAGTCAAAAGAAAAGGAGTATTGTGGCACCTTCGAGACTAACCAATTTATTTGAGCATAAGCTTTCTTGAGCTACAGCTCACTTCATCGTGGCATCTGATGAAGTGAGCTGTAGCTCACGAAAGCTCATGCTCAAATAAATTGGTTAGTCTCGAAGGTGCCACAAGTACTCCTTTTCTTTTTGAGGATACAGACTAACACGGCTGCTACTCTGAAACCTGTCTATAGTCAGTTTCATTATGCCCCTCTTTTTTATGAGGGTACCTAATACAGCAATTAGGAAAATGAGATGATAATCCACAAAAATTAGCAGGGTGATTCAGGGCCAGCAGTAGCCACTGACACTGTTATCACTATCTTGCTTTTTTTAAAATTTGAGTAGACTACAAGTTCACAGTGTCTTTTTAATTGCCTGCAGACACAGATTTAGTGAATTTAGTAAGGAATAATGATTTTGATGATCATAAAAAAAAAACCCTTGATGAAATGAAGATTCTGTTAACGTGGCTTCTTGGCTAAAATCCATCATAGATTAAATTGGTAAATATTCTAGCAGGAGATAATGTGCTTCATGGTAATCAGGCTGCTTTGTGCTGCACAGTCATAAACCTGGCAGATGTGGGCACTTACGATTTTCTTTTGTAAGGAGAATCTACACAACAATCCCTGGATTGTGGGCAGCCCGGAGGTGAGGGATGACAAGATCCAAGGCAATAGAGAACCAGGCTCAAATTTCTTACTGGGTTCCATATTCTGTTAAAATTATACATGCAATTCTAATTTTCAGCATATTTTTTCCAAATGTATATAATTGTTTGTACTGCAATCTAGCGGCTTATTGACAGCATGGTGTTACCTTCCACTTAAGGTGGACGGAGCACTCAGTAGTATTTAGTTACATAGTGCTTGAAGGCTGGCCTTGCCCTAGGAACCCTGATTGGCTGGGGATGGGCAGATAAGAGAAGCTGGCCTCTCCTTCCCCACCTCACCCATCCAGAAAGCTCTCAGGAAATCCTGCTTCTGCTGCCGACTCTCCTCTGGACAGGGAGTTGCCTTTCTGTGGTTCAAGAACCCACATAAGCTGCAGGAAAAGGCATGTACTGCCAAGGCAAACCTGAACTGCCCTGAGCTCAGGGCTGGTGGATAGGCCCAGTGAACAGCCTGTGTGTGTGTCCTATGCGTCTGCACTAAGTGGAAGAATAAGCCACGGCCCAAAGGGAAAGAGGTGCCTTAATCTGAGAATAAGGAGCCAGTGCTGAGAGTGGAGGGGCAGCCAGCACTGTATTTAGCTGGAATTATAATTCCTTTTAGGCAGCTTGGTTTTATGTCATATTCCCAATGACTGCACTTTTCAATGACACTGGTGTTCTGCACACGCTCATCAATGTATGAGGCGTGTATTCGGAGTGATTCCTGGGTGAATTCCTGCCTCACCAAAAGTTCTAAAAATCTGAAAAAAACCTAGCAACGAGGGGAGCCCCCACCAAGCCAGGATGAAGTATTTTTAATGTGTTTATGTTTTAATGTTTGTTCCACGTCACCACTATGGGTTAGAGTTCCGTCATCTCCGAGATTTCTAGGATGCTGATCTTGGATCACTCAATAAAAATAACTCGAGGAGGGAGTAAACACAGGGGAGTGGGTGACCCTATCAGTGAGCTCACTGCAACACCACATGTCTGGGACTCAGGAGAAGCACAATTTTTCCCTCTCTACTTCCAATCCCATCCAGGGTCTTTTCTAGCCATCAATACACGTGAGGCAGTTCAATAACACAATCAGAGACCTACCTCTAAAAATACTGAAACAGGGCACTCTTTAAGTTTCACTGGCAACAATTACAAAATGCTACAATCTAAATTTGATTCATGTGAATCAAAGTTGGATTCAGTTTCCTCAAAGATGTCAGATTGGGAACAAAGAATCTCCAGTGTTGGGGGGAAAGGGTGACAGAAAGAAGAGAATTCTTGAAGAAAGAATTCACTTGGCACTTGTGCCTTATTAGAAGATTAAATCTCCAGCATGGAGTTTAATACAAGATAACATTTTTCCACGCTGGCTAATTGAGTTTATAGAAAACTTTATTGAAATCTATTAATATAAGAAAATTAAGTATCCAAAATCTTTGTAAAATGGGAGAAATTATCTCAGTTTCCTGTTTATAAAATTCCCTTACCTAATTTGACTTTTCATTGCTTAGTCTGTATGTCGTTCTAATTTCTCCCAATTAAATCACTGTCTGCTTTATCTATCTCAACAAAAACAAACAGTTAAGCTGACTCTGTTATCACCAAAAAGAAAAGGAGGACTTGTGGCACCTTAGAGACTAACCAATTCATTTGAGCATAAGCTTTCATGAGCTACAGCATTCAACCAGTTTCACATTATGAGTACAGTTGGAGAAATGAGTGTAATAAAGAATTTACAAATAAAAGATCACTAGTTAAAACTGTAGAAGAAAATTATGGGAACTATGTTTTGAATGTCTGTCACAAGGCTTTCCAGTTTCTGTGCTGTTTGGGGCTAAATTGCAGTTTATAAAATAATAACAATACTCTATTTATGTATTTATGTATTTATTTACTGCAATGACACTAACGTCTTATTAACACATTTAGACCAAAAAGAAGCTCACCTACCTGAAGAAAATGAGGTATGGTCTGATAAGGATATTTTAGATAAATATTTATTACTAGACCATAAATAACAGAAATATTTGATTGTAAACTGATTTCTTGTGTATCTATTATGCCAAAATGCATAATGAGAGTAGCCTTTTGAATAGTTAAGGTTGGGGGGGGTTTCTTTTCTTTTTTGCATTTAACTTGTTTTACTGGACTTCTGGACACGTTTGTTTGTTAAACTTTTTGTTACTATGAACAGCTCAGAACACTTACCTGTTTTCCTTTAGTATCGTTACAACTATAATTTTATTTACAGACTGAATAAAAACTTCACATAGTTTTAAAAAATTCCTGAGTATGACGTCGTTTGCTATTGAGCAGATCTGACAGATTAAGACTCCTAAGCTTTTTCTGCTCAAACAGGAAAATATCATTTTATGGACTTTTGCCTTTTTGGTGTGACAAATTAACTAGTGCATTGCATTCATACAATCCTATATTTTTTAAATAGTTTCATACATTTCTCTTGTCCTGTGTACTATTTATAAGTTTAATAAACTTCTGATTGGAGGCCCCTTTGTTCTATGGATTCCTTTCATTTTAATGGGTAGGGGAAAGGGAGGATCCTGGCAGCAGTGGCTGGCAGGAGAAGGAAGTCCTATCAGCACAACTCCACTAGATTCTGACAGGTAGAGAAACAGGGATGCTGGAAGTAATGCAAAGATACAGGTTCTTCAGATTCCTTGCCCACTCCACAAGGATGGAATGTGGGGGCAGGGGCTTTGATCTCCTACCATGACGAATCAGAGAGAACTAATGGGAACTTCAAAGAATTTTCCTTTCCAATGGCCCAATTGCACAAGTTTATGAGGTATCTAATTTTGCCCTCGGTGAAAACCTGAAGACAATATTCCCACATTATTACAACAGCAAATGAAGAACTTCTCTTTACTTTGGTAGTTCCAAGTGTATGTGGTCAAAACAAGCCCTCTTTTGGAGATACACACATATGTGTATATGATAGTGTACTTAACGATATATTTGCTGTGACAGAGTGGAATTTCTACATAAAATAAACAAAAAGACTGAATACAGACCATCATTCACTTAACTTAAAAAAAAAAACCCAGATACCTGGGATGGATCTGATGGTAAATGTAGCCCTAATTGCGAAATATGGTAATCTACTCTTTGAAATGTTGCAGTAGTCAACTATTGGAGTGATTTAACTGTATAACTACTCTTTAGTGATTACAGTTTTGTATATATTTAGATCATAAGCTTTTTTTTTTGGCAAGAAACATTTGTTTGTTCTGTATTTGTATACAGACAATTACAATGGGGTCCTGGTCCATGACTGGGATTCTAGGTGCTACCGCAGTAAAAATAGTAATAATAAGAAGACGAATACACTATACTATCAGATAATATCATGCCCCACAATATACCTCAAATAGTATGGAGAGCACTAAAGAAACTCACTGGCAGTGTGGCAGCCTAGAATTCATCCTTCCTGGTGGGATGAAATGGGGAGAAAGTAAAGCACCTCCCCTCACTGAATACAATAACTAGAAAATGGGGGGGGGGGTGAAAAAGGAAGATAGAAAAGGAAAATTACCTCCCACAGGAACAAGAAGTAGCAGGGGAATAAATGCAAGACCTCACCCACCCACTCCCCAGAAGGTAGGAAAAGGTGGGAAATAGAGGAACTTACCTCGTTATCAGCCACCATAAAGGAGGCAAACAGAATGGGTGGAAAGAGCTTGTTCCAAACAATAGCAGGAAGAATGAAAACAGCAACAAACACTGCATTATAATGTCAGGTTATTACCCCATTGTATTTCTGTGCAAAGTCGTTTGATGATGAAGTGGCATTTTGGCTCTTAAAGAGTGAGGACAGCTAGAGAGTAGACCTCTTACTGTGGAACTACCTGGTTTTTTTAGATTGCTCCACTTTAACTGTGTGAGAGTTTCATTCTTAGGTTACGTTAGTAAGACGATCAGAGTCTCTGTTTCAATCACAAGTTCTTTGGTTATTTTAGATTTCAGCACTTTATAATAAGCGTACACATAGCCCATAAAGAGTACTTCTTCATATTAGGGGATTCAGTCACAGACCAGCTATGCTAGAATTGCTAAGGGTCATTTCAGGCTTGTAAGCCAAAACAAAACTGTTCAAAATAAATTTCATAACACAAATTGTGGTGCTCTCAGGGCAGCATATAGATCTAGATCAGTGCTCCTAAGTATATCAATAAACATATTTTTGGTTCTTCTAAACTAAAATTCTGCACCTGGTATGCCATGCTGTCATTACACAAATAATGGTAAATTCTGGTCATTCTTTTAGCTTGTTATTGTATATTTTATATTGATATCTGTTTATTTAAATAACTGCACTGAGTTTTCTTCCACTGCATAAACATTTGCATTCCATTTTATTTAATAAATAAAAAAGAAGAAGATATGGATGTGCAAAAGTAGTTCTTTCCATAACTACACTAATTGTATAGGGGAAGCATACTAATTTTAGCTGACAACAGGAAGTTGCTGCGGTGCTTTTCGTCTTTGTAAAAGTCTATCTTCACAAAGCCCATTTTGATCTTTTAAGGTCTGTATTTTTAATAAATGCCCCATTCTAGGGTTAATGTTTTTAATGGAATGGGCATAAGCACCCAGTCAAACTAAGAAAATATCACTTGAGGCAGGTAACGGAAAATACTTTCTGTTGACTGCTGATTTTTTAAGTTATTCATTGTGATAAATCATCACTCTCAGGTCCATTCCTCTCACCATGGCCACGGGCCTGGTCCAATGCCCACTGAAATCAATATCAACAACTTGTTTTCCGGGCAGAAAGCTCTTGCTGCAAATAGTAAAATATTGCCCCAATAAATGGGTAGCGGGCTAAGGTGGATTTTTTCTCTAGGTTTATCCTCTGTGACACAGAGGCTCATTTGTGGTTCACTACTCTGCGTCAGCAGCTCTTGTCAGGCATGAGATAGATACTCACTAAAACTAACATACTGTTGTCATAATCTGTATCTAAAAGGTGCCATGTAAGATATCACTGGAAAACAAATAACTCAATAACCATTAATATTCTTGAATGATGTATGGACCAGATGTGTACAAAAAGTTATAAACAGTTGCTAGAATTATGTTTTTAAACTGTTTGGCAAGCAATGCATCAGCCCAGTATTCCCAAGAAAAAGGAATATGTAATTGTTTGTCTGACCAGCCTGGTTGTCAAGCAGAGACAATGCTTACCTTACATATAATGTAAACAAAGCTATCAAACTAGGGGAGAAGATGGCATGACATCTATACCCCAGCAGAAGACAGAAACTTTATCTGGGCTATAAAGTAATTGAAACAACTGATGATACACACAGTATTACTGTATTATAAAAGTGTATCCAGTAAGGTCTTTTCTGAAAGCCAATGACCCACTGGTGATTAATATAATTGTGAAATGTATGTATTAACAGTATATGAGGAAACATGGATACTTAATGCTATTGTACTTTAAAGTGTGTGATCAAACACAGAGAGAAAGGGAAGGCAGCTATCTACCATCTCCAATGAAATTAAGCAAGGTGCAACCAAAAACAATGGAAAGCTCATTTAATACAAATGAGTAGGGGGTTGGGAAGTCCACAGGAAGGGAAGAACAGCATGAGGTTATCATGTGTCTGGGGACAAAACAGTAAATCTGGGAAGATATAATGAGAGAGGAGACGTCATATTTGCATCCATCACTAGATGGGTGCAAAGGGCCAGAGCTCAAGAAAGATGGGTCCTTCAACCAAGGGGTTGCAGTCTCTGGGAATGGAAGATTGATACGGACCTTGAACAAAGATTGTAGCTTGTTAAGTTAGGTCCTAGCCATTAGAAAGTGTATTTTTACTTTTGTTTGTTTATAACCATTTCTAACTTTATTACTTCTACTTGGCATTGCTTACTCTCTGTCCTTTTGTTAATAAACTTGTTTTATTTTTACAATAAATCAACTTAATGTGATGTTTGAAGGGAAGGATGTATTTACCCCCGTTAAATTAATAAGCTTTTATATCTTTACAGGACAGGAATGGACACTTCAGGGCAAACAATTTTGGGTAAATTCAGGACTGAGAGCATGTTAAGTAGTAACCAAGGCTGGTGGAAGCCAGGGTGGGGCTGTTGTGCTGTAGGCAGGCTCCTGGAGTCAGAGATGCCGATGCAGGGATGTACAGCACACAGACACTCAGGGTGTGACCTGCGTGCTTGTCTGCTGGTGCACAGGATGTGAGCCACAGCATCAGAGCATTTAAGGCACCCAGGATTACAAGGCAAACAGTGACACAACCCCTCACTGGTCGAGACTGAAACCCAGAACATGACATCCTCAACCCCAAAATCTGAAATAGAGACCAAACTTACCTGAAAGGAAGGATTACTGAGATGAGTTTGCTCTGATGAATCAATCATTAGATAAGGGAAGAGGTGGATGTATTCTCTGAAATATGCAGCTATTAGTACTAAGCATAAACACCCAAAGAATTGTAGACAGATGCAAAGGGAGCATGTGTATGCAGAGTAGTTGTTTCCCACATAAATGTTCAGACCTTTATGTAGGGAGGTCTAATAAAAATGAATAGAACATGAATACTTTAGACTGAGAGCTAAGAACAGGTCTTCACTGAAAAAGGAAGGGATACAAGGATTACTGATGCCCATGTCAAAAGAAATGAAACTGAAGCCATTGTGAGGGCTGGCATCAGAAGAAGTAAAAGAAGTGTGATTTGTTCATAGAAGTTCTACAGGTTTATTGAGATCTTCTTTGCTGTCTTCCTTAGAGTCAGACTGAGAGACACCCATCTTTTATATTAGTCAAACATGGTGAAGGCTCTCTAAGAAGAAAGACTACAGCTGATTTTCCAAGCCAGTTAGTGATGGAAAATGTCAGAAACCACAGACTATTGTGGTGATCTCATGGCAGGCATGTCCCATTAATTCGAAGGACAAGGTGCCTGCTGCCATAACTGACAAATCGATGTGCCATCATACTATATGGACTGTCTGGATAAGAGACCTGCATGACCTGTGAATATGCTGCACAGCTTAGTCAAAAATCAAAGAAGACCTCAAATTCTTAGAAGCCTCAACACATGAGAACTCACTGTGTAACCCGCACACCTCCTGGGTGCGCTGTTCTGTCCCATCTAGTGGTACCAAGACCACTTAGAGCAGTGGTGGGCAACCGTCAGGGTAAATCACTGGCGGGCTGCGAGACAGTTTCTTTACATTGATGATCTGCAGGCACGGTCGCCCGCAGCTTCCAGTGGCCGCAGTTCGCCATTCCTGGTGCAGGCCGCAAGGATGTGCTGGCTGCTGCTTCCCACAGCTCCCATAGGCCAGGAATGGCGAACGGGGGCCACTGGGAGCTGCGAGCAGACATGCCTGCGGATGGTCAATGTAAACAAATTGTTTCCCGGCCTGCCAGCAGATTACCCTGACAGGCCGCGTGCAACCCATGGGCCACAGGTTGCCCACCACTGACTTAGAGAGATTAATGAGTCTGCTCTACAGCCTTAGCTAAGGGCCATATCCAGGGCCATCCTTAGGCATACGCAGCATACACAGCTGCATAGGGACCTGATAATTTGGGGCATCCCTGGGTCTTAGTGTCCACCCTCCCACCTCTTCCTATCTCTGTTCTGACCCTTCCTGCAGGCTCCCACCACAGCTGGCTGCTGCAGCCTGTGAGTCCTCCTCCAGAGGGGATCTAGTACTTAAAAGTGAACAAGCCTTCCAGCCTGTCAAACCTATTAGCACAACACTGAAACTGTTAAAGAGCCATTCAAGTGGTAATGACAGGTTTCAGAGTAACAGCCGTGTTAGTCTGTATTCGCAAAAAGAAAAGGAGTACTTGTGGCACCTTAGAGACTAACCAATTTATTTGAGCATAAGCTTTCGTGAGCTACAGCTCACTTCATCGGATGCATACTCTGGAAAGTACAGAAGATCTTTTTATACAAATCAGGGAAAGGGGACAGTAAAAATGACTATATAGAAAACAGGGTCAAATGCACAATGCAGGATGCAAAGTCTATTGAAGTCAACGGGCATCTTTCTGTAGATTGAGATAGGCTTTGGATCCCATGACCAAAGTAAACAAACTGGAAAAAGAGAAAAAAAAATGGCCCACCTTGATTATCATACACATTTTAAAGAGAGTGGTCACTTTGGATGGGCTATTACCAACAGGAGAGTGAGTTTGGGGGGGGGGGGGGGGGGCGGAGGGTGAGAAAACCTGGATTTGTGCTGGAAATGGCTCGACTTGATGATCACTTTAGATAAGCTATTACCAGCAGGAGAGTGGGGTGGGAGGAGGTATTGTTTCATGGTCTCTGTGTATATAATGTCTTCTGCAGTTTCCACAGTATGCATCCGATGAAGTGAGCTGTAGCTCACGAAAGCTCATGCTCAAATAAATTGGTTAGTCTCTAAGGTGCCACAAGTAATCCTTTTCTTTTTTTTCTTTTTCCAGTTTGTTTACTTTGGTCATGGGATCCAAAGCCTATCTCAATCTACAGAAAGATGCCCGTTGACTTCAATAGACTTTGCATCCTGCATTGTGCTTTTGACCCTGTTTTCTATACAGTCATTTTTACTGTCCCCTTTCCCTGATTTGTATAAAAAGATCTTCTGTACTTTCTACAGTATGCATCCGATGAAGTGAGCTGTAGCTCACGAAAGCTCATGCTCAAATAAATTGGTTAGTCTCTAAGGTGCCACAAGTACTCCTTTTCTGTTCAAGTGGTAATGAAGCCATTTAACTGGCATTTGCCAACCCCCAGGTATATACTGTCAGTTTCTAAATTTACTGACAAAAACAGTTGTGCATTACCCGTCATATTAACTCTGAACATGTTAGTCTACAGGACCTTAGTTTAAAATTTGCTTTAAAAATATTTCATTAGTGTGTTGCTGACGATTATAAAATCATATCTCTAAAAAATCCTTGCATAGATTTTTCGATGCTCAGTCTGAGTATTCATCTTTAGCCTTAACTGCTTGGATCTTCAGACATATAGTTTTTGAAATAAATCCTTCAAAAGACCACCCTTATCTAAAATACAAATGCAAGCCTGGGCTGCCGCCAGGCACAGGAACACCAGTTTAATAATACTGCATAGGGCCCCATTAAATCCTAAGGACTGCCCTGGGCATATGGCTTTTAGCTCATGCAGTAGGGGCTCATGCACTAAACTCCAGAGATCTCAGGTTCAATCCCACCCATCAATGACCATCTTCTGTCAGTGTTATAACTGCACTAGAGTTGCCACCTTTTTAATGGCTGGTAACTGGACCCCCATTGCCCCACCCCTGTCTCTCACTGGATCATCTCCATGCCCCACTTCCCCTTCCAGCTGGGCTCCCTCTGCTCTGGAGCTGGGATGAGAGCTGCTGCAGCCTGACAAGGAACCTGCCTGCAGGTAGACAGCCGCCCCGGATGAGCAGGAGCTGACGCAGGTTAATGATCCTGAACTTCCCTGCACCCCGCAGTAACTGGACTTTTGGTGTCTGGTCAGTACACTGGACACTGCCAATTCCCCTTTTCGACCAGACTTTCCCGTAAAAAACTGGGCACCTGGCAACCCTACACTACACTTGAAGAGGAAGTTTTGTCAAAGGCCTCTTGTACGTAGGAGTTCCCAGGATGAAACTCAGGCCATAGTGCTGGTAAAGCCAAGGAAGAAAAAGGGACAGTTGGGGAAGATCTACTGAATGGAGCTTTGATAATTGAGCCTTGGAATTCAGTCATGTTTGGTGAAATCAACCTAATTAAATCAGTATCTCAGGGTATCTACTTGGGTCTTAAAGGTTTGGAACCCACATATACAAAAACTACCAACCTGTTCCCATATTTACTGCACTTTACAATGCTTCTTCAAAGGCAGATTCAAATGATAGCAAGAAGGGGACTGAGCCAATCTCTTCTTCCTTTTATTTTTAATACTTCTATCAAGGAGCCTGTGATGTGGTATACAAACCCCACACTGGGACAGAAGGGGTTAAAGGACGATACTGGGCCCAGCTAGCCCCGCCCCTCCAACCCTGCTGAGCATGCTCCAACTGGAGACAGGGTAGAAAAAGGAGCAATCCAGCTCACAAGACTGAGAGTTGCACAGACCTACCCTGCAGGCCGCTGCCAAAAGGGGCTAGAGACACCTCCCTGAAATACCAGGGCTGTTTGCTGAGCCCAGTTGGTGCTGGCAGTTTGGTTTCCTTTTTATTTTTTCTTATCTGGGATCAGAAGCGGAGGTAGCAGTGCTAGGAAGCAACCCAGAGAGGGTAACTCAGAGGGTCCACCTCCAACCCCGGGGTCAATGCTACTGACTCTCCCAGGGCCCTGGGTCAGAGCCCAGTGAGTGTGCAGGCCTGGGCTCCCCTATCACTACCCCACAACCGAGTGGATGCTAACCACTAGGCCACCCAGCCTACCAAAGACCCTACTATAGAGCCCAAAGCCTCCATATATAAGGTATGAACCTTTGGGATCCAAGCCTTTAGAGGAATGACTCAGAAATAAAAATCTACAGAACAAAGAGCCTAGTTAGAAAGGTTGGAATAATTTAGAGCTGAGTGAGGTTCAGATCCAACACATGGACCTATCCCACAGAAAGTGCTGATTGAGATATAACTGCCTTCTCAATGAGAAGCAAATAAAATCAATGAACGTCAGGCAAGATGGACCTGAGAGGTGAACTCAGTGCACAACTGACCACCTTCTTGCCAAATGCCCTTCAACCAGCTACTTAAGAAATAAACCAACTGGTCTGTAATGGTAATGAATATGCAGGTTATACAAAAAGTGTATCAATCAGTTACAATCTCAGGTATATCAACCCCCAACAGAGTGGCAAGACTCCAATGAGAAACAACCACTGAGATGGAACCTTAGCAAACAACTTTGAGATGGAACTGGAAACACTGCCAATGCACCTTCAGCAACAATTCATCTGAGGACAAAATCAATATCATAAACAGGCCTATATGATGGCATGGACCAAAAACAAGTATACTAATGTTAAATATATATGTGTGTGTCAATTGTTACGTTTACTATTAACATCAAACCTAACTAACTAAACTTATATAAAACATAAACAAGCAGCTAAGACAGCAATGGGGAAGAAGGGCAAATGTTTCCAAATCTCACAATCTGTGGCAACAAAAATGGTACTAAGGGATTTGGGGGCTTTGAGTCCTTTTATTGCCAACCAGGCAGAGCTGTGTGGAGGAATATAAGCAATCCCAACAGCCACTACTTCCTAGATCACTCCAAGCTTTTGGAATTAACAGTATGCATGTCTCAAGAGTGGCAAACTGCAGAATCAGAAATTTAAGCTTGAGGCATTCCTGTTTTGGTTGCATTCAGGCTCCCAGCACCAGGAATAGGGATCTATCAGAACTGAAGCTTTGTTCACAGTGCTCCTTTTTAAGTTCTGTATTTATAATACACTGAGAAAGTAACTGGGAAAATACAGACTGTTAGAAGTTTAAATGATAACTTAAAAATTAGTTCTGAGAAGGTGACTGCCTCTTTAAATTGAGTGCACTTTGAAAACTGAGTTTAGAGACAGCAAAAGGAAATCAGCACATAGGAAAGTCAAGCAGTGCAGAGTTAGAATAAGAGAAAACATAGCTGTGGAAAGGATTACTCAATTTCTCGCTTTTAGATAATGTCGAAGAAAGTAACAGAGTGATTTAGAAAATGATTTTATTACTGGGTGTTTTTAAACACACAAAAAAAGAGAAAAAATAGAGAAATGAAAGTTAACAAAACCATTAAAAAAGGGGGGAAATTGTTAACAGTTGAGAGCCCCTCCAAAGCATAGTCAGTGGAAAAGTCATGTTTACTTGTAACTATTTCAAATTAGAAACTAATTTGAGTGGAGGAGAAAATGATAAAACTATCAAAACCAACTTTACACGGAAAATAAGCAAGTCAAACATAGATGAGAAGATCCTCAACCTCATTTCACCTAATTAGCACCACAAAACAGTGGGAAATACACCTGATGGCCCAGATCCACAAAGTGATTTAGGCATCACAACAGAGTGTCACAATCCCTAACTTTTATGCACCTAGAAAATCAGTGAAACAACAATGTGATGCACAAAGACTGAATTAAGTGCCTAAGCTCCCTGTGCAACGATTGAAGAGGGATACAGGCATCTTAGAATGTGATCCAGCACATTAGGTGGGAAGCTGACTATGCTAGCCAATGGCGGATGCCAACAAGAGGGGTGTGGCCCGAAGGCCTGCCATCTAAGGAGTTAGATGCTTAAGCCTGGGCACTGGGTAGTCACCTACCTTTGCTTGTGATCCACAGCCAGAACCCATCTCCTGAAGTCAGGCAGTTTAGGTGAATAAACCATTTCTTGCAAGAATGAGTTAGTCACCTGCCTAACTAGACACAAAAAAAGCAGGAGGAAGAGGAGGTTTCCCCCTTTTAACTTTTAGGCTAGTGCACTCATCTGGTATGTGGGAGACCTGGATTCATTTCTCCCCACCGCTTGAGGAGGAGAGAGGATTTGAATAGTGTCTCCTACTTCACAGGTGGGTGCTCTAACCACTGAGCTAAGGGATATAGTGATTGGGACTCTCTCAATCAGTCCTGTTGAAGCTGTTCTACTTTGTATAAATCAGTGTTTCCCAATCTGTGTGCTGTCAAGCCTGAACAGGTGAGCTTCAGAATTTTTTGAAAAAGTACATGTGAGAACAAGCGGAAGAAAGCTGCCTTCTGGCTGGCCATTTGCCTCACTGCCCCGCCTCCTCCAGGGGTGAAGCAATCAATCAGAGCTCAATCTCCCTCTCTTCCCCCCTCCCATCCTGCTTGAGCAACAGCTTGGCTCCTCTGCCCCTTCCCTTCCCTCCTTCAGCCGCCAGCTGGGGGTGGGGGAAAGAGTCCCTGGAGCTGGAGGTGTGCTGTGGCAGAGAAAAGGTTGGGAACCATTGGTATAAATAATTAAATAGTCACTGAGCAAGAGAGAGATAATGAATGACTCTTTAACCTGGTGGTTAGGACACCCACTATGAGGTAGGAAACCCTGGGTACAGTCCTCTTGCTCCAGTGACTACTTAATTATTTATTTAGCTATCTCTTCCAGGGCCTAGGTTAAAGGCCATTCTCAGGAGAAGGCAGGTATGGCTGAAGTATATCTGCATTCCAGCAATTCTCAGCTGCCCTTGGGGAGTTGGGCAGCAGAGTGTAATTTAGAACAGTTTTGAGACTCTTATCAGTTACACTGAGAATAAGGACAGACCTCAGCAAGTCTCAGGATCAGGAAGTTGGCAAAATGGCTAACGTTACCTTTCCACTTTTCTCCTCCCTCAGCTGCACCAAACATAGCTTGGTCACAGCCGACAATCTGGTGTGGAAGTTGTGAGGTTCAATGAACATAAAATGTGTAAGGATATAATTCATTCAATTTTTTTAAATGAATATTGAAAATTATCCTGATTATGAATACTGTGTTTATTGTACAGTACACTCACTGTTTTTTCAAGGGCTGAGGTAACATAGTTAACATAATCTTAGCCCCAGAAGGCAGGGAGTAAATCTCAGACAATCTCAGAGAAATAATTGAGCTATATTGATTAAAAATATATCCCA
Source organism: Caretta caretta (assembly GCF_965140235.1). Taxonomy (NCBI): domain Eukaryota; kingdom Metazoa; phylum Chordata; order Testudines; family Cheloniidae; genus Caretta; species Caretta caretta. The sequence goes on along the minus strand of NC_134206.1, from coordinate 238,094,840 downwards.
AATTTAAAACAATAAAGACACTTGACCAGAAAGGAGGTATAGCATTTTAAATTTTCTAATTAACTTCTGAATTCTGTTTATATCCAAGTTTTCGCTGCAGTTTTGTATAGGATTTTTTATTTGTAAGTGATTCTTTAACTTTAGGAACTGGTGCAGAGAGTACTATAAACATTGAATTTCTGGTCTGATGAGAGGAGGAGTACAGACAGTATTGTTTTTAGTATCCACTAGCAGTCATCAAAAATGGCATAGCAGTCTAAAAGGCGAGTTAAAGATCTATTGCTATATTACAACTGCAATAATTATGAGATGTTTGGAGTGAGATAACAGCCATTAAGATACATTGATTGAAAAAGTATTACTGTAGTCAGACCAATCTATGTTCTAAGTCCTTAATAATGGGAGATGAGGCCACCATTGTATATTGACCTTAACATAATGATGAGAGCAAGAAAACTCATGTCATAATACTTAGGATTATGGAGAAAATATCTACCTAAATATTATGTGATATGCAATAATTCAGCAAACAATTTTGAAAAGCTTATATCCAAAGAGTCTGTGCCGGACTCTAAAATAGCACACACTGGATGGTAGCACATACCCATCTGACATCCTACGTTCCAGAATTCTTGAGGATTATAATTCGAAGAGGTCGCTCTAGTCCCTTTGGGATAAATTCTTGTAATAAAGTTGGCAGTATGCAAAACAAATTCATTAGCTGAAAAGAGAATAAAAAAATTTTAAGACAGGCATTACTAAAAAATACATATAAACAGATCTTGTTTCAAATAAATATTCAGATGATGTGATTTTTAGTCCTGATACAATTAACAGAGTAGTGATGTTCGTATTTCTTTAAAATATTTCCCTGCCTATCTAATGTTACCTAAGTATGTGCACTACTTTAAAAAAAGAAGACTAAATTCATAGTTAAAATCCATATAATTTGGTAACAATTAGTAACAGTAACTAAGGATGCAGTAACTAAGTTTCAATGAAGTCACACAAATGAGGGTCATTCTTGTCAGTTGCCAGCTCGTGCAGATCAAGGAGTGACTGGTTCACATTCTTTTCCAGCTATTTTCTTCTGGAAAATATTTCACTATTTTTGTTGGTGGTGGTTTGTGTTAATGTGTATGTTTTACACTAAAAATAAGCATAGTCTTTTAGGGAATGGGGAGGACTGGAAATAAGAAATGTGCTATAAAACCATTTACTACTACAAGTGCTCAGTAGGTAAATTCTAGCCCTGGCTGGTATTAGCTAAAAGTTGTGCACTCTTGATTGCTGTCTCGTGACCTACATACAATGAATTACTAATTTGGCCCAGTGAAGAGGTTTCTATAACACAAAACTCACAACATTTAGTTGATAACCTTGTTCAGTCTTTGGAGAGAGGCCAGCTATTCAATGGGCATGGAGATTGACCTTCTCACTTCTAGAAGTATTCACGTCTTGAACAGGTCTGAAGCACGCTGGCAGGGAGGAGCTAGTTTTACTGTTACCAGTACTATTTAATCAGAGAACTTCAAGTCTTCAGCATCGTGAAGCTGACAGCTTAAGGGCATAACCTGGTTGCATAAGGGCAGCTTGGCACCACTTTTCCAGTGGCACCAGCTATGACATTATCTGATTAAAATATTACCGTATAGATCATTGTTGCAACCGCTGTTATATAATTGCAACAAATCTTGTACAAAATGTTGCATGTAAGATGCCTACGGAATGTTATGATTTGCTGAATATGATTATGCTATTCGTGTGCATGTATCATCTTTATATTTGAAGTTATGAGTATTGGCTCTATACCTGTATTTCAGATGTTTGCTCCTGGGGTGACGACCACAAGGTAGTTAGCCAGCACATCTTGGAGGGACTATTCAAATTGAGTGGCCCACCAAAAGAACATTTTACTGACAATGGACCATGGGAGATGCCCATCTACACTTAATGGAATTTCCTGCTATGACTAAACGGAATCAAGCATCACATGTGACTTGCCTGTGTGACACCAAACACCATCTTGCTACCTGTAATTTTCCAGAGAGCTTTGTTTGAAACAGTGAATTCCCTCCGCATGGCAGAAGCTATAAAAGGCCCTGGAAACACCTCCATTTTGCCTCTTTCCTGTTCAAACTTCTGGACTTATACTAATTGGAGCATTCTAACCAAGGGACTGAGGTCCTTCCAATGATTTGAAAGCAACCAAAGACTTATCAAGCCAGCAGTTTATTCCATCACTGCTACAAGCCTGAACCAAAAACGTTTCAATTACTGTATGTATTTGATTCCCTAAACCAATTTTAACTCTCACCTTTCTTTCTTTCTTTTTATAAATAAACCTTTAGATTTTAGATACTAAAGGATTGGCATCAGCATGATTTTTGGGTAAGATCTGAGTGTGTGGCTGGTTCTTTGGGATCAGAAGAACCTTTTGTTTGATGAGACTAGTTTTAAAGAACCACTTATCTTTAAATCCAGTGTTTTTGGTGGTGATACAAAGACTGGCATGCCTAAGTAAACTGCTTTTCTGACTTCTTGTTAGCCAGTGTGGTGAAACAGAAGTTTACTTTTGTTGCTTGTTTGCTATATCTTATGGAAGAATAACCACCAGTTTGGGGTGTGTCTGCCCTATTTCTCAGCAGTTTGTCATGAATTTGGTATTCTCAGTTGTGACTAGGGTGACTAGATGTCCCGATTTTATAGGGACAGTCCCAATATTTGGAGCTTTTTCTTATATAGGTGCCAATTACCCCCCCGCCCCGTCCCAATTTTTCACACTTTACTATCTGGTCACCCTAGTTGTGACCCACAAAGGCATGGTTACACCAGCCACTGAAGGATCTGCACTGTGCAGGGGGATTCTCAGGTGGCATAGAATTACCAGAGAAGCTTCTATGTCAAACTTCTTCCTTGTGAACAGTGATATCGAACTGTCTTAACATTCCCACAGGTCTTTTGGCAGCTGGCTCAAGTTAAAGTGGCCTGAGGTTGCCCTAAATGCTGCTTGGGGACCAGAGTGGTGCAGACCAGGCCAGAATAGTAATTCTACATAATTCAACTTGGCTGTGAGGGCAAACTACATGCTTTGGGGGTTATTCTCCCTTCAATCTGCACATGCAATTGCCATTAAGGCAAATGGGAGTGCATATACACATCAAAGAATAAAGCCCATTATATGGTAAAAATGTGTTCCATATATGTTCAAGTACAGACTGTAAGATTACTCAGAACTATTTGATACAAACACACCGATAATTCTTTGCAACAAAACATAACATATTCATATGGTTCCTTTACTATGCAATGTTTGTTTTTATGAGACAATGTAAATTAAAAACAATACTGAACATAATATTTTATTTAGAAAAAATATTTCATTTTGCAAATATTTCATGATGCAACAAATGCAAATCTGCAACCCTATTGCCAGAATATTTCTAAAACTGCATTATAAAACAAACCAATAAATTGGAGATTGTATGTTTCATAACGTTTATTGACTCTTCTGACACCTAAGCAATGAACTGTGGCAACATTATAACTTTTATCTGATTAAACCAAAAGAAATTACCTGTCTGTTTGGCAAGTTTTCGTGCTCGAACTTCTCCAAGTGAATTCATTTCATAGAACTTCTGATTAGCTCTTGAATGCTCAAAGCTTTTAAATTTTTCAGCTTTGGTATAAATCACAAGTTCTGAGAGCTCCATGGCCAGTTTTATCTTCTTAGTCTATAAATATAACATGAGATAATTGAAGAATATACATTTTAATATTTTCATGTATTTAATTACTGTTACTGCCAATCCAGAAAATAACTTTCAATGATTTATGCATGAAGGTGCTAAAATGAGAAAAGCCACATGAATCTCTAGATGCTCTAGGCCAGAGTAGTCAGTGCGTTATATTGTATTTAGTAAATACAAAATACCAGATACATACAAATAATGTATATAAATGTACAGAACTATGAAAAAAGTTTACTTACCAAGCACAGAAACAGGGAAATAATAACCCTTTCCCATGTGGTTCTGTGCAGGTGAAACTGCATCTGCCTATCTATAACTTAATGTTCATCCAGCATCCCTCACTGTGGTATCTGAGAACTTTATGAATTTTAAACAAGAAAACTGGAAGTTCACTGATCATGAGCCTACCCTTCTACCCAAGTTCTATCCAATCGTGTCAGTTATTATCTTGGGGGGGAGGGTTAACATTTTTATTCTTGTGGGAAACTATGATGAATTGATGGGTCCTGGATTGCCAACCCTAAATGTTCAAAAATCATCAGTCAGGCCCCCAGAAATCAGGATATTGGCTTTAAAATCATGAGCTTTTAAAAATAAAATATTTGGAGTTCTTTTTATTTGCCTTCTGGCTTTGCGCTTTTTCAGTTCAAATTTTCCAGCATTTCTCTGCAACCAAGAGGATTAGCAACTTAGCTTTCTTTTTTAAAAATGAAAGCTGAGATTGTGATGTATTCACATATCTCCTGGTTTTAAGAAAAAAGCAATTATCATAAGACTCATGATAAAAATCACAAAAGCTGGATCTTATATGTTGTGACTTCTGAGGTCATTCTGATCTTAAAAAAGAAAGGAATTCTATAGACCAATAAAGGTCTATTGCCATCAGTCTCAAGCCTTTCTCTGGTTGCCCGCTAAACTACTCCTCAGTAATGCTGATAGCATAGCATGTTCTGGTCACAGAGAGAGAAAGAAGTTCTTCAGGCAGCACAGATCCAACCCATTAAGACCTTTTAAGAGTAGGACCATCACCTTGTACTGCACCAGTATTCAATGGGGAGTCAACGTGGTGACTGACAATGTGTGCTTGACATTTCTTAGGAGGCATGCTGCTGTTTTCTGAACCAGTTAGAGATTTTCTGAGTTTGTAAACTATGGCAGACTTATAAAACACTGCAATAATTCAAGCTGGAAGTCACAAAATCATGGATAACTATAGCCTAGTCCATATCTGTAAGTACTGGGTACCGTCTTCTGGTCAGCAGAAGTGGATGAAACCCTTTCTTCTGGCCATCAGTATTTGGGTCTCAAATATCAGCAAGAAATCCATAGAGACCCTAAGGTTACACACTGTTTAGAGAATCTGATCAATAGAGGATGACAGTAATACAGCCAGCTAACTCTTTGAAATGCATCTCTTTTCTCATCAGCAGTACCTCTGTCTTGCCAAGTTTCAGTATGATCCAGCTGTGCTTGATCCATGCAGTAATTTCACATAGGTGTTAGGTCACAAGGTGATAATAGTATTCTTGGCACCTGATGTAAGGGAGCTATACAATTGTATGCTGTGCTTCAACTGAACCCTTAAGACCATTGTGTCTCAAATCATTCCTCAGTGATTTTACACCAATGTTCAATAAGAAGGAGAGGACAGTGTCCTTTTCAACTCCTTAAAAGAGAATTTGAGGCAGAGATACAATGGACCATCACCAATCTATGGCCTCAACCTGAGACAAAGGACAGGTGCCATCTCAGTGGGCTGCGTCTTAGCTCCACAAGTTCTCTAAGTTAGTTCAGCAGCATCTCACCTAAACAGAGGTATTATACTCTCATCCAGTAGTGCACTTCCTAATCTGCATGGATACTGGGTCTTCTCTCTTTTCAAGGGAAAAAATTAAACCTCTTGGGGGTAAAGCTATTTTTGATTGATTGGTTGATTTGTACTTTTAGTTGCAAGTCATTGCTTATTTATATGGGGACAGGGAAAGAGGGATGGTGGAAGGAGGTGAGAGTCCTGAATGTCATTCTCATGGTCAATTAAATCACATGCTACACATCAAAACAGGAATACAAATATGGATAATACCAGTCAGTCTATTGCATGGTTCTGGGAATGTGATAGGTTCCCCTGTTTGAAGGGAAAGAATGGTTACTCACCTTCTCGTAACTGTTGTTCTTCGAGATGTGTTGTTCATGTCTATTCCAATCAGGTGTGTGCATGCGTACATGCATGGTAGCCAGAAGATTTTTCCCTAGCAGCATCCGTTGGGTCAGCCTGGACACACCCTGGAGTCGCACCTTCATGGCTCTCAATATAGAGCCCTGCCGACCCGCCACCCCCAGTTCCTTCTTGCCAGCTACTCTGACAGAGAAATGGGAGGGTGGGTATTGGAATGGACATGAACAACACATCTCGAAGAACAATAGTTACGAGAAGGTGAGTAACCATTTTTTCTTCTTCGAGTGCTTGTTCATGTCCATTCCAATCAGGTGACTCACAAGCCTGAGTTCAGGAGGTGGGGTCAGAGTCTTCCACTGATTGGAGTACTGCTCGTCTGAAGGCCGCACCAGGAATGTTGTGGATGAAGCCAGCGCCCTGGTAGAGTGCACAGTAACTGGGGGTGCTGGCAGGGGCAGCTCTACCAATTTTGCCGCCCCAAGCAGTCGCCACTGAATTGCTGCCGCCGCTACAGTGGCAGAGCTGCCACCGAATTACCGCCGCCCCCCGGAAGAGCGGCGGAGCTGCCGCTGAATTGCCGCCGTGGGACACGGACTGCCGCCCCATTCTGATTGCCGCCCCAAGCACCTGCTTGGAAAGCTGGTGCCTGGAGCTGGCCCTGGGTGCAGGAACCCCTGCCAGGTTGTAGCACTCATGAAGGCAGGACATAATCCATGATGAGATGCGTTGTGACGACACAAGCAGACCTTTTGATCTGTCTGTCACTGCCACAAATAACTGGACCGATTTTCTGAACGGCTTCGTTTTCTCAATGTAAAAGGCTAGTGCCCTGCAGACATCCAGAAAATGAAATCTCTGCTCCTTGCCAGTGGCGTGCAGCTGAGGGTAGAACACCGGGAGGAAGATGTCCTGGTTGATGTAAAACTGCGACACAACCTTCGGCGGAAAGCAGGGTGAGGCCTGAGCTGAACATTGTCCTTATAGAACACAGTGTAAGGGGGCTCTGATGGTAGGGCTCTGAGCTCAGACAGCCTCCTGGCCAAGGTTATCACTACTAGGAACACCACCTGGCAGCATGTTGCCAACAGTTTAAAGGGGAGTCCCATGAGCCTAGAAAGGACCAGATTGAGGTCCCTCGCAGGGACAGGCTGATGGACATTAGGGTATAGCCTGTCGAGCCCTTTCAAAAATCAGCTGACTATAGGTTAGCAAACACCGAGCAGCCCCTCGCGCCCAGATGGAAAGCTGATATGGTGGCTAAGTGCACTCTTATTGAAGACAATGAAAGCTCCTTCTGCTTCAGATGGAGGAGGTAGTCCAGAATGAGCGACACTGAGGCGCGAGTCAGGCATGAATGCTGCTGTGCTGACCAGACTGAAAATCTCATCCACTTGGCAAGGTAGGTGGCTCTCGTAGAGGGTTTCCTGTTGCCAAGGAGGACTAGTCAAACCTGTTCTGAACAGGAAAGCTCCACTGGGCTCAACCATGGAGCTTCCATGCCATGAGGTGAAGCAACACAAGGTTTGGATGTTGAAGATGACCTTGATCTTGCATCAGAAGGTCCGGGAAGAGTGGAAGGGTGACCGGGGCTTCCACAGACATGTCTAGGAGAGATGTGTACCAGTGCGGACAGAGCCAGGCTGGTGCTATCAATATGACCCGAGCTCGTTCCCTCTAGATCTTGAGAAGTACCTTGTGAATGAGCAGTATGGGCATAAAGGCATAAAGGAAATGGCCTCCCCATGGAAGAAGGAATGCATCCACTCTGGAGCCTGGGCTGTGAGTCTGGAAGGAGCAGAACTGCTTGCACTTCCTGTTTTGTCACATGGCAGATAGGTCTATCTGGGGAAAGCCCCACTTCTGGAAGATTGAAAATGCGACGTCCAGGTGAAGGGACTGCTCGTGGACTTGAAATGACCTGCTGAGGTGGTCCACCACCTCATTTTGTACCCCAGGGAGGTATGACGCAAGAAAGGATATTGAATGTTCCACACGGAAGTCCCACAGGATGAGGGCTTCTTGGCAGAGGGGAGAGGAGTATGCGCCCCCCTGTTTGTTGATATAGAACATTGCTGTTGTATTGTCCATCATAACAGATACACAATGTCTCGTTAAGTGTGCATGAAAGGTCTGGCATGCTAGGCGCACTGCTCTCAGCTCTCTAATGCTGATGTGAAGAGCCAGGTCTGCATCAGACCAGAGACCATGGGTCCTGCAGGCTCCCAGATGAGCTCCCCAGCCCAAGTCTGATGTGTCCGTCACTAGCAACAGAGATGGCTGCAAGTGGCAAAGGGGACCCCTCAGCATACCTCCTGAGAGTCAAGCCACCACAGGAGGGAGTCAAGGACCGGGCGAGGCAGGGTCACGATTCTGTCCAAGCTGTCCCAGACTGGGCGATACACTGACGTGAGCCACAACTGAAAAGGTCGAAGCTTGAGTCTGGCATGCTGCACCACGTAGGTACAGGCAGCCATGTGTCCCAGACTCTTCAGGCAGTTTCTTGCTGTGGTGGTGGGAAACTATCTGAGGCCTCGAATGATGTTGGTGAAGGCCTGAAAACTTGCTTCTGGCAGATATGCTCTCGATTGAGTCAAGTCCAGTACTGCCCCTATAAACTCTATCCTCTGTGCAGGGGACAGAGTCGATTTTGCTTCATTTAGAAGTAGATCCAGGCTGTTGAAGGTGGCTGTGATGAATCTGACCTGAGCTTCCACTTGGGACCTGGAGCGGCCTCTGATCAGCCAGTCATCAAGGTACAGAAACACCTGTACCTGGTGCCTGTGCAAGAATGTGACGACGACTGCCATGCATTTGGTGAAGACTCGAGGTACTGCTGACAGGCCAAACGGAAGGATTGTGAATTGGTAGTGGGTATTGGTCACCACAAACCTGAGGTACCGTCTGCAGGACTGAGTAATTGTGATATGAAAAATGCATCCTTCAAGTCGACGGTGGCATACCAGTCTGCTGGATCCAGAGAGGGGATGATGGAGGCCAAAGAGACCATGTGGAACTTGAGTTTCTTTATGAACTTGTTGAGTTCTCACAGGTCCACGATGGCCTTGAGGCCGCCTTTGGCTTTCAGTATTAGGAAATATTGGGAACAGAAGCCCTTGCCCGTCTGCTCCTGAGGAACCTCTTCCACTGCCCTTAGTGATAGGAGCGAGTGCACCTCCTGTATGAGGAGTTGCTCGTGAGAGAGGTCCCTGAAGAGGGACGGGGAAGGGGAGTGGAAGGGCAGAAGGGCACAGAATTGGATGGAGTATCCCCTCTCTACCATGTGGAGCACCCAGCGGTTCAAAGTGATACGGTACCATGCACAGTAGAAAGAGGATATGACGAAACTGGTGGCCCTTCCTTGACCGCACCTTCAAAAGGCTGGTTTGGTCCCTGAAGGCGGCTTGCATTGTCCTGAGCCCTGGCCAGAGGGTTGACGAAGCCTTCTCCTGCTGCTCCGATTTCTCCTTCTGGAGCCATCTTGGTGGTTCTGATGACCAAACCAGAAGTGTCTCCACTGCGTTGAAGGCGTATAGAGGCGCAAGGACCCGAAGGTGGCTCTGGAGTCTTTAAGGCTATTAAGCCGTTTGTCGGTCTTTTCTGAAAAGAGCGTCTCACCCTCAAAAAGCAGGTCCTGAATGGTTTTCTGTAACTCATAGGGGAGGCCAGAAACCTGGAGCCATGAGCCCCTTCTCATAGCCACTCCTGTGGCCATAACCCTGGTGACCACATCTGCCCCGTCAAGCGCTGCCTGAAGGACACCATTGAGATAAGTCTCCCTTCCTCAACCAACACCAAAAACTTGGGGAGTCCAAGGGAGTAGCTCCATGAATTTGGCCATCACTGAGCAGTTGTTGGAGGAGTACCTGCTGACAATGGCCTGGTGATTGGATATGCAGAGCTGCAAGCTCCCAGTGGAGTAGACCTTTCTTCCATAAAGGTCAAGCCTTTTCACCTCCCGATTCTTCAAGGAGGGTCCCTGGAAGCCCTGACATTCACGTTGGTTAGCAGCATCAATCACAACAGAGTCAGATGTGGGATGAGTGTACAAATGCTCATAACCCTTTGATGGCACAAAGTAGTGTCTTTCATTGTGCTTAGCCATAGGGAGCAACGAGGCTGGGGTCTGCCACAGAGTTCTCGTGGTGTCAGAGATGGTCTTTATGAGGGGCAGGGCAATATGAGCAGTCCGGGGGGGCAAGGATGTCCACCATTGGATCTGTATCCTCCACTACCTCCTTTGCCTGAATGCCCAGGCCCTGAGCAACCCTCCGCAGCAAATGCTGCAGAGCCCTGTTGTCCTCCAAGGCCAGGGCTGTCACCATGCCTGCCAACACCTCATCTGGCGAGGATGAAGAAGAGATCTCCATGAGAGGTGGCTGCTCCCTTCCTTCCACCCCCAAGGGGTCCCGCAGCACCTGGGTTTCTTGGGCCAGTGTCGACCCAGATGGTATCGTACTCCTCAGTGTAGGGGCTGCATACACCGATGCAGACACCACAGGTGCTGAAAGTGTCTTAAGTGCCGATGTCATTCTTAATGTCATAATCGCCGTCGGCACTGGAATCCGCCAGTGCCGCCAGGACCTCTGGGCCTGGTGCTGGCTATGTCAGAGGTGCCAAAATGATAGTGCAGGGTGATAATGGGCCTATACCCGACCCTGCCGGTGCCAGCGGTGCTGGCGGGGGAAGAAATGGGGCTGAGGTCACCGAAGTCGCCCTGGAATTTCAAGTCACCTTGGCTGTGACCTTGGCTTTGATGAAAAGCCCAGGAAGTCCAAAAGGGCCATTGCGCCAGGGGCTGCCATTCGGCAGGCCACTGTGCCGGGTAAGGGTGCCGGTCTTGAGTTGACGTGGACCGTCTGCTCCTACTCCTCTGGGACCAATAGAAGCCCGACTCCGAGGTGTCTGAAAACAATGACTACAGGGGAGCGGTATTTCAAGGCACCATGCTTTCGCGCCAAGGGCTTGGGGATTGTGTGGGTAGGTGTCCTCCGGTGCCGAGGAATGGTGCGGCGGGGTCAGAGATTGGCGGGCTATCATAGCAGGCTTTACCTTTGAAGGAACCCGGGGAGCAACCGGTACCAGTGACTTATCCCATCTGGGCAGAGAGAACAGTTCCATGAGGTGAAGCAGTTCTTCAGCCGCCTCAAACGCCTCTGGAGTTGAAGGGAGATGCAGCTCATGGCTCGGCCTTAGCTGCCCCTCTACAAGGGCAGGAGTCGGCGCAACCGTCACAAGCGGAGCAGCACTAGTGTGGCCCGACTCAGATCTAACGGTGGTAGGCTCTTTAGGTCTACAGCGGGGAGTGACCCCTCTACCACCTCTTCTTCTTTTGCAACACCGGTGATAGTGAACGATGCCTGTGTGTGGCATGTGAGCCGCGAGTGGAGCTGGGACGGTGCCATGAGTCCTTATCCTTACCTGGCACCAGTGCCCATGCTGACAGTGCCAGAGCGCTCCACACCGAGGAGGAGGTACTTGGCGCAGGGTCCGTCGAGCCAGGGTCGGACTCGGGGCGCAGTGCTGCCTCCATCAACAGGTCCGTCAGGCGCTGCTCTGTATCTTTTAAAGTCCGTGGCCAAAAGGTCTTACAAATGGCACAACGATCCTTCTGATGGCCTTCTCCTAAGCACCTTAGACATGAGGTGTGAGGATCGCTTCTGGACATACACTTTCCACAGGCTTCGCAGGTTTTGAAGCCCGGAGACCCCGGCGTGCCCTGGCATCAGGAGAGCGTAGGAGGGGATTCACCCCCAAAAGGAAACTTATCTAACACTAACAAATGACTAACTACTGACTATTAATGAACAATGGAGAACTAATGGAGAACAATATAAGAACACTGCTGAATGTGCTTGTTGAGACAAGAGCACAGGGAAGTTCCAGCTAACCATCACTGGTGGTAAGAAGGAACTGACGGGGTGGCGGGTCAGCTGGGCTCTATATTGAGCACCATGAAGGTGCGACTCCAGGGGGCACCCAGGCCGACCCGACAGATGCTGCTAGGGAAAAATCTTCCGGCTACCGTGCACTTGCGTGCACACACACCTGCTTGGAATTGACATGAAGAAGCACTCGAAGAAGAACTATGAGTTCTGTAATTAGAGGGCAGAAGAGACATTAATTTCCCTCAGTATACAATAAGAGCTTTCATTAGTCTAGAATGACCAGACAGCAAATGTGAAAAATTGAGACAGGGAGTGGAGGGTAATAGGTGCCTATATAAGAAAAAGACCCAAAAATTGGGACAGTCCCTATAAAATCAGAACATCTGGTCACCCTACATTATTCACATATTGTAGTATTGACGTTTTATAGTGCTGCTTGATTGAAGAGTCTGAATTCTTTGAGAGAGGGAAAGTCATTATGGATCACATACATGCTGACAGGCCATCTTGCATTCAGGTGATCTTTTTTATTACTTAGGTTGATAGTCCTCTTCAAAGTGAGAAGTGCAAGGTTTTCATATTACATGAAAGCATTGTGGGTTAAATATGTTTATGGTTCAGATTAGTTTTGGTGGCTGTAATTTTGCAACCACTGTGGTGCAGGAGAGGAAAGATCCATTGTTCTTTTCTATAGCTATGGATGTGCTTTAGTTCATGGTTGCTAAGATTCCTTCCTTCAGATACTTGAAACAACCAAATTCACCGAGAATATCACATTCAGTTCTGACCATCTGAACTAGAAGTATTTTGACAAAATGGAGCAAGCTCAGAACACAGGAAGAAAAGTTATCAATGGGCTGAAAAGCAACTTACCTGGGAAATGTTATAAGAGCTTAATATCTATAATGACAGGTTTCAGAGTAGCAACCATGTTAGTCTGTATTCGCAAAAAGAAAAGGAGGACTTGTGGCACCTTAGAGACTAACAAATTTATTTGAGCATAAGCTTTCGTGAGCTGTAGCTCACGAAAGCTTATGCTCAAATAGATTTGTTAATATCTATAAGTAAGTTATATATAATATGTATATGTTAGAGCTTAGGCAAACAATAACAAAGTGGTTATCATGATAGCAGTCTACAATACTTGAAAGATGTACAAAGCGATAAGTGAAAGCAATAGTTTAGGGTGGTACAGTGTGGTAGGAGTAATGGGATACAGTTAAGAAAGGAAAATTTAGGTGCGATAGAATGAAAAACTATGTGGCAATATATTATACTAGTCTATGGCAGGGGTTCTCAACCGTTTTCTTTCTGAACTCCCCACCCCTCAACATGCTATAAAAACTCCAGGACCCAACAGGGCTCCATCCGTTTGGTGGGGGCAGGGGCCTTGGGCATAGGCATAGTTTGACTTCTATTTGTGGGGGGCAGGGCCCAGCAGGGCTCGGGTCAGCTCTTCATGGTGTGGCCAAGGGAGGGAGCACCACCTCCACCTCCTGACTCAGCTCAGCAGGCCACCCAGCCTGTCTGAGTTGGGGGTGGGGGGTGGGGAGGGGACGCAACCAAAAATTATAACTCAAAGTGGGGGTGGAGCTCAGCTCAAAAATTTGAAAACCACTCAGGGTGCAAGCAAGGGGTAGCTAGGAGCTGTGTGCAGGCAGGGAGTAGCTCAGGGTGCAGGGAGGGAGTAGCTAGGGGCTGTGTGCAGGTGGAGTGTAGCTCAGGGTGCAGGGAAGGAGTAGCTAGGGGCTGTGTGAAGGTGGGGGGGTAACTCAGGGTGCAGGGAGGGAATAACTCAGGGTGCAAAGAGGGAGCAGCTAGGGCCTGTGTGCAGGCAGGGGGTGGTTCAGGGTGCAGGCAGGGGGTAGCTCACTGTGTAGGGAGGGAGTTGCTAGGGGCTGTGTGCTGGCAGGGGTGTAGCTCAGGGTGCAGGGACAGGGGTAGCAAGGGGCTGTGTGCTGGGAGGCTCCTGACAGTCACAAGTCCCCAAGGGCTCTGCCTGCCCCAAAGCCAGGTCCCCTATCCCTGCGGCTCTTACCGGCTGCACAAGCAGTCAAAGGGGTCTGGGAGCTGAGAAGCAGCTGCAACCCCGGCCAACAGCAGGAGCAATTCTTCTCTTCTAAGTTTTATGCTGCTGTAGCTCACTGATTTCAGTGAAGTTCCTTCTAATTTACACCAGTGTGAGAGATTAATCACATCCAATCTATTTAAAATACTTTCATATGTGCATAAAAAAGTAACAAGTAGAATAATGTTATGTTTCTTTTGGAAACAGACAATAGTGCCAAAGTGATAAAAAAATAAAAATAATAATCCACTATTTTTTAAAAAATCATCCTCTGAGTTCATAACAGATTATCACATGGAATATTAGATTTTACATTGCAAAATTGAAGAAAAAGAGAACAGAAAACAATACAGCATTGTATCTTACTCCATGATTAATGGACCCCTGAGACAAAGATCTGACTTTTGATAGGAAGCATTAAAAAGTCAAGGTTCTAACACTGATGGATACAATCTGGGGCACTTAAGACTGCGCTCTCCCTATCCAATTTTATTTTCCTAAGTAAGTGAGGCACTGGAGGGAGCAGTATATAGTAGGATGTCACTGCAGCACAGGGAGAATAAAACAACAGCCCTAACCCAGCTGCAAAACCCTGGTGGATCAGCATATTTTACTGTGCAGCCATGTCCATCGTAGGCATGTTCTGGGGGCTATGGCTGGGTTGGAACACTCCACATCTGGAGACCACTCTGGTAGATCCTGTGTGTGACTGAGTCACTTCGCCTGTCAATTGAGGACTCCAAGTATAAGTTTTGCTTTGATGCAAGATAAATTCTGCTCCTGTTAATCTAAATGCTCCTTCTTTAGTCAAGGATTTGGTCTTGTTAGTCCTTGCTTGCTGTACTGTCAGAATGAACTAAAACTGGCTTTCTTTTGCTGTGACCCTGAAGCTTTAGAAGGGTCTTAAGACTGAGAATTGGAGGCAGCTGATATATGCTCTCTTCACTTGTCCTGACCAGGAATCCTGGGCTGATCAGTGCTAAAGTGTGGTGCCTCAGCAGAGAGCAAAGCCCTTGCCGGAACATTCTCTTAAGGACTAGCTGGGGGTGTGTTACGAGGATAGAGGAATCCCTAGCTGTCTTCAGAGTCCTCCCCCGAAGACCCACTCCCTGGCTGGCAGAGACCAAGCTGAAGGGAGAGAAAGAAGGTGGCAAAAAATCTGATTAAAAGAGCATTCAGAGAGAGAGAGAGAGCTGCCAAGGAAACCTCTGCCTCTGAGCACAGCACCTAGAAACCTGAGAGGTAATCTCAGTGCAGCTCAGTAGGTGCTGACAGGCAGAAATCTGTGGGGAGCAGATACCTCTTGCCTCCCTCTGAGACCTGGAAACAGGAGAAACCAGCAGTTCCATACCTCATGAAGCAGCAGATTTCCATGACAAAGAATCATCAAGACTGAGCTTGATAAGTTTACAGAGATGATGGTATGATGAGACTGCCTACAATGGCATGTGACCCATCTGCAATGGCTAGTAGCAAATATATCCAGTGACCAGAGATGGGACACTAGATGGGGAGAGCTGAGTTACTACAGAGAATTGTTTCCCAGGTGTTTGGCTGGTGGGTCTTGCCAACATGCTCATGGTCTAACTGATCACCATATTTCCCCCAGGTCAGATTGGCAGAGAACCTGGGGGGCTTCTTTTTTTTTTTTCCTTCCTCTGCAGCATGGGGCCTGGGCCTGTAACTTGATGTTTTTAAATCATGATTTGAGGACTTCAGTAGCTCAGCCAGAGGTTATGGGTTTACTACAAGAGTGGGTTGTAAACAGAGGCTCGTTTAACAATCTCTTCAGTATCTTGATAAATGAGAAAGCAACACTCCTGCCTAGCTAAAGCACTGGAAATGCTTTTTATTGTAGCCCCAAGCCTACCTAGTCCTGTGCATAAAAACAGAAGACAGAAAATTAGGTGAATGACGTTCTTTAAAGCTTTTTGGACAAACTGTTTAGCATGATTGGGAATGGTGAGGGAGTTGCAGACAGGAGGGACATCAGAGGAACTCTCCCTCTTCCTGCTCTCATCAGAAGGCCCACAAAACCCCACTTCTCCTCATGGGCAGTCCCATAAGGAGAATGAGCATAAGCAGTGCAATGTGAAGAGCATTGCATCTTGTCTGTAGGAGCCCTTAGCTGGTGAGGGCAGTGGACAGGCTAAGCACAAGGTTAGAATGGAAAAGTTCAGGGAAAGTACAATTTGGCATGAAGGAATTGAGGACTGCACTTGAAATATGCTGCATCTTGACTGGATGCAATATCTGAGTGAGAAACGAAGGGAGCCATGAGATGAAAAATACTATGTTTAGATATTTTGCTTTAACATGAATTTGTAATTTTAAAGCCTACCGTTTAAATTTTGTTTATGATATATGATAAGCTACTTTTAAAAAAAAATCAGCCAAACAAAGAAAACAACCCCTCTGTTCACCTTCTAACTTCCTATCAGACAGCATACTTTTTACCTTTAGCTTTTTTCGAGGGAGTGGTGGAGATCTCCGAATTGCATTTCTTCTTTTTAGCTGAGGAGATTTTGGTGGTAAGAGAGTGCTTTCTTCAGTTTCATCATCTTCAGATTGCTCTACCTCTTCTAAAAATTCCCCTATCTCACCATGGCTATCAAGACCTCTCCTGAGAACAGTTTCTTCGAGTGTTCCAACTTTCTTATTTTTTATCAATATTTTGAATTTTAATAACTGTGGAAACAGGTAAAACAGTAGAAAGCATAATAATGCATTTAGTAATACATTTTCATATCAAAATATTGCGACACCTATTCTCAAAATGTATTTTATAGATGTAATTTGTTTTAGAATTACAGGGGCTGAAGTAGGTGGGGTGATGGTCACAAACAAGTACTCTACAGTAATGGACAATCAAATATCTTACCAACCAAATTACCTTTCATGACAATGTAAGTATTAGAGAACAAAAAAATATCAGCATAATAGACTACTCCATACAAAAAGCAGAAGAAAGGTAACAATACAAATTTGTATTAAATGAAAGATGGAATTTTGGCAAGGGCACTAGGGTTTTCCCGAGAGCCCTTTCTTTATATTTGGCTTCTTTTCCTAGTAAAAGTTCATTAGCTGAGTGAAGAATGCAGTATTATGTTGCTAATATGATCACAGTTTACATAATAGATACAAAGTACTTATGAAATTACATTTAGGGACAGATTTTCAAAAGCACTCAGCTCCACAACTGGAGCCAGAATTTCCAAATAACTTGGCTCCCATTTATGCACTGAAATGAACTTCTCTGATTTTCAAAAGTGCTTAGCACCCAGAGGCTCCCACTCAGTACAGAAATCACAAGCCATCCCATCCCATCCCTGCTCTCTAGCAGGCAGTCTTCAGAGGGGAATATTGCAGCTCATGGGTCATGTGGCAAACAAGAAAAGAAGAAGTGGTACTGCTAAGCACTGAGAATGGGGTGAAGATCAAAGATAACCTAGGCATGACCCAACACCTAAACAAATACTTTGCCTCAGTTTTTAATAAGGGTAAAGAGGAGCTTAGTGGTAGTGGCAGAGTGGTTAATAGAAATTAGGATATGGAAGTAGTAATTGCCACATCCAAGGTAGAAGTCAAACAGTTTAATTGGACTAAATTGGGGGACCCGTATAGTCTCCATCCAAGAATATGAAAGGAACTGGTACATGAAATTGCAAAGATTTTTAATTAATCTGTAAAGTGAAGGGTAGTACATGCAACTGGCGAATTGTTAATATAGTACCTATTTTTAAGAAAGGGAAAATATAATCTGCGAACCTACAGGTCTGTAATTTGACCTCAATTCTGTGCAAGGTTGTAGATCTCATTTTGAAAGAGAAAGTAGTTAAGGACATAGAAGTAAATGGTAATTGGGATAAAATACAATGTGGTTTTACAAAAGGTAGATCATACTGATTACTTTCTTTGAGAAGATAACAGATTTGTTTTAGACAAAGGAAATTCAGTAGATCTAATCTACCCAGATTTTGGTAAGGCATTTATTACAGTTCCACATGGGAAATTATTGGAGAAGATGGGGATTAATATGAGAATTGAAAGTTGGATAAGGAGCTAGTTAAAGGGGAGAGTACAATAGGTCATGCTGAAAGGTGAACCGTCAGGCTGGAGGGCAGTTACAGTGGAGTTCCTCAGGGATTGGTTTTGGGACCAATCTTCTTTAACCTTTTTTATTAATGATGTTGGCACAAAAAGTGGGTGTGTGCTAATAAAATTTGCGGATGACACAAAGTTGGATGAGAACCGGAATATCAAACAAGAAGATCTGGATAACACTGAAAACTGGAGTAATAGATATGGGCTGAAATGTAATAGTGCAAATTCACGCACAAGGACTAACAACAATTTTTGTGATAACATGGGGATGTGTCAGTTGAAAGTCACAGAAGAGGAGAAAGACCAGGGTGTATTGGTTGATTACAGGATGACTATGAGCTGTCAAGAAAAGGGCTAATCCTGGGATGCACGAGGCGAGGTACTTCCAGATGAGATAGGGAAGTGTTAGCATCGTTATATCCGGCATGGGTGAGACCTCATCTGGAATACTGTGTGCAGTTCTGATCTCCCATGTTTAAGAAAGATGAACTCAAACTGGAACAGATGCAAAGAAGGGCTACTAGAATGATGAGAGGAATGGAAAACCTACCTTATGAGAGGAGACTCAAAGAGCTTAGCTTGTTTAGCCTAAATAATTGACAGCTGATGGGAGGTATGATAGCTCTCTGTAAATGCATCAGAGGAATAAATACCAGGGAGGGGGAGGAGTTGTTTAGGTCCAGTGCCAATGTTGACGTGAACAGATGGATATAAACTGGCCCTCAACAAGTTTAGACTTGAAATCAGACAAAGGTTTCTAACCATCAAAGGAGGGAAGTTGTAGAACAGCCTTTCGAGGTGATCAGTGGGAGCAAAAAAACCTAACTGGCTTCAGGACTGAACATGATAAGCTTATAGAGAGGATGTTTGACAGGACTGTCTACAATGGGTTGTAGCCATTCTGTGACTGTAGATAGCAAATATCCCCAATGGCCGGTGATGGGACACTAGATGACAAGGGCTCTGAGTTACTACAGAAAGACTCCATAAGTTTTCTCACATCAGCACCACAGAGCCTAATCTTCATTTAAGGCCATGTCTACATTAGTGAGCTCACAGCGGCAAAGCTGCACCAGTGTAGCTGCGCTGCTATAAGATGGCTCATGTAGCCACTCTCCTGTCGACATAATAAAGCCACCTAAACAAATGGCTCTATGTCGGCAGGAGAAACTTATGTCATTCAGGGGGTGTTTTTTCACACCCCTGAGTGACATAAGTGGTAGTGTAGAGATGTCCTTAGAGATAACATCCGTATAATCTCTACAGTAAAATGGTCATCTTATAACAGTTATTATCTTTATCTCTGTATATAGTGAATTTACACAGAGCAACAGGATTTAATTAACCTCTTGGACCATGAGAGTCACATAACTACATCATGTGTTTCACAGGAGGTAGCAAAGAATTCAGGGTTTATATTAATATTAGTCTTGGAAGGTTGTGAAAACATACAAATACGTACATGTTACATAACAGATAATTGAATTTACCTGTGATTCAAATAGTGTGTTATTAAGATACCCATTAAGAAATACAAAGTGTGCGTAAAAAGAAACATCGTTTACACAAAATGTAGCATTTATGGTAGCAAATACTACAGTTATAATTAAGGTGGAAACGGGCATTCCATTTTAAATTCCAACTTTCAGTTGCTGACACTTTCCTTTTCAGCAGGGGCCTTTTGTTTGTAGGATCAAATTGTCAGATTGCCAGTGGAAGAGATAGCACATTCTTAATGACAGGTTTCAGAGTAGCAGCCGTGTTAGTCTGTATTTGCAAAAAGAAAAGGAGTACTTGTTCACTTCATTGGATGCTGTAGCTCACGAAAGCCTATGCTCAAATAATTTTTTTAGTCTCTAAGGTGCCACAAGTACTCCTTTGCTTTTTGCACATTCTTAATGTTTACCATCCATGCTCTAGTGTAAGGATTGATGCAGTCTTTACAGCGGTAACTCAGAATACAGATGAATTTTAACACTGCCTAAATCATTAATGGATGATCCTTGTCTCTTGTAAATACCTTATTTTTTTAGCAGAATTTGCATGTGCATAGTGTTGCTGATATTTCTGCAGAGTTCTGAATTTTTTACCATATATTAGTATTTCTAGATATTTCAAAACAGTTGTATGCGCTTTTGGTCATCTGTTTGTTTGTTGTTTGTAAAAGGGATTTCACTTCATAGATCCAAAAGGGAATAGTCATGCTTGTATTTATTGATATTGTACTAGTTTACTGCACCTTGTATATAACCTTGCTTTAAGTAGAAAAAATGAACCCAAACTTAAACTTTGGTGTTGCAACTAGTGGCTTCATAATAACAGAGGGTCATATTGTGCCATCACATTTTAAGGAGAAGGCAATAGAAGTTTGTTTATAGACTGATGACACAATATGACCCAGAATTAAGAAGCTCTTTTCCATAGGCACACATACTCTGAAATATCTTGTTAGGATGACAGTTTAATCTTATCAAAGAGAAATGATAACATTCATATTGGTTTCAGATAGAGTTACAGAAGGTCTGTGGAGTCAAAAAGAGATTTTGGTACAGTATTTTGCAAGACCACCACAAACTACTAAAACCAGAATCATCAATTGCAAAAGATATGACCTTTTAAATCTAAGTTTCATGTCAAGTCTTCATACTGGGGGAAAAGGAACAACAAATACAAAGAAGTGGAAAAATGGAGTAATGTATATGTAGTTTGAGTACTTTATTGAGATTATCATTACATAAATACTTTATGTGCAGACCTTCAGTTTCATGTTTGAAACTACACAATGAGATTATCTACTATGTTTTAAATATTTTAAAAGTATAAAATTTACGACAATAATGATACAGGCTGTGAAATAGGGATACCAGTACTAATTTAGAAATCCTTGGTCAATAAATATGTATTTAAAGCCCCACTTTTCTGCCAGTTTGGATGAAAGAGAGCTACAGCTCACTTCATCGGATGCATTCAGTGGAAAATGCAACCGATGAAGTGAGCTGTAGCTCACGAAAGCTTATGCTCAGATAAATTGGTTAGTCTCTAAGGTGCCACAAGTACTCCTTTTCCATTTCCCTATTGTTTCTCTGTATAATCTCTGTCTGGTTCTGTGATTGTTTCTCTCTGCTGTATAATTAACTTTGCTGGGTGTAAACTAATTAAGGTGGTACAATATGTTAGGATTGGTTAGTTAAATTTCAGTAAAATGATTGGTTAAGGTATAGCTAAGCAGAACTCAAGTTTTAGTATATAGTCTGGAGTCAATCAGGAAGTAAGGGGGGGATTGGAACAGGGAATGGGGGTGGGGGAATTGGAATTATGTTTCACTAAGGGGGGGAATGGGAACAGGGAATGGGAACAGGGACACAGGCAAGGTTCTGTGGTGTCAGAGCTGGGAGGGGGAACACTAAGGAAGGAAATTGGAATCATTCCTGGCTGGAAGTTCACCCCAATAAACATTGTATTTTTGCACTTTTTGACTTTGGGTATTGTTGCTCTCTGTTCATGCGAAAAGGACCAGGGAAGTGAGCAGGTGAAGAAATAAGCCCTCTAACACAGGATATGTGCCATTAATTCTGTGCACATTAAACAAAAAGCCAGTTGACACTACTTTTCTGCAATTTACTCCATAATACTTAGCATTCATCAACAAGATTATTTGCCACGCAACAAAATTCTTGCCTATTATGTGCTGGAGGGATGTTGAGACTAGCACTAATTTAAATCTCCAAACACAATAGATTAGAACACATTATTTAAATAACTAAATCAGCAAAAATAGCTCCTGTCAGTAAAATGTACTTTAATTCAGGTGATGTTGGGCCCAAAGTATGATGCATGCCAGAACAACTAAAGTACCACAAGACTCAGCACAAAGTCCCAGGCACGCTGGTAAAGATAAGATACTGCCTTCCTGATTGTCACAGGTTCAGAAAGGTCAAAAGTCAGATCACAGAAAGATGGAAGACAATCCTGGAGCTGTAAAAGAGGACTGAGAGGAGGGGAAGGAGGAATGTGAATATTTCTTTGGTTTTGAAAATCTTCTTGCATATCCCTAGATTTTTAACCTAGTATACTGCCTTTTGTTTAAAAAAAGAGAAGAAATCCTCTGCTTCCAAGGGATCTTTACAATACAATCAATCAATAAACCAATCAAGAGACACCTTGGGAAAGGAAGACAAAAGATTCCCTGTTCTCACTGTGAAATAGAAAATAAACAGAGAGGGTCTGTTTGCCAGTGGACTGGCAACCCTCGTTACCCAGGGTTTTCAGAACCCAAAGCAATGCTAACTTAACTGGTTTCTCTCAAGGCAGTCTCAGGGATAAATTAATGGGGCCACAGCTCCTCTGTCTAATAAGTGATTGGCACAAACAAGTGTGCTTTTACCTAAAACCGCTTTTTTTATTAGGTCTTAAGCACACACACACATATGCTGTATCAGTAGGATTACAGCAATCCAAACATGTATATTTACCTAAAGTCTGAAATGATTTTGAGGAATCAGCAACCAGCCTTCCGGGGGCCCCTCTTCTGTCCAGCTGCTGGGAAGTTTAGGTGCCAGGTCCTTGCTCCCAAAAAAAGCTTCTTTGGACTGCTCCAAAGCACATTTTCTAACTAAACTCTATAGATTTTCTCCGGACAAAGCATTTTACTCATAATAGCCCCTAATAGGCTAACAATTTCCCTAGCAAGACCCAATAACGATTCATTATTCTCCTTATCGGCAAAGCAGCTTCATCAAAAAAAACTTACAAACACAGACAACCAGAATCAAGGTCAGTTTTCCACATTTCCCCTCCTCATGAATCTGTCCGTTCTCTTTATCTATCCCAGTCAGTAGAACTGCAGCTTGCAGTTGTTTTTGTTCTGTCTGCCTAGGCAAGGCCAAATTATTCCTATGTGGTGTCCTCGCTTCCAACTTATGGGGGGCTAAGTGCACAAGATGGCTGCGAGTTATGTCAAATCCAGTTCTCTTACAACACCCTCCTCCTCCTCAAAGGAAAAGGGGTGATGCAGCATCTCCTTTCCAGGCTGTGGAAGAGGGATGGAAAACCACTACCCAACCCCATCCAGGAAACACCAGAAGGAAGGACTTTCGATATTAAGGTTTTGTGTTTGAGATCACTTTATTCTGAAAGATGTTTGTGGTCAGTTCAACTGGAGCTGGACCAGCGAAATGTTAAGAGATTGCTGAGAAAGAAAGGGAGACTGCTCAGGGCAGTAACCTTTTCACAATCCGTATATCTTTATTATGAAGCAGATTTCCATAATAATAGGGGGAAATGGTTAAGATCTCCATGTATCTTTTAGCTAATGTCTTTGTTAGAATGCACAGGAGATAAGCTATGGAAGGTTTTTTCAGGAGATTATATCAGACATATTCCCAGTGGTACCATTTTTAATTGTACTTATGTACCAACTGGAACTGGAGAAAGAGAGAGAGAGAGAGAGACTTATTTTAATCAAAGCTCCTGGGAAACAGTGCCATCTTGTTTTTACCATACTTGTATCTAGATTTCAAGGAGGAAAGAACACACATATGAATATACTGGAAACATTCTCTGCAAATTTACTTTTACTGCATTTGTAGAGTTCTAAAAAATCAAGGAAAATAAGCCTACTGTGAATGTTCCTACTTCTAGCTTTTTGTTCCTATTGCAAGGTTGGTCAGCAGTGGCAAACTCATTCCTGAGTGGCTGCTGCCATGGCAACAGGCAATGACTATGCTCCTCCTTCTCCTCATTCTGTGCCTGACATTAAAGTCCCAACCTCAGCTAGATACTAGGAAAGATGAATTGGCATGTCTTTCTGGGTCAATGAAATAAAGGTGTACAGCTGAGTATTGTTGCAATATGGCTGATATTGTAGCCAAAAACATCTTACTATCTCCTAAAATGCCGAATATACTAAGGGTTTTTTTGGGGGGAAGGCAGAGGAGGTAGTAAGAACAGATTGCAGTAGTACCCAGCAGTAGAGAGTTATTGAAATAGATGAACATTCCCTAGTTCTACTCTCTAGGTCAGTGGTTCCCAAACTTGTTCCGCCGCTTGTGCAGGGAAAGCCCCTGGCGGGTCGGGCTGGTTTGTTTACCTGCTGCATCCACAGGTTTGGCCCATCGTGGGTGCCAGTGGCTGCAGTTCACTGCTCCAGTCCAATGGGAGCTGCTGGAAGCGGCGGCCAGTACATTCCTCAGCCCGTGCTGTTTCCAGCAGCTCCCATTGGCCTGGAGCAGTGAACCACGGCCACTGGGAGCCGCGATCGGCCGAACCTGCGGATGCGGCAGGTAAACAAACCGGCCCGGCCCGCCAGGGGCTTTCCCTGCACAAGTGGCAGAACAAGTTTGGGAACCACTGCTCTAGGCCATCTCCAGGAGAAGAATAGAGCCAATCTAATATTACTCAGTCTGCCCTTGCTAGGGTCTGTAAAGATGTCAATAACAACTATTGCCTGCTGAGTGATCTACACAAAATCAGCATGGATGCTTAATATTTCCATCACTAAAAGGTTTCCATCATCCATTAAGTCTTCATACCATACTCTGATCTAAAATCAAAACAACAGGGATCAAAAAAGAGTGACATCTCTGGATATTATCAGAGGTATTTCTGTACAATCTTTCCATTAATGTTTCCTAAAAAAGGATATTAGAGCCAAGGCAATGATCAACAAAATTACCACAGTTTAATAGACATCTTCTTGAGCCAGGGACTAGTCATTGCTCCTCAAAAAGCTCCCAGCACTCTGCCCTCTCAATATGAGCAGATGGGAATAATGGTTCTAATAAAAACTGAAGTGTCATCTAGTATCTGTGTAAATTAAATAAGACACAAAACATTAAATGCTTTTTTCATTCTCTCTTTTCCAAACTCAATTACAATCATCATTTGCCAATTCATAAACAGTTGTTCTTCTGTATCAATAACACCAAAGAGAAACATATGTAATAGAAGAGAGCTCTACCACACAAGAGCCTGCTGTTAACTTTGCTTTGGGTCTGTATACTGATTTTTAAACATTGGAACTCTCTTCATCAACAATGAAATCAAGCCCCGCACAGTGGAGTAAGGCAGGCTAACTATTCAGTCTGACCACAATGGCGGGGCCTAAACAGTGTTTGGGAAGTCTTATTTTTCTATTTACAATCTCAGAAATAAGAAAATGCAAATCACTGCATGCAATCTTCTTCTAAATTTCCTGCATGCTTGCTTAAACTCCAACTGAGGTCTTTCCCATGCAACTAGCGTGCTGCAATGTGTCATCCTTGAGTGTGGAGTCAGGCGCAGGAAGCATCAGTAGGCTGCCTCAGTGTCTTGACAGTAGGAAGGTAAAGATGACAAAATGAAAGAGGGTGGGGGTCAAAGGTTTCATGGGCGCTACTGTGGAGGTATTTGGAAGCAGAGGAAGGCTACGTAAGCCACTCCAGGACACTATGTCCAAACAATCCCCAACACTCCAGATTTCCATTCTCCTCCCCAATAACTGCCCCTCTCATGCTCATCCAATCACTGAAACATACCAAAGTAAGGCTATTGTAATTTACATACAGTAACTCCTCACTTAACATCATCCCAGTTAACGTTTTTTTGTTACGTTGCCGATCAATTAGGGAACATGCTCGCTTAGAGTTGTGCAACGCTCCCTTATAATGTTGTTTGGCAGCCGCCTGCTTTGTCCACAGCTTGCAGGAAGAGCAGCAGGTTGGAGCCAGTTGGTGGGGGCTTGGAACCAGGGTGGACCGGCAGCCCGACTATCAGCTCTCCGCTCCCCTAAGTTCCCTGTGCAGCAGCAGCCCAGCAGGCTACCAATTGCCGGCAGTTCAGGTGTTCCTCCCTCCACTGCCATGTGCTGCTCCTGCCCTCTGCCTTGGAGCTGCTCTCGGGAGCCTCCTGCTTGCTACTGTGCAGGCGGGCAGAAGTGGGGGGGCTAATGTCAGAGTGCCCTCTCCCCTCCGCTCCTTTACCCCATCTCCACGGGAAGGGGGGGGGGCATGACAGGGCTCAGGATGGAGGGAGCTTGCTGGCAGCAGCTGTTGTCTCAACTTGCTCATCTACTTTAAAAGGCAGTGTACTTAGAGTGGGGTCAGTGTACTTAAAGGGGCAATGTGCGTCTCTCTCACACACACACAGGGTGTGTGTGTGTGTGTGTGTGTCTCTCTCTCTCACATACACGGTGTGTATCTCTGTCTCTTTCACACACACACACACACACACACGGTGTGTGTCTCTGTCTCTCTCTGCCATGCTGTCTCCCCTCCCTCCATTCATGCTGCCTTGTAGGCTACATTAACAACAATGTGTTAACCCTTGAGGGCTCAGGTGAGTGCTAGTTCATCATTTAGCAGAAAGGCATCCCCTGAGAAATATCCCACCCTCTTCCACCCTCTGACTTCACCACCTCAACAACACTTCACAATCATCATTGCTGTGTACAGTATTAAATTGTTTGTTTAAAATGTACACTGTGTATATGTATGTGTGTGTATATATATACATCTATCTATCTATGTATCTATCCACACTTTTGTGTGGCAAAAAAAAATTTCCTTGGAACCTAAGCCCCCCTATTTACATCAATTCTTATGGGGAAATTGGATTCATTTAACATCATTTCATTTAAAGTAGCATTTTTCAGGAACATAACTACAACATTAAGCGAGGAATTACTGTATTTTTATATTGTAGTATTTCATTAATAGTTGATGTAAATGAATAGTGTCTCTAGCACACATGGAAGTGGGAACCCAGCTCATTTAGTTTGACAGAAATAGACAAAAAGTCTGAGAATCACTGGAATAAGGCACAGTTTTTAATCAATATCTAGAAAAGAATTTGAGAAACTACATAATATGTGAAGTGCTAACGGAGGAAGGAAGATAGCTAACACTTTAGATGAAATAAATGTATATTGATGTATTGACCTTGCTGATTAGAACTTTAGAAATCTTAAGCCCCTGTAACCTGATCAAACTAAACCATCATAACTGTTTCCTTGCAAACAACATTACTCTTCTTGACAGTTTTCTCTTTTTTTCACAAAATATTAAATGAAAAAGGAAAGTTTACATATTAATATAGATGGGTTATTCAGAGTATTTACAAGAAAGGGGATGGAACTCAAAGCATCCAATCCATACGGTATGTAAATAAAACTATAAAGATAACTACATTCACACATTTGTTCTGAATTTAACACTTAATATTTCTAAACTGTACTAGTAACTGAAAAGTATTCTGAAAGGAAAGGAGTGAGTACCCATTTGATGGGGGAGTGGGAACCTTTAGAAAACATTTCAAACTTAATTGTCAAGTATATTGGACGGAACTCATCACCAGTATAAGTCCAATGACTCCAACTAAGCCATTTCAAGGATGATTTTTTCCCATTGTGTTTAGTCCAGTATTCATATCAAAGCAGTTATTACAAATTTTAATTATCCCTACATTTTAAACAATTAATTTAAAATAAATATTTTATACCTTAGAAAATGAAAGACTGTAATGGTAGAAAAAAAGTACCTTTGCTCAATCATCCAAATTAACAACTCTTGTCCAAGTTCTCTCCTTTACCATGATAACCCTCTAAGTTATAACAGCTGGCTATGGATTCCTAAGGATCAGACATCAGGTGAGAGCTGGAATAATGGAACAGAGCTCTGCTCCAGTCCTCCAGCTAGTTCCCCAACACACCTAGACAGGGGAGTGGGTAAGGAGTTGGGGTAGGAACCAGCTACATTGCTTTACCCCAGTTGAGGTAATTCTCCACTGAGGTAATTTGAAATTGAGGGGTTGTGGTCAGATCACATCCCCAGCTGGAGCTGAGAATCTGGCCCACTTACATTATACTGCATTTATATTGCTTGTTGGAGCCTGGATAAGTAGTTTCAAAGCCTTAAAGAATATGATTCAATGTCTACTGAAGCCAATGGAAAGGCTTTTGAACAGGCCCAAAGGGTAGTTCCAGTTTCAAAAGAAACTGTCTAAAAATGCAGTTTATTATTCAGCAGATTTGCTCCCTGTCCATATTCAGAGCCATAGCTAATGAGTTTAGTGACAAAATAACTTTTTACACTTAATTCCACTGAACCAACCCAGCTAAATGAGAATGAGCTGATTTTACTCCTACGTGTTCACCAGTACATCAGAATTATGTACTATGTTCCATCTGTGTGAACCAATTACAGGCATTGGAATTGCTCAGGTGTCACTGAGGACAGAATTTGAAGAAAATGGGATTACAAAGGAGAAACCTGGGGCCTAATTTGACATGACATTTTTTTACTACTTTTGATGATGGACAGAAAAGAAAGAACTCAGGTTGACTCTTAAATCAAAGGTTGAGTCTGCAAATTCTAGCATTTTGGGGAGGGAGGGAATCTTTTTATCTGGAAACTGAGATAGCTGATAAGGAAACACTTGAGAAAATAAATGTGGAACCCCATAATGTCATATTTAGAGAGTAGCTTTGTAGAGTTGGAAAAATAAAGAAAACTCCCTACAACACAAGGTAATCAGTCTATGGAGGGCACTCAATATAGACTTCTTTATTTTACAGACCCTTTAATTAGGGTGACCAGGTGTCCCGTTTTAAAAGGGACAGTCCCTTTTTTGGGGGACTTTTTCTTATATAGGCACCTATTACCCCCCACCCCAGTCCCATTTTTTCACAGTTGCTATCTGGTCACCCTACCTTTAATTGATTAAATTTTTGCTGCAGAGGACATAGAATTCTTAGACACCACCAAGACTGATAAATGCAGCTTGTTCATAGAGAGACTCTGAGGCAGCCCAGATCACCCCATGTAAATTGTGCTTTTTTCCTATGGCATGATTTTCAAAGGTTCAAAATCAAATGCAGACAAGATTAGTATGATGGTAAGCCTGCAGCAAATACTAAGGTCAAATCTATAAACATTTTGGCTTATTTATTAATTGTTTTACATTTATTGAATAAATACCTACCATAACATTGTTTATAAAAGCATATGTAATATCTATGTTCTTTCTTTTTGGAAAACCTTTGCAAACTATTTTGCAACCAAAAATTGCTTTCTCTGTGGCAATCTTTTTTTTTTTTTTTATCCTTTAGGACAGTGATTCTCAACCTTTTCAGGTAGGTGACCCACTATTTAAAGTAAAAAGTAACAAAATTATACCACACGCTTACATTTCCTATAAAAATAAGAGTAAAAAACATATAAATTATAAGCCTATATAATTTATTTGTGTGTTTCTGTTTCAAGAGATTAGCAGATAATACTTTATCTCAAATGGCAAGGGTGTGCAGGGAGTAGAGGAGCAAGAAAGTCTGTGCTTGAGAGCAGAATAAAATTTTCAGTGCCTTGTGACCCTTCCTCCTCCCCCCAGTTGTGTTTTGTGACCCACCCTAGATGTCACAATCCACCAGTTGACAAACATTGCCTGAGGTCAAGCACACTGAGAATGGTTTTGTGGTTAAGGCACTGGGCTCAGAGTCAAGAGGTATTCAGTTCCTGGCTGTAGCACAGATTTCTCGTATAAATTTGGACAAATCACTTAATCTCTCTGTGCATATATTCCCAATATGTAAAACGGGCATAGTAACACTCCCTTTCTCTCATTGTCTGCCTTGTCTATTTAGATTGTAAACTCTTCAGGGAAGGGACTGTTTCTTACTATGGGCCAGATTGTCATATCCTTACTCATATTGAATTGTACTCTACTTAACAAGAAGTCTCATTGATTTCAGTGGAAATACTCATGATATATCAATGTGAGTATGGGCTCCACAATCTGGCCCTATGTGTTTTATACAGCGCCTAGCACAATAGGGCCTTGATCTTGGCTAGCACCTGTAGGTGCTTCCATAATACAAGTAATGATAATAATGCGGCACATTACGGCAGCTGCTTGTCATGTCTGAATTTTTAAAACAAACTGTTAGCAACAAGTTTTAACTATCTACATTTGCATATAAAATAAAAGACTGAATGTGTTCAAAGCCTAAGGAAAATGTTAAATCATGATTTTATGAACCGGAAGATCCAAGACTTTGCAAAATATTGGATTACTATGCTTTTCCATCTATACATTTCAAGTTGTTATATGAAACACCATTTTCCTAACAAGCGCATATCAACCTGCATGATTTGGTTTCTATTTATTTTATTTTTTATTATTTCTATGATGCGTAATTAATTCTGTTTTACCATCTGAAGCACAAAGATGTTTTAAACACTAAATGTGATAGTTTCAAAAATGCCTCAGGAGGTTATCACAACAACTGCAGAAAACTAGAATTTTTTTCTAATCTTTCACAGAGAGAAAATTAATGTTGTTACCTCAGGGGAAGGTAGATCTGTAGGAAACGTATCACCAATTATTGTAGTAAGAAGTTTGTCACCTAGAATAGTTTCTAAATAGTCTGCCATTACTTCCTGTTGCTTAGGGCTGCAGTGATTCTCCAAAGACAGTACAACAGGATAGTCAGACACCTAAAAATACAATTTCAAGGCCATAATAATTAATAATTAAAAAACAGAACTACTAGATGCACAATATATCTTACAAAAAAGCATATGGGTATTTGTACTTTCATTAATTTTAAAATATTCAAAATAGTATTATTAGTTATTCCAGATTAATAACACAGCATCATCGAGCTCAGTAATATTTATGGAAGAGGAAAAGTAAAACTAGAATCTAGAAGAGTAATTTTCAAGTTCAAAGTTAATATCAGAAACAAAATCCAGAAACATAAGGACCATTAGAAATGGGGATAGCTTTAAATGTAGACATAAACAGAAGAAAGACTTTGACAAGGGAAGCCAAATAAAGATCAGTTAACCTGGTCACAGTACTTTAACTGGGAAATCTTGAATGTCTATGCTCTGATCTTGGAAAACAGGGCATACTGAAGTTTATTTCTCCAGTGGTTAGTAGCCGACAACCAAGTTTACCAGAGTTTTATTATATGCCTATTAATGCTGGGTGTGGAGCAAGAAAAGAGAAAAGAGCTATCAAATCAACTAAGAATCTAAGAGATGGTAGGTGCAGGAAACAATATTCACCACACATATAATGGCAAAGAAATTCAGCCAAAGAAATTCAGGAGCTGCCAAAACAGCAACACACTGGCTACTGCCTGTCGCTGCCACAGAGCCTCTCAACAGATTAGAATATTGAGAAGCAAATAGTGATGATGTGAACCAGAAAAAAAAAAATACCCAAGAAATATACTAAAGCATGGAAAATTATTTAGGTTAAATTCAGCAGAGGTTTTAAAAGCTGCTGACATCTAAAAACATCAACATTCAATTTAGACATCAGTTTATTTCAGTGCTATATTTTCTATACAACTTATTCCTTCATTCCAGCATATTTGTAGAAAAATATTCTTCATTTATTTAGGGCTAATAGTCACTACCCACCTAAAAATCATTCTCTTGTGACCAGCAAGTAATATCACAAGTTGCTCTGGGAATTATTAGGGCATGCTGGTAGATAATTATTACTTAAAGTGAAGAGGAATGGATGAATTGCTTAGAACTAATGATCCTGTTTGGATGCAAATAGTCTTAGTAATGAGAAACAAGGGAAAAGAAATACAAGGAAAACATCATAAACTGCTATTTCCAGGTCCCTGCAGTCTAAAAAGAATCTTAATCTGGCCCAATCATTGGTATCTGACATCTTTTAATCATAGCTATTATCTTTTAAAGAAATAAAAATCATATTCTGTTTGAAAAAAATTAAACAAATGATGTTAAATGTAACACCTATGGTTACTATAACTGAAAGAGACTAGAGTAAACAATATTTCTCTATTTGTTCAGTTTTTCTTTCTTTATTTGACATCATTTTGTGTTTAATCAGTTTCCCACTTTGATTGTGTGGGTTTTTTACAAACCAAGGAGGAAGAGAAAAATATTGTTAAAAAATGGGAAACTGTGATCAGAACCACAATAATTCACATGAGGACGCAGGAGCAGGTGTGGTTCAAGACATTACTTTTAACTTATGTTTTTTTAAACTGTCTAGATTTCAAGTTGAAACTGTCGGTTAAATATTGTCAGATGGCATTGCATTCTGATAATCTGATTATGGGCTGACATTTTATGTACTGCAGAGTTTTCAGTCCTGTTATACTGCCCACTGCAGCACTTTTTACTCATTCCTTACTCATCAGAAAGCTCATCCACAAGCAAGGCAGAATGATAAATCTGCTGAAATTGATGGACAGCATCATAACAAAGATCACCACATGGAATGCAGAAACCATTCTCTCATCTGATGGCAACTAACTTGCTCCTATTAAGTGAGATCTACTTTCATAGAATCATAGAATATCAGGGTTGGAAGGGACCTCGGGAGGTCATCTTGTCCAACCCCCTCCTCAAAGCAGGACCAATCCCCAACTAAATCATCCCAGCCAGGGATTTGTCAAGCCTACATCTTAAAAACTTCTAAGGAAGGAGATTCCACCACCTCCCTAGGTAACGCATTCCAGTGTTTCACCACCCTGCTAGTGAAAAAGTTTTTCGTAATATCCAGCCTAAACCTCCCCCACTGCAACTTGAGACCATTACTCCTTGTTCTGTCATCTGCTACCACTGAGAACAGTCTAGATCCATCCTCTTTGGAACCCCTTTTCAGGTAGTTGAAAGCAGCTATCAAATCCCCCCTCATTCTTCTCTTCCGCAGACTAAACAATCCCAGTTCCCTCAGCCTCTCCTCATAAGTCATGTGTTCCAGTCCCCTAATCATTTTTGTTGCCCTCCGCTGGACTCTCTCCAATTTTTCCACATCTTTCTTGTAGTGTGGGGCCCCAAACTGGACACAGTACTCCAGATGAAGCCTCACCAATGTTGAATAGAGGGGAACGATCACGTCCCTCGATCTGCTGGCTATGCCCCTACTTATACATCCCAAAATGCCATTGGCCTTCTTGGCAACAAGGGCACACTGCTGACTCATATCTAGCTTCTCGTCCACTGTAACTCCTAGGTCCTTTTCTGGAGAATTGCTGCCTAGCTGTTCCCTCCCTAATCTATAGCGGTGCATGGGATTCTTCCATCCTAAGTGCAGGACTCTGCACTTGTCCTTGTTGAACCTCATCAGATTTCTTTTGGCCCAATCCTCTAATTTGTCTAGTGCCCTCTGTATCCTATCCCTACCCTCCAACATACCTACCTCTCCTCCCAGTATAGTGTCATCTGCAAACTTGCTGAGGGTGCAATTCTCCAGATCATTAATGAAGATATTGAACAAAACCGGCCCGAGGACCAACCCTTGGGGCACTCCACTTGATACCGGCTGCCAGCTAGACATGAAGCCATTGATCACAACCCGTTAAGCCAGCTTTGTATCCACCTTATAGTCCATTCATCCAGCCCATACTTCTTTAACTTGCTGGCAAGAATACTGTGGGAGACCATGTCAAAAGCTTTGCTAAAGTCAAGGAACAACACGTCCACTGCTTTCCCCTCATCCACAGAGACAGTTATCTCATCATAGAAGGCAATTAGATTAGTCAGGCATGACTTGCCCTTGGTGAATCCATGCTGACTGTTCCTGATCACTTTCCTCTCCTCTAAGTGCTTCAGAATTAATTCCTTGAGGACCTGCTCCATGATTTTTCCAGGGACTGAGGTGAGGCTGACTGGCCTGTAGTTCCCAGGATCCTCCTTCTTCGCTTTTTTAAAGATGGGCACTACATTAGCCTTTTTCCAGTCGTCCGGGACCTCCCCCGATCGCCATGAGTTTTGAAAGATAATGGCCAATGGCTCTGCAATCATATCCGCCAACTCCTTTAGCATTCTCGGATGCAGCGCATCCGGCCCCATGGACTTGTGCTCGTACAGCTTTTCTAAATAGTCCCGAACCACTTCTTTCTCCACAGAGGGCTGGTCACCTCCTCCCCATGCTGTGCTGCCCAGTGCAGTAGTCTGGGAGCTGACCTTGTTTGTGAAGACAGAGGCAAAAAAGTACAATCGCTTTTTCCACATCCTCTGTCACTAGATTGCCTCCCTCTTTCAGTAAGCGGCCCACATTTTCCTTGACTTTCTTCTTGTTGCTAATATACCTGAAGAAACCCTTTTTGCTACTCTTAACGTCTCTTGCTAGCTGCAATTCCAGGTGTGATTTGGCCTTCCTGATTTCACTCCTGCATGCCCGAGCAATATTTTTATACTCTTCCCTGGTCATTTGTCCAATCTTCCACTTCTTGTAAGCGTCTTTTTTGTGATTAAGATCAGCAAGGATTTCACTGTTAAGCCAAGCTGGTCTCCTGCCATATTTACTATTCTTTCTACACATTGGGATGGTTTGTCCCTGTAACCTCAATAAGGATTCTTTAAAATACAGCCAGCTCTCCTGGACTCCCTTCCCCCTCATGTTATTCTCCCAGGGGATCCTGCCCATCAGTTCCCTGAGGGAGTCAAAGTCTGCTTTTCTGAAGTCCAGGGTCCGTATTCTGCTGCTCTCCTTTCTTCCCTGTGTCAGGATCCTGAACTCGACCATCTCATGGTCCCTGCCTCCCAGGTTCCCATCCACGTTTGCTTCCCCCTACTAATTCTTCCCAGTTTCTGAGCAGCAGGTCAAGAAGAGCTCTGCCCCTAGTTGGTTCCTCCAGCACTTGCACCAGGAAATTGTCCCCTACACTTTCCAAAAACTTCCTGGATTGTCTGTGCACCGCTATATTGCTCTCCCAGCAGATATCAGGGTGATTGAAGCCTCCCATGAGAACCAGGGCCTGCGATCTAGTAACTTCCATTAGTTGCCGGAAGGAAGCTTCATCCACCACATCCCCCTGGTCCGGTGGTCTACAGCAGACTCCCACCACGACATCACCCTTGTTGCTCACACTTCTAAACTTAATCCAGAGACTCTCAGGTTTTTCTGCAGTTTCATACCAGAGCTCTGAACAGTCCTACTGCTCCCTTGCCTACAATGCAACTCCCCCACCTTTTCTGCCCTGCCTGTCCTTCCTGAACAGTTTATATCCATCCATGACAGTACTCCAGTCATGTGAGTTATCCCACCAAGTCTCTGTTATTCCAATCACATCATAATTCCTTGACTGTGCCAGGACTTCCAGTTCTCCCTGCTTGTTTCCCAGGCTTTGTGCATTTGTGTATAGGCACTTGAGATAACTTGCTGTTTGTCCTGCTTTCTTAGTATGAGGCAGGAGCCCTCCCCTCTCGCGCTCGCCTGCTCGTGCTTCCTCCCAGTATCCCACATCCCCACTTACCTTAGGGCTTTGGTCTCCTTCCCCCAGTGAACCTAGTTTAAAGCCCTCCTCACTAGGTTAGCCAGCCTGCTTGTGAAGATGCTCTTCCCTCTCTTCGTTAGGTGGAGCACTCCTCCTTCTTGGAACACCATCCCATGGTCAAAGAATCCAAAGCCTTCTCTCCGACACCACTTGCGTAGCCATTCGTTGACTTCCACGATTCAACAGTCTCTACCCAGGCCTTTTCCTTCCAGGGGGAGGATGGAGGAGAACACCACTTGTGCCTCAAACTCCTTTATCCTTCTTCCCAGAGCCACGTAGTCTGCAGTGATCCGCTCAAGGTCATTCTTGGCAGTATCATAGGTGCCCACGTGGAGAAGCAGGAAGGGATAGCAATCCAAGGGCTTGATGAGTCTCGGCAGTCTCTCTGTCACATCGTGAATCCTAGCTCCTGGCAAGCAGCAGACTTCTCGGTTTTCCTGGTTGGGGCGGCAGATAGATGCTTTGCAGTAATATATAAGCTTCTGTATTTTGGCAAAAATTAAACAACTCATAAAATATGTATAGCAGTGAAAGGACATAATTTTGTATTAAACACATTTTAAAAATCAGAGACCTACTAAGTTCTTTACGGACATTAGTCCAGTTAGCTTTGAAAAGGCAATAGGTGTGGGTGTGTATGTATACACACCCAAACTAACATGCTTGGAGTTAGGTCAGTTTGGATTATATTTATTTTCAGTGTGTATGTATATTCTGTAGGTATACACACACACACACACATACACAGAGAATAAATATAATCCAAACTGACCTAACTCAAAGATTTGTCATAAAGGGCCCTTACTTGACTTCACTGGGAGTTTTGCCATGCAGCAATATAGAAGAATGGGTTAGTACCAAAAGAACTTTAACTTCCACTTGTTCTGCTACAGATAGGCAGAAGGGACAACATTTTAATGGGTCAACTGACTGATAAGAAATGATAACTTTTTTCAGAGCTCGTTTTAAAACTGGCGGGAAATTATCAGAATTAAGAGGAAATTAAAATACAATAAGACTCAAACAACGTTCCAGTGTAATACTTTTGTTCCCTCCATATTTTAAGCTTCAACACCACAGAAGATAGATTCTTTTCCACAGAAGTCTGAGCAAAGACATAAAAACACACACAAAAAGAGAGGAAACTTTACTGGATCAGATCTTGAAATCCTTACTCAGTATATATTCAGTCCTTGCTCAAGCTAAATTATCAATGACTTCAAATAAGAATTTTGCCTAAATATGCTGAGGAAGGTCTTCCGGATTCAGTCCACAAAGTTTAAATTACATTGAATTATCAACCAAATGAGACTGCCTTTCATTTAAAATGCTACAGAGTTAAGATCAGATACTGTAGATTTCTTTTATCTACAGTACCCATCACCCCAAGCACTATTCCATCTTATTTTTTCCAGAGCACCCTAAATTACAAGTGTGTTAACACTTATGTGTATTAACATTCATCACTTTTCAACAAATATATGTACATACCGCAAACGCATACTTATCTATCACCTCGATGACAGTTCTAAATGTAATTTTGCTTGTTAAAGTGTGACCATGATACACAATGGGCTCATTTTGCGGTCCATCCCAGCAATCAATTTCCAAACAACGACATCCTTTCATCAGAGCACTTTAAAAACAAGAAGAAAAAAATAACAATCTAAAAAGGAGATACCATGTTCAAAAGCATTTTTCTTGCATTTCTGATTACAAATAGCATAATCTGAGTAATTACAAAAATATTAACATACCTAAACTGTCATAAAAGAAAATTCCTACAGAATGATATGGATATAAAGTTGATGTATATTTTCTCTTATCTACCTTGGGCTTATAATAAGCCTTATCAGAGCCTCTTGGGGAAAAAATAGATTCTATGAATATGAACCCTTAACAGATAAAAATATAGCCAATGTTTTAGTTTAAGTGAAATATTTTCTTGAACAATGGCTATCTGCCTAAAATTGGAAATGTTTGAAGTTCTATTTATGTTAGGATTTTATATTTGAATAAACTCCAGCTAAGTTATTAACTCAAAGTATAAAAACATCACTAATAAAGCTTACAATGGGCCAGAATATGTCTAGTCTTTACACAGATGAGGAGGGCATAAGGAGGCCTTCCCCTACCTCTATGCAAAGCGCCAGGCAGTGTTACAGTACCTGCATGCTGAGGAGTTCAGAGACTGCTTCCTTCCAACTTTCCCAAGGATGCACAGCACACCACAAAGGGAAGAGAGGCAGGACCATAGTCTATAGCAGTGCCATGCAATAACCATATGATTCTGATTAAGGCATTTTAGATTCTGCGGTCTAGATTAGATTAAACTAATTTGTAAACACATCAGATTTTTGTCCCTTCATAGTTTTACTGCAACGGAGAGGAAAGGTTGTTTGGGTGCCCTAAATGTGCATTTCCATATCTTAATATGTCTGGATTTCTTTTAAGTTTAACCATAAATCTGAATTTCTTTGGTTTATAATCTTTGATTTGGGGATAATCATACCATCCATGTAATGTATTTTACTGTAAAGTACTGATAAGTCTTCTCAAACTTAACTCCATCTTAATGTGATTTTTGTCTAGGAATTTCCTTATTTAATTTAAATAAAAATTCATACATGAACACAAGGTAAGAAACTGAAAGAAAATGCTGTCATGTGATATTTCTAATGATTTGAAGTTATGTAGCTTAAATAGTTTTTTAACATTTAACTTTTAGATCCAGAATCACAGGTATGTTCTGATTGCTTACCCCATTCTGGAGCTGTGCAAAGCAGCCCAAGAAAATTGGTCAGCTAAGTTATGTTTACAGCAGCTTTGTTTCACCAGAGCAGTGCAAAGAAACTGGAGTGTTGGACTCCTGTCTTCCAAATTCCTGTCTCCCTACATTCTGCTTTACAACCCCCAATTTCCCCCTTCCTCTCTTCTCCTCATTCCAGTTTTCTCTTCTTTCTGAACCCACCGCATTCCCCTGCACAATTACAAAACAAATTCCAGCTTCTTCCTTCCTCCATACTCCCTGTGCTCATTCACCCCATATTTTCCTTCCTCCTGCATCTCTCACATTCCCCAGCATACCCTCTCAACCTAAATCTCTCCTCTCCTCTCCTATCCTCTCCATTCCCCCGCATGTGCACATATTTTCCCTACTTTACTGTGCCCACTACATTCCCTTGCATAAGCACACATGCATGCATGCATACTCACATACACCCACACTGGGCATGCTGGAGTCCCCAGCCAATGTACCTGGCTTCTGCACTCCCATCCAGATTCCAGCTTGGGAGATGGTGAGGAGGCATGGTCAGAGCATCCTGTCAATCTCTAGCTGGTGAATGGCTCATTTGGGTACCATAACCAGCTGGTGTAGATTAGAACTGTTCTTCCTGTGTACACCAAGACGTAGACCAGCATAGAGATGGTCCACTCACCACCTCAGCTGCATCCAGAATTTGATCGCATATTTGTTTGAATTAATGGAAGATTAATTATATATTTTCACTGATGTGGAGATTAAACACTGCAATGTAGTAACATACAGAACAATGTCCTGCAGATGTCTTTATTTGCTGCAAGGGACAGTAGTATATGTGAAGCCAATGAAAAACTTTGGTTTGGATAGTTTTTAGAGTGTAGACAGAGGGGGTGGCAAATATACCAAAATGTGTACACAACAAATAAAATTTCACTCGGTCAAATTCAAATCATATTATTCTAGTTTTCATCATTGTTTTAAATAGAATCTTTTATTCCTTATTACTAAACACACATTTGTGAAAGACTCAATAAATTGTAGTTTAGCCACTTTGTAAAGTAATTTGATTACAATTCAAAAAAAGCATTTCAATACCTTGAATAACCCCAAAGGTGACTTGGCCCTATTAGTTGGTCAGATATGAGGTAGGTGTTATGCGAAGATGAAATAAAATAATCACGTAATGGGTAGCTCATATTTTGGTAAATAATTGTGTGGTCTCTTTTAAATATCAAACAGTCTTTTGAGTTCATGTATCTTAAAAATCCTTCAAATGACATCTGTTTTTTTCTCTGCACTAAAAGTAAAAATAAAGAGAGCAAAAAAATTACATTTGCAGTCGTCAATTTAAATAACATTTCTACCTATCTATTTTTCATGGCATTAATTTTTTTTGAAAATGGTTTGCTCTGAAGAAGTTAACCGTCATACCCCACAACTATTTGTTTCAGTTTTTAAATTAATCAGATATAATATAAAGACGGTCAACAAATGCTTGCAGTCCTGGAGTCAATGAAGCTCTAAATGATGAGAGAATGATTTGAATGAGATCTGATGTTATAATTCTTCTATGAACATCAAGAACCAAAGCTATGTAATATTCTCACTTTTCACATTTTTAAAAAACTGTACTTCAGTAGAAAGAAAAATTTTACTGTTAATTTATTTTTGGTGGGTAATATGTTCACCAATCCATAACAAGAGATTAATGTCCTTGTCTGTGAAGAGCTCAGGAACAGTTCTGCAAAGTGTCAGTTAGAGATGAAAGATAGTACTGCATCCTAGAATTCCCACTAGAAGACTGCTCTTCCTAAACTGTGAAAAGAGAAATTAGTAAACTATGATGAAACATTACAATACAGGGAAATGGATTAATATTCTCTTCATCAAACAATCTCAAATCATAACAATGTTAAAGATGACCTCTAAATCATGTTTACAAAATTCCCTCAATTGTTGCAAAATGTGCTAACTGCTCCCCAATACCTAGGATAACAAGGGCAGTCAACACATTATTTAAAACTGATTTCATGACAGGCAGTCTCATTAGAATGTCAACTTGTGCTCCAATGTAACACCTCAGCATATTTTATGCTGGTGGCAAGTGATATCACTGCAAACCCAGAAGTCCACTAGACCAGTGTTTCTCAACGACCAGCCTGTGGACTGGTGCCAGTCCCTGAGATCTCCCTAACACAGTTTAGGAAGGCAGAAAGTCAGTCTGTGATATCAAAAAGGTAGAGAAAAACTGTCACTAGACTATTAAATGAAGTCTATTTTCAACTAGTCTGTGATTTTGCAAACTTCTGATTGTAACCTACCTGTGTTTTCATAGGACAAACTTGACTAACAACGTAATAGGATGATGACAATATTTTAAAGTGGTGAACCGATATACACCCAACTGAAAAAAAAGCATTTACCTGATCTCTTCAGGTTAGTTCGAGGACCAGGAATAAAGAATCACCAGTATATTACTTCTTAGGGAAGCAATTCTCACACTGTAATATGAATGTTGATTAAAAGTATTCTATCAGAATAAGAATTCACTGTAATTACACTGATTAAAGCTACAAAAATGGAACACAGAGTATTTTTCAGTTGTAGGGCTTGTCTAGACTGGAAAGATGAGTAGTGTTTTAAAACGTGTTTACACTTTATAAATACTACTCGGTACTTTACATAGATTAAGAGACACGTACATAGGTGCTGGAACTAGAGGTGTGGGCGGTGCTACCCCATCCCCTGGCTTGAAGTGGTTTCTATTATATACAGGGTTTAAAGTTTGGTTCAATGGCTCTCAGCACCCCCACTATAAAAATTGTTGCAGCAGCCCTACAGCATAAAATGTGTAAAATGATATTGTTCAGGCCTAGGATCTGTCAGATGTTCTGAGGTTACACAGGCCACTGAATGAGGTGTATTAGCTCTTTGAGTATGAGAACCTTTGAGGAAGGGCTTCAAGTAGTAGAAGTTGATGATCTGAGTAGGGCTGGACAATGTAGAACCTAAGGAAAAAATTTTATTTTAAACTAAAAAAGCACTGAACTGCTTCTCTCTAGAACAGTTATTGCAGATGATTTTACACGATTTTTACAGTTCAGGGAATTTTGTAAAAATAATTAGTTCCCTTTTAAGCAAAAAATAAATTAGAAGGCAAATCACAAAAATCCATCAATCTGTCATGACAGCTAATTTCTAGAAATTAATTAAGAGAAAGACAAATCCAAAGTATTTGAAATAATTGTATATATTATACCAGTAGAAAGATACCACAGAACAGATTTTTTTCTCTAAGTGCTGTGTCTGATGAAACTTGATGGACAGACTAAGAGTGCTCTGTCAAAGTGTTCTGCTTAAGTACTATCATATGCCAATTTTGTTTGAGGAGCTAATTATGTCCTGCCAAGTGCTGGGCATCCTTAACTTTCATTAAAATCAGTGGCAACTGTAGACACTCAGCACATCAGTCAATTGGACTTTATATTGCCCAAGACATTATTAAGAGGTAGTTTGTGAAGTAAGTATTTATTTTGCCAGGTGGAGATTTATCTAAAGCCTTTCACATCTCTAATATAAAAGTTGTAATATTGTGAAATCTCTTCTGATAAGTTTTTGTCATGCTTTCTCTTTAATATTTTTATGTTATGGGAAACATCCCAATTTCACTGGGGTCTCCTATATGGGATATCAGATTTATTTGTAACCATTATTATGGCAGAACCATGATAGTTACTATCTCTCAGCACTGACATCTTGGTCCTATTCAATGTGTATGCCTTATATCTTCCAGGAGCATCCTACTAGTGCTAGCCCTCCTGAATAGAGAGAAGTGAGACACATACAGACACAAACTGGTTACTGGTATGCTTGAACCAGCTCCTACACATGGGCAGGGAGACATTACAACCCCCTGAACTGGCTCCAATATCCCTTGGAAACCAACTCCGACACATTAAAACATTAATTAAAATAAGTAAAATGGTAAAATGCAAAAATAATTAATGCAATATGCTGCATGTGTTATTTTAACATTCGGATCCCTAATGTAGAATTTTAAAAATAAGGGACACCATGACACTCTGTCCCCATACAGGAAGGAGGGAAGGGGCTGGCTGGAACCCAGGAGAAAGTTCTACTCTAAGATCGGATGTAATATGGCACTAACATTTTCCCTGTTGGCTACTCTAGTTCCTTCATACCCCTTCCCACGGTGGTAGCCAATGTAGTTCCAATGTTTTAAAAGGGTAAAAGGGATGATCTAGAGAACTGTAGACCAGTTAGCTTAATGTGGATCCCAGCTAATATAGTGGAATGGTTTATTTGGGACTCTATCAATAAATAATTAGAGGCTAAAATATAATTAATGCTAGTCAGCATGGTTTCATGGAGGGGAGCTTTTGTCAAGCAAACTTGTTGCCTTTTTTTGACAGGATTAAAAGCTTGGTTGATAAAAGTAGCTGTGTTGTTATAGTGTACTTGGATTTCTCCATGGCATTTGACCTAGTACCACATGACATTTTTATTAAAAAACTTGCATTGTATGGAATTAACAGACACACACACATTGACTGGATTACGAACTGGTTTAAATACAGATCTTGATATGTAGTTGTTAACAGGGTGATATACATTTCTAGTAGTGTCCCCAGGGATCAGCTCTTGATCCACTGCTATTTAATATTTGTATTAACAATCCAGACAATGTTATGAAACCTTTGGTTAAGTCTGGAGATGACACAAAGACTGGTGGGGCAGTAAATAATGAGGATGACAGGTTATTGTTACAGATTGATCTAATCACCTCGTTAAATGGTCACAATCCAATAAAATTTGTTGTAATGCAGACAAATGCAAGATAATACATCTGGGAATAAATAATGTAGGTTAACCCTACAGGATGGGAGGCTGTGTCTTGGAAAGCAGTGACTCAGAAAAAGGGCTTGTCATAAATATAAAGGGAAGGGTAAACCCCTTTGAAATCCTTCCTGGCCAGGGGAAAGCTCCTCTCACCTGTAAAGGGTTAAGAAGCTAAAGGTAACCTCGCTGGCACCTGACCAAAATGACCAATGAGGAGACAAGATACTTTCAAAAGCTGGGAGGAGGGAGAGAAACAAAGGGTCTGTGTGTCTGTCTATATTCTGTCTTTGTCGGGGATAGACCAGGAATGGAGTCTTAGAACTTTTAGTAAGTAATCTAGCTAGGCATGTGTTAGATTATGATTTCTTTAAATGGCTGAGAAAAGAATTGTGCTGAATAGAATAACTATTTCTGTCTGTGTATCTTTTTTGTAACTTAAGGTTTTGCCTAGAGGGGTTCTCTATGTTTTTTAATCTAATTACCCTGTAAGATATCTACCATCCTGATTTTACAGGGGGGATTTCTTTATTTCTATTTACTTCTCTTTTTATTAAAAGTCTTCTTGTAAGAAAACTGAATGCTTTTTCATTGTTCTCAGATCCAAGGGTTTGGGTCTGTGGTCACCTTTGTAAATTGGTGAGGCTTTTTATCCAACATTTCCCAGGAAAGGAGGGGTGCAAGTGTTGGGAGGATTGTTCATTGTTCTTAAGATCCAAGGGTCTGGGTCTGTAGTCACCTAGGCAAATTGGTGAGGCTTTTTACCAAACCTTGTCCAGGAAGTGGGGTGCAAGGTTTTGGGAAGTATTTTGGGGGGAAAGACGCATCCAAACAGCTCTTCCCCAGTAACCAGTATTAGTTTGGTGGTGGTAGCGGCCAGTCCAAGGACAACGGGTGGAATATTTTGTACCTTGGGGAAGTTTTGACCTAAGCTGGTAAAGATAAGCTTAGGAGGTTTTTCATGCAGGTCCCCACATCTGTACCCTAGAGTTCAGAGTGGGGGAGGAACCTTGACATAAATAATGAGGATGACAGGTTATTGTTACAGATTGATCTAATCACCTCGTTAAATGGTCACAATCCAATAAAATTTGTTGTAATGCAGACAAATGCAAGATAATACATCTGGGAATAAATAATGTAGGTTAACCCTACAGGATGGGAGGCTGTGTCTTGGAAAGCAGTGACTCAGAAAAAGGGCTCATAATGATAATTGCTTCTACATGAGCTCTCAGTGCAATGCTGTCGCAGTAAGAGCAAATGCAATCTTTAGACGTTCAAAAAGAGGAATGTCAAGTAGATGTAAGGAAGTGATCTTGCCTATGAACACAGCATTGGTAAGACCAGTACAAGAACAGTGTGTCCAGTTCTGGTGTCCACACTTCAGGGAGGATATGGAAATACTGGAGAGAGTTCAAAGGATGGCCAATGTCTGGAAAACAAGCCTTATGATGTGAGGCTTAAGTAGCTCAATTTATTCAAAAAAGGAGGTTGAGAGGTGACTTGATCATTGTGCCTAGGTGCATACAAGTGGACAAGATATCTGATAGTAAGGGGTCTTTTCAATCTTGCCAACAAAGACATTCCAATGGGATGGAAGTTGAAGTTGAAAAAATTCAACCTTGAAAAATTATGAGGATGATTAAACATTGGAACAGTTTAAAGGGAAGGTGGTAGACTCATCATCACATGGGGTCTCTAAAACAAGATTGGATACTTTTCTAATTATAAATTATAATTTTCTGAAAGATATGCTTTAATCCATTCTGTGGGAGAGGTTCTATGGCCTGTGTATGCAAGGAGTCAGTTGGATGCTCAAGGTAGTCCCATCTGGCCCCGGGGTCTGTGAATCTATGGTTCCCCCTTTTAATTCCCTTCTTCCATGGGCTTTGGGAAGAATGGGATTGCCTATGTTGCCC
Organism: Caretta caretta; assembly: GCF_965140235.1. NCBI lineage: Eukaryota > Metazoa > Chordata > Testudines > Cheloniidae > Caretta > Caretta caretta. Next base: position 238,050,070 of record NC_134206.1, on the reverse strand, counting down.
TCCACCTGCTCATAAAACTTGTAGTTCTGCATTATTAGAGTGACTATAATCTAATCTCATGCTTCATGGCTTCAAATGGATGTCTGTAGGGGTCAGGATGATTTTTTATTCTTGATGCACATTTGTAATCTGGCAGGTGGGAGAGGGTCACCTTCCTCTGAAGCATCAGAAATCAGACACAGCTAGAGATGGGATACTGGTTGGGGTGGACTGAGGTTCAGAGGTGGTACAGAGAATCCTGTTTTAGATACCTGGCTGATGTGTTCTGCTTAGGGCTGTTGATTAATCACAGTTAACTCATGAGATTAACTCCAAAAAATTTATTGCAATTAAAAAATTAATCATGATTAATCACAGTTTTAATTACACTGTTAAACAATAGAATACCAACTGAAATGTATTACATATTTTGTTTTTCTACATTTTCAAATACATTGACTTCAGCTGCAACACGGAGTACAAACTGTACTGTGCTCACCTTATACTATAATTTTTTATTAAAAATATTAGCACTGTAAAAATGATAAACAGCACAGTAACTCCTCACTTAACAGCGTAGTTATGTTCCTGAAAAATGTGACTTTAAGTGAAACAATGTTAAGCGAATCCAATTTCCCCATAAGAATTAATGTAAATAGTGGGGGTTAGGTTCCAGGGAAATTTTAAACAATTTTAAATAAGCAATGAAATACAGGTATAAGTTTTAAACAATTTTAAACAAATAATTTAATACTACAATCATCATTGCTGAGTATGACGCAATGGGAACATCATTGCTGAATATGAATGAAGGGCCAAAATCCATGTGCTGCTGATATAGGTTATGTCAGCTCTTTTTACAGGCCCAAAGTCCAGAGTTTGGTCAGGATGCTGAGAGGACCAGCAAACAGTGAACAATATTAGCTAAAAGAAGCAGAATAAACAAGAGACAACCTTGCTTTTTACTAAGATAAGCATGGTAAGCAAAATTCCAGTTGGGGAGCAGTAATTGGCACTCTTATCTGAAGCTGCAAACAGACCAAAGGAATGAAAGAGGCCCTATGTCTGCGTCTGTGTATACTCCTCTGCAAGATGAGGTAGCCATGCTCTCCCCACACACCAACTTTGAGTTTATGGAAGAGGTTTCCTTTCCCAGATACCAGTGCCTGCCTTTAGAAACACAAATGGGCAACTTAAAAGACAATTTTTATTGCCATATACTTTTCAATGTCTTTTGTTTTAATCCCCAGGTATGTACCTGTTGGAGAATCAGAGGAGCTACTTCATTCCTGTGGACCCCAAATCAGAATTCAACATATATATTTTATACTTATACACTTTATACATTGTTTAAAGAAAAACACCTGTGTACTAATTGTATGTTACTTGTTAACCTGAAACCATGGGTGGAGACATTATGTAATCTTTGACTATTGGCTACTGTGCTTATCTTGTCTTGCTGCTCAACCTATCCAGGGGCTTGGGACCACCTACCCCGTCATTTCCCTCCGCCCATGGAAAATCCATATAATCCACTGTAATCAATTGTTTGGCAGTGTCTTTGAGCCTAATAAGCAAGTCAGTGCTGTATGTAATAAACCCACATGCTTGATTCTACGCGGTGTCCATTTTGTTCCTTCAATGAAGCAATGGGAGGTGCCCCCGCCTTACCCCACACAAGCACAGCCCACTGGCACTGCAGACAATGAGGCAGGCAAGGAGGCTGAAAGTGCCGTAGGCTAGGAGAAGCACGTTGCGCAGCAGCAGTGGCAGCTCCCCCTACTGTGCAAGCACCAGGGGCGGGGAGGGCTTAACCCTCGGCCTGCCCACTCCACCCCATCCCCCAAGCTCCCACCCTTAATCCGCCTCTTCTCCCCACCACCACCACCTTCTCCCCCTTTACTCTGTATGCCATGTCCTTGCAGGCTCCCCCTCCCTCCCCTGCCTCCTGAACGTCGCAAACCAACTGATTGCCATGGGCAGGATGCAGGGAAAGCAGGGGGAAGGCACTGCTCTGCGGGGTCCGCCAGCAGGTGGGAGGTGCTGGGGCGGGGTAGGGGAGCTGATGGGGTGCTACCAGCTGTGGACAAAGCAGGCAGCCAAACAATGTTATAGCAGAGCACTGCACAACTTTAAACTAGCATGTTCTGTAATGGAGCAGGGACGTAAGATCGAAACTACGTTAAGCAAGAGGACGTTAAGTGTGGAGTTACTGTATTTTTCAATTCACCTTATACAAGTACTGTAGTGCAATCTCTTCATCATGAAAGTGCACTTTACAAATGTAGATTTTTTTTACATAACTGAACTCAAAAACAAAACAATGTAAAACGTTAGCACCTACAAGTCCACTCAGTCCTACTTCTTGTTCAGCCAATCACTAAGACAAACAAGATAATACTGCCTGCTTCCTAATTACAATGTCACATGAAAGTGAGAACAGGTGTTCGCATGGCACTCTTGCAGCCAGCATTGCAAGGTATTTATGTGCCAGATATGCTAAACATTCATATGCCCCTTCATGTTTCAGCTACCATTCAAGAGGACATGCTTCCATGCTGATGATGCTTGTTAAAAAAATTGTGCAGAAAATTGTGCAGAAATTGTGCAATTGTGCAGAAAACGCAAAGACGGTACCAATGTGAGATTTCTAAAGATAGCTACAACACTAAACCCGGGGTTTAAAAATCTGAACTGGCTTCCAAAATCTGAGAAGGTTGAGGTGTGGAGCATGCTTTCAGAAGTCTTAATAGAGCAACACTCTGATGCGGAAACTACAGAACCAGAACCACCAAAAAGGAAAATCAGCCTCCGGCTGGTGTCATCTGACTCACATGATGAAAGTAAACATGTGTTGGTCTGCATTTCTTTGGATCATTATTGAGCAGAGCCCGTCTTCAGCATGGACACATTTTTGGTAGCAGTGCCTGGTTGGGACGTGCATGAGCAGTAGCCGTCTCACAGTGCCGTTGGTGATTCAACCAGTGCTCGCATGTCCCAACCCGCTCAGTTCCTTCTCTACCATAGAGTCCTTACTGTGAACTCTGAAGTAGAGGGGAAGAGGGTGGGTAGTGGAGCACCCAGAGGGACACACATCTTGAAGAACCTCAGTTATTGCACAAAGTGAGTAACCTTCTCTTCTTCTTCCAGTGCTCCACTGTGGGTGCTCCACTTCAGGTGAATATAAAGCACTGCCCTCATGAAGATGGAAAGAACTGGAGTTCATTGCTGAGGCTAGTACAGTGACACCTAGTCATGTGTCCAAAATGGAATTGAGAGTTATTGCATAACGGTTCATGAATGTGTGTTCAGAAGCCCAGGTGGCTGCCCTGCAGATGTCTAGAATGAGAACATTGTGCAGAAATGCTATGGAGGTAGCTAAAGCTCTTGTCGAGTCGGCTCTGATGCCCAGAGGGGCTTCAGTGTTATGTAGAGAATAGGATGTATGTATATAGCTGGATATCCATTTGAATAAACTTTGAGTCAATATGGCAGAGCCTTTTCATCTTTCTGTTGTTGACACAAAGAGTCTTTTCCATTTTTGGAGGTAGACAGTGTGTGTCCTATGTTTCCTGCTGTTAATACTTGTTTTACCTGTTGTGAGCAGGTTAATTTGTCAGGGCGGAGCCATGAAGGAGCCATGCCTTCAGGTGAAGTCTCTCTGGGTACAGATGGAGGACTTCGCTGTCATCCTGAGAGAGAAGATTCCGAAGGCAAGGGAGAGTGAACAGTTTACAGATCGCCAGGCGTGACAGGTAAGGGAACCAAGTCTGTCTGGGCCATGTCAGTACTATCAGTAATATTTTGGCATTGCCTGTTCATATTTTGTGTATCACTCCGGAGATCAGAGTTATCAATGGGAATGCATATAGGAGAGGAGCATTCAATTTGATGAGGAAAGTGTCCCCCAGGAATCGTGCTCCGAGTCATGCTCATGAGCAAAACTTTGGGCATTTCTTGTCTACTGATGTGGCGAACAGATCTATGTGTGGTGATCCCCACATGTGAAATATGTGTTGTTCAGTTCCCATTTGTGCTCTCAGGAAAACTGTCCGCTTAAAGTGTCTGCCATCATGTTCCGTCAGCCTGAGAGGTAAGCTGCTGTAACAGAGATGTTGTGTTTTATGCACCAGTTCCATAACTTTAAGGCCTCCGTACATAAAGAGTGGGAACGTGCACCACCCTGGTGGTTTATATAGAACATACACACAATGTTGTCCATCAGGATCCTTATCATTTTGCCTCGTATAATGGGGAGCAAATGTAGGCATGCATTGCGAACCATGCATAATTCGAGCAGGTTGATGTGTGAGGGTGTTTCCATGGGGGAACACTTGCCTTGGGTTCTTTGTTGGTTTAGGTGAACTCCCAACCGATCAGTGAGGCATCTATTGTATTTGTATTGAGAATCCTGCTGAAATGGGATGCCTGAGCACACGTTTATTGGGTTTGTCCACCATCGCGGTGAATGTAGGACGTCTGGGGTCAGTTTGAGTCTTTTTTCTAGGCTGTGATTTCGTGGAATATATACCAAATTCAGCCAGCCTTGAAAGCAGAGCTGGTGTAATTTGCGAAAGTGTTGGCCACCATATGTCCCAGGAGCTGTAGGCAGGTGCATGCATACCCCCACGGGCTGTCTGAGATCACCAATATGAGGGAGGTCAGTACTGTGAATCGGGGCATCAGTAGCGATGCTTTGGCCTCTACTGAGTCCAGGTGCACTCCTAGAAGTCCAGTTATTGTACTGGAGTTAGGGTAGATTTCTTTTCATTGATTTGTAGCCCATGGGAGTGCATTGAATGATGATTTGTCAAGTGATGTGTAGTGCTTCCGTCCTGGTAGGACCTTTTAGTAGGCAATTGTCTAAGTTTGGGAATATCAGTATTCCCTGTCTGCGTAGATGAGCAGCTACCACCGCTAGGGTTTTGGTAAAGACCCGTGGAGCTGCCAACAGTCTGAATGGCAATACTCTGTATTGGAAGTGATCTTGTCCCACTGTGAATCATATGAATGATCTGTGCAGGATGGATGGTAATGTGAAAGTAAGTATCTTGTAGGTCGAGGGCTGAGAACCAGTCCCCCTCTTCCAGAGCTGGGATGATCGAGTTCAGTATGACCATTTTGAATCTGTGGTTGTGGACAAATTTGTTGAGTTTTCTGAAATCTAGCATCGGTCTCTAACCTCTGTTTTTCTTTTGAGTCAGGAAATAATGGGAGTAAAACCCTTTGCCTCTGTGTTGTGTTGGAACTTGTTCCACACCCCTAATTGTAGAAGGTGATCTACTTCTTGTCTCAATAGGTGCTTGTGAGAAGAGTCCCTGAAGAGGGACAGGGTAGGTGAGATGGAGGTAAAGGGGATGGTATAACCCATTCGAATGATCTCCAAAACCCAGTGGTCCGTCGTGATGGTGGCCCACATATGGTCGAATGGTCGGAGTCAATGACCAAAAACTTGGGTTGTTGGTTCTATTGGCACTGATAGTCGGGGAGCTTGGTCAGACCCTCGACCAATGCTTCAAAATTGTGTCTTGTTTGAAGGTGCTTGGGATGTTGCAGTCTGGGGTTGGGTAGGGCGATGTCTCTGTGGTCTGTGCCTTTGATTATCAAAAGACCTCTGTTGTCGCTGTCCAATTGTGTCTCTATTGCACTGGTAAGGATGGATCTCCTACATCTGTTAGGGTTGTATAGATGCCCAGGGTTTGGAGCGTCGTTTGAGAGTCCTTCATTGACTGTAGGACTTCATCTGTTTTTGCAGAGAATAGTTTTTCCCTATCAAAGGGGAGGTCCTCGAATTTAGTCTGGAGGTCCTTTGGAATTCCAGAGGATTGTAGCCAGGAAGCCCTCGACGTGACTACTGCCATAGCTGCTGTGTGAGTGGCTATGTCCACAACATCAAGGGATGCTCGGAAAGCTGTCCTCGCCACGAGCTGACCTTCAGTTATGGTGGATTGAAATTGCTCCCTTTCATCTTCTGAGATGACTGCTAGGAATTTGCTGAGTTTTAGTTTTTGGTAATTATCACGGTCATATTTCACTAGTACTGCTGTGTAGTTGGACATGCAAAATTGAAGGGTCACTGATGAGTAGATTTTTCAGCCAAACAAATCCAATATCTTTGAGTCCTTGTCCTGTGGGATGAATTTATAATGGGGTTGTTTCCCCTGTCAGTTCACCACCTCCACCACCAAGGAGTTTGGCTCAGGGTATGAAAATAGGAAGTCCATACCCTTGTTGGGCACATAATACTTCCTGTCTGCCCTTTTGAATGTAGGAGGTATGGTTGCTGCTGTTTGCCATACTAATTCTACTGGTTCTATTGGGGTGCTATTAATTATAGTGCAATATTAGTCAAGGATGCTGGGTGTAGTATTTTGAGGAGCTAATGTTGGTTTTCAGTCACCTCTTCCAGCTGGATGTTCTGGCTTTATGCCACCCGTTTGAATAACTCCTGAAATTGTTTTGAGTCACCTGCAATGGTGGGTGGGAGTGGCATGACCACCTCATCCAGAGATAAAGAAGAATTGTGAGTTAGTGATTGTTCTTGGTTGTTGGAATCATCCATTTCCTCTACAGAGTCTTCCTGTGTCTCCAAGGGCTCATTTGCAGTAGCTGTAGCAGGGCATATCTGTCACCTCTGTGGGGCCTTTGGGGTCTGAGCTTGGTAAACTGCCCCCGGGTCCCACTGTGCCCATTGTATTGGGAATGGCAAGGGGGGCACATCCACAGGTTAGTCAGCCATGGGGACATGTCACTGTATAGGCATTCCCTGGCACTTGTGTGCAATGGTGGTGGTTCAGTGCCCAATGGAGAGGAGTATTCGGAGTAGAAGATTGTCTCATCCATATCAGCTTTCTCGTCACTTGAGAATCTGGAGGCATTTGGTGATTCCGGTTGCACCGGTGCCATCGGCACTGGAGAACCATCGATGCCAAGTATCGGTGATCCTGAAGTAGAGCACCTACAGAGACAGCACTCAAAGAAGAACTGATTTATCTGGAGATGAGGAGATTGTTGGGAGGAGGAGAGACCTCTTCATCAGTTCCAGCTTCCTGCTCCTCAGAGGTTTCTTCCTGAAGTTCAGGTCTCCTAGAGACGGAAAGTGATGAAGGCTGTCTATCTCTGTGACACATGGTGCTCAAAGCCTTGGAGAACTGCTGGTAATATGCCGCCCAAGAGTTCCAGTATGGCCGAGGAGGTGCTGCATAAGGCATAGGAGGGGGCACCCATGGATACTCATACCAGCGAGATAGTGGCTAAGACAGTGCATCACAAGTGGTAATAGCTCCTTCAGAAACTTCTGGAAAGGGGCCTCTACAGGCATGAGGCAGAGAGCCCTGTACCAATATTTGGGAGACTGAGGCAAATTATTATATTTATTATAATATAATAATAATTTTTTTATTTATTTCTTTATCATAATCTTCTTCCTCCAATTCATTGTGAAAAGGTAGAGCCCAAGGAGAAACTGGAAGTGAAGCAGTCAGTACTGGGCAAATTTCAGAAGATCCCAATGGCCTTGGTACCAAAAACATGTTGGAACCATGCAGCAGTGAGTCGGGTGTCTCAGATACAGCCACATCTTGGGGAAACTGAAACTCATGCAGTATGGATTAAAAACTCAAAGTCCATGGCCTACACCAAAGTGATAGTGGCTGAGTGAATGGATGGCCACCCCAAGGAAAGTGCAGTCAGAGTGCGAGTGGGCTTCTTCAGCACTGAGTGAGCACAGGAAGAGCTCTTCTTGCTGCCTTGGTCCATGGCCTGAGACTTTTGGTTTTTCGGTGCCCTCGGTACCTGAGGAACCAACAGCTTCATGAGTACCAGATTGAAGAGAAGATGCTACTGAAGTCATTAGAGTAATTGGAGACTGCAATTTTTTGGAGGTAGATTCCCTTCCTGGAGAACTCAAGGGACAATCTTTGGAAGTTTTATGACAGGAATCTTGAGTCTTCCTCTTAGATGCCCTTGAGGAGTGTGGCTCGGAGACAGTAGAAGCAGCAGACTTACTCAGAGACAAGGGGGTCGCTGGGTGAGAAGCAGGCACAGAAATTACACTTCTGGGAAATATAAGATTCCCTAAGGCACCCCATGCACTGGGAGTGTCCATTGCTCACCAGGACTGCCACTTGGCATGACAGATAACATTTTGAGAGCAGGAGAACTGGGTATAACCTCCCAGGGAACTAGGACTATTTTATCTAATCTATCTATCTATCTGTGATGGGATCCATACCCCCACACAGGATCTGATAGGGTTAATGTAGGTCTGAGGCGTCAGTTAGGGTATCTGGCTGTACAGGTCCCACTGAGGAATCACTTCCTTCACCAGTGGAAAGAGATGAATGACCCATTTCAGAAACCTGACTACTATGGCATTCAAAAAAACAGATGTCCCTTGCACTGGAACATGAACCACTTAAATTACTGCCAAGTGGACCCTCGGTGAACTGAGAGACAGACCAGATGACTGAAGGTATAACAGATACTCCAGGATGTCCTGAATGCAGGATTGTATCAGTTGAATCCCCCAGGCTAGGGACTAAATTGAAAAACATTTCCACTTACCCAAATAGGTAGCCCTAAATAGAAGGCTTTATACTGTTAAGTAGAACCTGTGAAACAGCTTCAGAAAAGTGCTCCTCTTCCTTATCTAACCATATAGAATCCATGCTGTGAGGTGCAAACTGCTCAGTGCTGGATGAGAAATCTGACCGCAGAACTGAGACGTTTCAGAGTAACAGCCGTGTTAGTCTGTATTCGCAAAAAGAAAAGGAGTACTTGTGGCACCTTAGAGACTAACCAATTTATTTGAGCATAAGCTTTCTTGAGCTACAGCTCACTTCATCGGATGCATACTGCGGAAAGTGTAGAAGATCTTTTATACACACAAAGCATGAAAAAATACCTCCTCCCACCCCACTCTCCTGCTGGCAATAGCTTATCTAAAGTGATCACTCTCCTTACAATGCGTATGATAATCAAGGTGGGCCATTTCCAGCACAAATCCAGGGTTTAACAAGAACGTCGGGGGGGGGGGGGGTTAGGAAAAAACAAGGGGAAATAGGTTACCTTGCATAATGACTTAGCCACTCCCAGTCTCTATTCAAGCCTAAGTTGATTGTATCCAATTTGCAAATGAATTCCAATTCAACAGTTTCTTGCTGGAGTCTGGATTTGAAGTTTTTTTGTTGAAGAATTGTAACTTTCATGTCTGTAATCGCGTGACCAGAGAGATTGAAGTGTTCTCCAACTGGTTTATGAATGTTATAATTCTTGAAATCTAATTTGTGTCCATTTATTCTTTTACGTAGAGACTGTCCAGTTTGACCAATGTACATGGCAGACGGGCATTGCTGGCACATGATGGCATATATCACATTGGTGGATGTGCAGGTGAACGAGCCTCTGATAGTGTGGCTGATGTTATTAGGCCCTGTGATGGTGTCCCCTGAATAGATATGTGGGCACAGTTGGCAACGGGCTTTGTTGCAAGGATAGGTTCCTGGGTTAGTGGTTCTGTTGTGTGGTATGTGGTTGCTGGTGAGTATTTGCTTCAGGTTGGGGGCCTGTCTGTAGGCAAGGACTGGCCTGTCTCCCAGGATTTGTGAGAGTGTTGGGTCATCCTTCAGGATAGGTTGTAGATCCTTAATAATGCGTTGGAGGGGTTTTAGTTGGGGGCTGAAGGTGACGGCTAGTGGCGTTCTGTTATTTTCTTTGTTAGGCCTGTCCTGTAGTAGATGACTTCTGGGAACTCTTCTGGCTCTATCAATCTGTTTCTTCACTTCCACAGGTGGGTTTTGTAGTTGTAAG